>NC_091963.1:143570533-143912033 GCF_031021105.1 Erythrolamprus reginae
CTTTTCCCTATTTTCCTCCCCCCAAATTAAGGTGCGTCTTATATTCCGGCATATCCTATGCGACGTTTCGGTGAAATCACATTCACCATAATCAGGCTGAAGTTGTAAGCTTCGTGCTGCTGTAAATATATTTATATCCTATATTTACAGCAGCACGAAGCTTACAACTTCCGCCTGATGATGGTGAATGTGATTTCACCGAAACGTCGCATAGACACTCAAAATATTACACGGGGCAAAACCCGAACTCAGAACAATCTACATACATATACCCGTGAAAATCTACAAACACACACACACACACACACACACACATACACACAGGATTAAACTGCTGGCAGTCAGCAGAATTAGCCTGCAATATTGCATTCTAACCACTGTGCCAACACAGTTCTTAATATTTTTTCACAAAGTCACCAAGATTTAAGTTTGGTGAGTGGTGCGGTGGCCTAGAGATGGAGCTCCCTCCTCACAATCAGGAGGCTGTGAGTTCAATCCTAAGCAGAGGCAGATATTTCTCTTTCTGGGCACACTGAGAATATATCTGCTGAAAAAAAACCCTCAGCCTGAGATGACAGTTAAGGGTTCGCCCTAACCCACGCAGCAGCCCACCAGTGTTCTGAACTCTATGGGATCGAGAAGAGTAAACCCCATGACGGGGTGCCCCGTAGCGAGTTGGCCGACAGGAAAAGATGGCGGGGGCAAACTGATGGCTCCCCCCCCTCCCCAGGGTCTCAATGGAAGAATATGTTCTTGGTGCACCACGCAACTCCAGGAATATCCCAGCCTTCTCCGGCTCGCCCTTTACCTTTGGCCACTCATGGGCCCTTTGGCGCTCCTGGAGCAGCAGGTCCGAGGCACTGGGCTGCGGGGAGTTCCCCTCGTGGGAAGTGGGAAGAGAGAGCAGTGAGGATTCCTCCTCCTCAAACAACTTCCCGCCACAGGAAGCCTCTTCACCTGGGATAAAAAACCACAATAAGAAGGTAGGAAGAGATGGAATGACAACACGGGTCTGTGCTCCGGAAGAGTATTCTAAAGAGAAGGACATGGCTGGGTGGATTGCATCACATCAGCCTAGTAGGAGTAGTTCTCGAGTTCCAGCAGTTTGTTTAGTGACCATTCAAAGTGATGAGTGTTTAATCACCTTAATTATTCTCACATCATTATAACAACATTGTACATAGTACAATCATCTCCCAACTTTTCCTCTACATAACAATTTTAAAATATGATATAATTATATAACAGAATATTTTCCCTCTTTTTAATTCCTACCTCTATTCTAAACCTTAATTGCACAAATATTAGCTAGATTATTGATTGATTGATTGATTGATTGATTGATTTGCATGCTGCCCCTCTTCGAGGACTTGGAGCGGCTTCCAACAAACAATACAATCTACAAATCCAATATTAAAACAGGACATATTAAGAAACCCTTATTAAAAACAATTACACAACTCAACAAGCCATGCATAAAACAGGCAGCCGGGGGAATCAATTTCCCCATGCCTGGTGACATAGGTGGGTTTTTAAGAGTTTGCGGAAGGCAAGGAGGGTGGGGGCAGTCCTAATCTCCGGGGGGAGCTGATTCCAGAGGGCGGGGCCGCCACAGAGAAGGCTCTTCCCCTGGGTCCCGCCAAACGACATTGTTTTGTCAACAGAACCTGGGGAAGGCCGACTCTGTGGGATCTAATCGGTCGCTGAGATTCGTGCGGCAGAAGGCGGTCTCAAAGATTACCAAAATTGTCACTATTATTAAGTATCAAAATTAATGACAACCAGGTGCCACACTGTTCATGTATTCAATACTTAAAGTATTCAATGTATTTAAAGTTAAAAAAAATCATACAAAATAAAGTTACGGTGGCGCTGAAAAAAGGGATTTACGACCAGGTTTTTTTCTCTGTGTCATATATGTGGATATATACATAATTTTGTATTCACTTTATTTATTTTTTCATGTTTGTGCAGTGTAAAATTGGAAGTGGTCACCCCTTGGGAGCTGCCTGCAACTAAATTTTATTTTTAATGTATGCCAATTAATGTACATTCAAAGTGACAATAAAGTTACAGTGATACCTCATCTTACAAACGCCTCATCATACAAACTTTTCGAGATACAAACCCGGGGTTTAAGAATTTTCTGCCTCTTCTTACAAACTATTTTCACCTTACAAACCCACCGCCACCGCTGGGATGCCCCACCTCCAGACTTCTGTTGCCAGCAAAGCACCCGTCTTTGCGCTGCTGGGATTTCCCTGAGGCTCCCCTCCATGGGTAACCCCACCTCCGGACTTCCGTTGCCAGCGAAGCGCCCGTTTTTGCGATGCTGGGATTCCCCTGCAGCATCGCAAAAACACAGAAGTCCAGAGGTGGGGTTTCCCATGGAGGGGAGCCTCAGGGGAATCCCAGCAGCACAAAAACGGGCGCTTCGGCTGGCAAAAGGGGTGAATTTTGGCTTGCACGCATTAAATGCTTTTCCATTGATTCCTATGGGAAACATTGTTTCGTCTTACAAACATTTCACCTTAAGAACCTCATCCCGGAACCAATTAAGTTTGTAAGACAAGGTATCACTGTATTCTATTCCATTCTTACACTTATGACCTTCGTAGCATCTCCAGGAATGTATGATCAGAATTTGGAAGCTTGGCAAACTGACTTGTGTTTATGATGGTTGCGGTGTCTTGGGATCATGGGATGATCACCTTTTGCGACCTTCGGACCACCGAAGCCCACAAGGAAGACAGGGTCACCTAACGATGCTACCAATTGAATCCCTGAAAGATTCACTTAACAAATATGGCAAGAAAACAAATGTCTCGCTTAGAAACATAAATTTGGAGGTCAACTGTGGTCATAATATGAGGACAGAAACACATGTCTCGTCCATCACAGCTATTTTATACAATAAATGAGGCAAAACCCTTTGCCCTGCTTATTCCTTTCCCCATTTAGTGTTAAACTGAGCATGGGCTTCAATGTTTATGAATTGTAATTTTAGTATAATTACACCATATGTAATTGACAGACTGGATTTTCTTTAGATTTTATCTGTTATTTATAATTCTATTCTAGAATGTTTAATTGAGTATTTTTATTTGTTCTGGTCTCTGACAGTAATAAACTCTTGAGTCCTGAGTTTAAAGGCTAAAGTTCTGTTAGTGGGCAAATAAGGGACAGAAAAGGCTTTTAATAAACTTGAGTGGTAAAAAAAAACCATAACAAGGAATGCTGCATTTCATAAAATACTGCATTAGAAAAAAACCAGGTACAACCATAAATAAAAACGCTTGATTTTTAGAGACAAGAATTGCAGATTGATTTTTTGAAATGATAGATAGGATTTCAAGATAAACTGCTAAGTTGGCTGAAGCTGGGACAAGTAATAGAAGCAAACACCAGGCACTAGGGATTCAAACTGCTGACCTCAGCGATTACTCCACTTTGATAACACCACCCAACGAAATAAACCAGTATGTATTAGTGACAAATGAATTGGGGTTGGGTTCCTCAGTAATATGTCTCAGTCAGGACAATCTATGTTTAGGCTGTTGGTCTATGTTTAATCTATGTTTCAGCTGACTTATTGGATTGTTATGAATTGGGAAAAGCAGAATCCCCTTGAACTCCCTAGAACAGTGTTGTTCAACCAGTGTGCCATGGCACACTAGTGTGCTGCGAGACATGGTCAGGTGTGCCGCGAAGAAGGAAGTTCAGGTTCCGGTCTCACAACTTTTTGCTGAGAGAGAGAGAGAGTGAGACAGGTAGAGAAAGAGATAGAAAGAAAGAAAGAGAGAAAGAGAGTGAGAGAGAGAAAAGAGAGAGAAAGCAAGAGAGAGAGCGAGAGAGAGAAAAGCAAGAGAAAGAAAGCAAGAGTGAGAGAGAAAGGGAGAGGAAAAAAGAGAAACGAGAAAATAATTGAGACAGAGAATGAGAGGAAAGAGAGAGAAACAAAAGAGAGAAGTGACTCTTGATTTAAAGCATATGATAAAAAGCACCCAAAGAATAAGAGTTGAAAATAGTTCAAGAGTGTGTATGTATATATATATATACACACACACACAAGGGGGGGGGGGAGGAGACAGGGATGGAAAAAGAGAGAAGAGTGTCTTAGGGTGTCATTTTGGTTGGTGGTGTGCCCCAGGATTTTGTAAGTGTAAAAAAATGTGCCACGGCTCAAAAAAGGTTGAAAATCACTGCCCTAGAAGAGGGGAGAAAAATACAGTTTGGAGAACCACTGCTCCTATTTAAAAGCAGGTTAAAAACCCTTTCCATCAACAGGTGTTTCTCATTTTTAGTAGAAAAGCTGTCTTCTATGACCAATCCCTTCTGACCTTTTAAGCAAAGAAAGCCATTTTCTGTCCAGGAAATGAGAAGGAAAGAAGGGACACCTTTATAAAAAAGCAAGAGCTCACCCTCACTGTCGTCGGAGCAGCCTGAGGAAGACGAGCACGTCGATGAAGCAGAAATCTTGCTGAGGTCAAGTTCGGAGTCGGAATCCTCAGCTGATTCTGGCTTGGGGGGCAAGGCGAGCGGCTGTGGTGGAGCAGGCGGCTCATTCAAAGGCTGAGAGAGGAGCAGAGGGGACGGAGCAGCCACTGCGCTGACCCCCGGAAGGGGTAGCCCTGTAGGCGGGGCTGACCCTGGGGGCGGAAGAGGGGGCGTCCCTGTGCCCCCGGCCCGACTGTGCAGATGGCTGAGCCGAGCTGCCAGGAAGGAAAAGTCTGGGTCCTGCATGATGGTGGTGTCGGTTTGGCTAAGGCCGTGGCGGGCCACTCCCCGAAGCAGCTCCCCATCGTGGCGCCCGCATTGCCACCACAGTGGCATCTCGGGCCCAGGAGGCTGGCACAGGGCAAGGCGTTCCTCCAAGAGGGGATGGCACAGCACTTGCTCCCGCAGACGGCGCAGGAGATCGATGCGGTACAGGGTGCGGGAAGCCCGCTCTTCTGTGATGGGTTCAATGAACAGAGTGGGGTCTGGAGACTCTGCAGAGGAAGGGAAAACCGGGTGAACCTGGAATCCTTCTACTTCTCATTCCTTTTTCTCAGTTGTTTTCTCTTCTGTTTCATCCCTCATCCCTCCTGGCCCGCTGCTTAAAACCCTTATAGCAGGGGTCCCCAACCCCCAGTCCACGAACTGGCACTGGTCCACTGCATGCCAGCAATCAGTCCATGCAAACAAGCAAAGCCCCACCCACAGGAAACAGGCAGCATGAAAAACCATGCCCCCTCCAGTCCGAGGGGAAACCTCTCTCCATGGAACTAGACCCTGGTGCCCAAAAACAGTGATACGATGCTACCGGTTTGGGCGTACAGTGTTCCCTCGATTTTCGCGGGTTCGAACTTTGCGAAAAGTCTATACCACGGTTTTTCAAAAATATTAATGAAAAAATACTTCGTGGGTTTTTTCCCTATGCCACGGTTTTTCCCGCCCGATGATGTCATATGTCATCACCAAACTTTCGTCTGCCTTTAATAAATATTTTTTAAAAATAAACTTTAATAAATAAACACAGTGAGTAATAATCTAAATGGTTGCTAAGGGAATGGAAAATTGTAAATTTAGGGGTTTAAGGTGTTAAGGGAAGGCTTGGGATATTGTTCATAGCCAAAAATAGTGTATTTACTTCCGCATCTCTACTTCGCAGAAATTCGACTTTCGCGGGCGGTCTCGGAACGCATCCCCCGCGAAAATCGAGGGAACACTGTACCGGTAATAGTGGTTGCTTCAAGTTTGGAGAACCAGTAGTGGCGGTAGCCCATGGCTCCACCCACCCACCCAGATGTCATTTCCTTTTTTTAACCCTTTGCGCAAGCGCAAGGGCTTGCGTGCTGGAGAGGTGGCTCTGTATGCCACTTTCGGCAGGCGTACAGATAGGTTCGCCATGATGGGTATAGCATATCCACCGCTACTGGTTAAAGCAACTTCTCTTTTTTAAAGCTTCAATCTTAACTCTCCCTCCTCCAAAAAAGTCGTAACTGCTTTTACAGTTGCATTAACTTTAACGAGGGCTTCTAAATCTTTCTCAGGCTCATGCGGAAGGCTGAAGGAAAGAGAGAGATTGTAAAATGGAGAAATGAAAAAAATCAGGACCTTGATTTTAAATATTTAATAAATAGGCAAAAAATGGGGGAGGAGGGGAGCAGAGCTCACATTCAATGTTCCATCTGAACTATTTTTCTTCAAATTTCTTTTCCAAATCCACCCGGGTTTTAATAAATAAAATGAATATAAAAAGATTTCCCCCCAATTGCAAATGGCACACTAGGCCACTGCAAAAACATCAGAAAGCACGCACTTAATTCACCATAAAACAATATGGACAAGTCAATAGAATCAGTAGAATCAAGCTCAATTCAAGAGGGTTTTTTTTTTTAAAAAAAAACCCCACTTCATAGCACTACTCAAAATGGTGGCACTTAATTGGAGCTGTCTGTTGTGGTCCGCCAGCAGCCTGAGGGGTTGGCAGCAGACTCCAAAAGCGCGACATTGGGGAGGGCACATGGGCCAGGCCTGGAGAAGGCTCTGTGCCGGAGCCACAGCTGAGGCCCGGGCATCTGGGAGTTCTGTGCTGACTCCAGAGCCTCCAGAGGCTGACATGAGCAAAGCAGAGGAACAGGGGGAGCCTATTCCCAAAGTGTGCATGCACAGGGCTTCCAGAAGGCAAGGACAATTGAGGAAGCAGAGGGCGACACGGGAGCAAGGCTTGGAGATGATTGGCCCCTCCCATAGGACATAAAAGAGGAGCAAAGGATGTGCTCCTTGCAGAAAGCAACTTGGTTCAATTCTGGTTGGTGTAACTCAGCAGCTACGTTTCGACTCTCCTTGCCAATTGGTCTTTGGCAGTGTGTCAAGAGAGAGATAAACATAGAAACATAGAAGACTGACGGCAGAAAAAGACCTCATGGTCCATCTAGTCTGCCCTTATACTATTTCCTGTATTTTATCTTAGGATGGATATATGTTTATCCCAGGCATGTTTAAATTCAGTTACTGTGGATTTACCAACCACGTCTGCTGGAAGTTTGTTCCAAGGATCTACTACTCTTTCAGTAAAATAATATTTTCTCATGTTGCTTTTGATCTTTCCCCCAACTAACTTCAGATTGTGTCCCCTTGTTCTTGTGTTCACTTTCCTATTAAAAACACTTCCCTCCTGGACCTTATTTAACCCTTTAACATATTTAAATGTTTCGATCATGTCCCCCCCTTTTCCTTCTGTCCTCCAGACTCTACTAGTTGAGTTCATGAAGTCTTTCCTGATAAGTTTTATGCTTAAGACCTTGGTTGGTGCTTATCAGCCTGCTTCCCAAAGACTGCAGCAGACTTCTGTCGGACTAATTAATATTGTTTGGGACTTATTATGGCTAGGAATGAACAGAATTCACAGCCGTTGAAATAAAAGTGAGGGGTTTTTAGGACTGTGTTTGTGTTTTATGATTTATCAGGAAGCCCAGGTCGGAACACTGTCTGTCCCATTCATAATTCTTGAATTGGATCTTAGGCCTAAATTTTCAGCAATTAAACTGGGAAGAGGACTCAAGGAATTCAGGTCAAACGTTGCTAATACCTAACTCAGTGCCCAGGGTAATCCAAAATATTTCTACCTGCTACTAACCATCACTTGCAGCAGGAGGAAGGCGGCACACCTGTCGACACATGGCCACAAATCCGTGAAAATATTTGGCTAGGCTTTCATCGGTCTTCTTGTCTAAGCGGGCAAGGATCCGAAACCGACTCCAATGGAAACGCATCATGTCTGGATCATATTCCACTCCAAATGTGGAAACCACGCGATAGAAGTCTGACTGTTCACGACGTGTCCACCTTTGGATACAAAAGATAGTTGAACTCCTTTCATGGCACACGGAATCAATTGGCAATGCAGTTCTTGCCTGCTGCAGATTGGCTGGACGAATCACCCAACTTTTCCTCTAGAATAGGGGTTTTCCAACCTTGGCAACTATAAGATTTGTGGACTTCAACTCCCAGAATTCCTCAGCCATCTGGCAGAGGAACTCTAGGAATTGAAACTCAGAAAAAAGTTACCAAGGCCGGAGAACCTTGTTTTGGAATGACCCAGTAGACAAAAAGGGAGAAAAAAATGTTCTCCCTTTTTTAAAACATTTCTCTGTTTAGTGATCAGCTAGTTTGGACTTGGGCAAGGCAACTAACTCAGTAACTCTGAATGATGACGTAGGAGAAGGGCCGACAGAGCTGGAGGGTGGCGTTAAGCAAGTCATCAGCCTAGAATCATCATGTTCCCACAAATGAGGACCTGGATTGTTGGGGCAATATGCTAGTTCTGTTAAAAAGTGCTATTGCTAACTTGTTGTAAGCCACCCTGAGTCTAAGGAGAAGGGCGGCATAAAAATTGAATGAATGAATGAATAAATGGTCCCAAGTTTAACCCTTCTTGAATTCCATGGAGCTTTATCAGTACAGTCCGAGGAGAGGGGCGGCATACAAATCTAAATAATAAATAAAATAAATAATAAGATAGTCTTCGACTTACTACAGTTCACTTAGTAACCATTCAAAGCTACAATGGCATTGAAAAAAAGTGACTTATGACCGTTTCTCCAACTTATGACCTTTGTAGCATACCCATGATCCTGTGAACCTCATGTGAAATTCAGACGCTTGGAAGTTGGTTATGACCGTTGCTGTCCCCCAAGGTCACGGTATCCCCTTCTGTGAGCTTCTAGCAAGTGAAGTCAATGGGGAAGCCAGATTCACTTAACAACACTTAACAAAGTGCCATACTGCAAGCTACTTCTGCTGATCACCGGCTGCCAGCAGTTTGGCAGATCGAATCTTTGTAGGCTCAAGGTTGACTTAGCTTTCCATCCTTTCCAAGGTCAGTATTGTTGTACAACACTCTACCTATCCCGGCTTTTTTTATTTACAGTGGTACCTCATCTTACGAACGCCTCTTCTAAAGAACTTTTTGAGATACGAACCCGGTGTTTAAGATTTTTTTACCTCTTCTTCCGAACTATTTTCACCTTATGCTGGGATGAAGGGGTTTCTTCCCCCCCCTTTTTTTGAAGAAAGAAAAGGGAGGGGCGGCTTGGAGGGGGAAAGACTGCATTTAAAAAACTAGGAGAACGGAGTGCTTGCAGAGGCACTGAAAGGGTGTCTTTTGAAGAGAGAAAAGGGAGGGGCGCCCCCCTTGCCTTTCTTCCTTCCCATTCACCCTTTAGCCTAGCCTTGCTTCTTCCACCCGCCCCCTTTAGCTGCTCCTCCCTGCCCTCTGTTCGTCTCCCTTCTAAAGTTTGGGATTTTCCTGAAGGATTTGCACCCATTATTTGCTTTTACATTGATTCCTATGGGAAACATTGTTTCATCTTACGAACTTTTCACCTTACGAACCTCCTCCTGGAACCAATTAAGTTCGTATGATGAGGTACCACTGTACTCTATTTTCAAGGAAATATTTTAAAGAAAAAGTAGCATCTTATACACAGAAAAATCTCTCCTACCCCGCTTCTCCAAAGAAAGGGGAAGAGAGAAGCACAGATTCTATAGACCCTAAAGATTACCTCTGCTGCTTCTCTCGACGCACCATCTCCTTCAGCTTAAAAGCGGCCTCGCAACGCCGACGCCGCCGATCCCCCCGTTCCGCAGCCTCCATCTTCAGTTGCTCGCGCTTGTAGCTCCGCTGGAAGGCTGTGATTAGTCGCCGCAAACGGGCAGTGAGCGCAGAGGCTGGAGGCCAGAAAAGATTCCCTGGCTGACCTACGGAATAGAAGAGAATTCTTTATTGGCCAAGTGTGATTGGACATGCAAGGAATTTATCTTTGATGAATATGCTCTTAGTGTGCATAAAAGAAAAGATACATTTGTCAACAGTCATGAGCTACAACACTTAATGATTGTCATAGGGGTCAAATAAGTGATCAGGAAACAGTCAATATTAATACAAATCTTAAGGATACAAGGAACAAGTTACAGTTATAAGTGGGAGGAGATGGGTGATAGGAATGATGAAAAAAAACTAATAGTAACAGTAGTGCAGACTTAGTAAATAGTTTTACAGTGTTGAGGGAATTATTTGTTTAGCAGAGTGATGGCATTCAGGGAAAAAACTGTTCTTGTATCTAGTTGTCTTGGTGTGCAGTGCTCTATAGCGAGGTTTTGAGGGTAGGAGTTGAAACGGTTTATGTCCAGGTTGCAAGGGGTCAGTAAATATTTTCACAGCCCTCTTTGTGACTTGTCCAGTATACAGGTCCTCAATGGAAGGCAGGTTGTCAGCAATTTTTTTTCTGCAGTTCTGATTATCCTCTAAAGCCTGTGTCAGTCTTTGCAGAACCGAACCAGACAGTTATAGAAGTGCAGATGGCAGACTCAATGGTTCCTCTGTAGAACTGGATCAGCAGCTCTTTGGGCAGAATGATGACAGGGTTGGCCATGTCACTCTTGCATCCCCCAGACCTCCACTTGATCCTCTTCTCAAGGTAAAGATCCAGATTAACAGTGTTGGATAGGACTTTGAAGGTCATCTAGTCCAACAACCCCCAAGGAGGAGATCCTACACCATTTCTAACAAGATGGTAGTCCAGTCTCTTCTTGAGTGATGAAGCTCCTGCTAAATTTCTGAAGGAAAACTGTTCCATTGGTTGATTATGCTCAGAAAATTTCTCCTTATTTCTAGGTTGAATCTCTCCTTGTTCAGTTTCCATCCATTATTCCTCGTCTGGCCTTCAGATGCCTTGGATAATAGCTTGACCTTCTCTGTGGCAGCCCCTCAAATATTGAAACACTGCTGTCCTGCCTCCCCTGGACTTTCTCTTCACTAGACTAGCCATGCCCAGTTCCTGCAAGCGTTCATCGTATGTTTTAGTCTCCAGTTCCCTAATCATCCTGGTTGCTCTTCTCTGCACCTTTTCCTATAATCTCAACATTTTTTTTTTTTAGTGTGGTGACCAAAACTGGATGCAGTATTCTAGGTGTGTTTTTACCTAAAGGCTTTATTATTATTGTTATTTGATATTTTAATGACCCCGTAATCCTTAGTGTCAATGCAACTGAATGTAGCTGAGGTCTTACTGGCCGGATGCCCTTCCTGTCATCAATGCGGAGTTCACAGCAGAGAATTACTCATTGTCCCCAGAGAGAGAAATGTCTGCTGCTACCTAGGATCGAACTCACAGCCTCCTGATCGCGAGGCGAGAGCTCCACCTCTAAAGCCTCTGCACTCTACCTCTAAGGCCACTGCACGGCTCTTATTACGGCTCTGTATAAATTACCTTCCTCCCCGTCCACCACCGATATGTCTTCATCCATCATCATTAGTGCTTCGCCCTGGAATGGAGAAATTAGTGCTATTCAACTGAATTGCCAAATACCCTACCTAGACCAGGAGGCTCTTCGCACAGTCCCTCACGCCCTCATCACCTCACATGCCTTGACTACTGCAATGCACTCTACGTGGGGCTACCCTTGAAGAGCGTTTGGAGACTTCAGCGGTGCAAAATGCGGCTGCGCGAGCAATAACAGGTGTACCAAGGTATACCTGTATTACTCCAAGTCTATGCAAGCTGCATTGGTTACGAGTCGGTCTCCGGATGCAATTCAAGGTGCTGGTTGCCACATTTAAAACCTTACGTGGTTCAGGGTCAGAGTACTTACGGGGACCGCCTCCTGCCTCATACCTCTCAACGGCCAATAAGAGCCCACAGGGCTGGCGGGGAAGGGCCTTCTCTGTGGCGGTTCTGACCCTGTGGAATCAACTGCCTACAGAGATCTGTACTATCCCCACCCTACCGTTCTTCCGGAAAACTGTTAAAACCTGGCTTCTCCAGCAGGCCTGGGAACAGGAATGATTGAGTGTACGCATGGTTGGTTTTTATTTTTTTTGCATTATTTATGTATTTTACTGCTATTTGTTGTTTTTATTTCTGTAGTATTTTATACTGTTTTTATTTGTTGAGATTATTGTGAGCCGCCCAGAGTCTTTCTTGTGATATAGATATCACAAAATAAATAAATGCCCTTTATTGATGGGAATGATGGTTTTTTTTTAATTGGCCTAAGAGTCACAAGCTTGTATTACTTGTGGAAACAGGATCTGGCCGGTGAAAACATGGAAGCAGACAGGCGTTTTGCAAACGTTTCCCCCCATGTTTCTCCATAACTCAAATATCCCAAACGGGGGAGAAAAAAATATTGTTTCCATTATATTGCTTTGCGAGACCTGTAACAGCCTTTATTGCCCTTAACATTTTCTTCAGGCACCCAAAAAGCATGGGTAGGGTGGAGATGAGGAAGCAGCCACAGGCTACTTTCCCCTAATTTGGCACATCTGCAGATAGCTGAATTCATCCTGAAGGATGTTTGTGGAGATTCTCAGTCATCCAGGTCATTAATTTGTCAAAAGGCAACTGGACTGGGTTCCTTCGCCCTTCCTCTCAGACGAGGAAGAAGAAGAAAAATGGTTCACTTTTCATCCATGAAGCTTCATAGATTCTGGCAGGAAATTGGGGACAATGAGAAGAAAGCAGGGGACTTCTGGTAGGATGTTTTTGGGGGGGTGGGTTTGGAAGCATTGACCAGAGGACTTGCAAAGAAATATGATCTTTCCAACCTCCCCAAATCCTATCAGAATTGTAATTTTTCCATCTCTCCTACCATCCATACCAGCAAAGTAGCTTTTTTTCTTTTTCCTTGGAGGAAAAAAAACACCAAACAAACCCAGGTCCAGCTGCCTTTTTGAAAAAAGCACTTTTGAGATCCCACCCCCATTTTAAAACAGTTTATTTATACATTTCCCCTTTACATACATATGGGCTCTACCTCTATTATCCAACCATTGATAAAAACAAATCCCATGTTTGAAAATATTCTGCATCTTTTTCTTTTATCTTTAATGTCAATCTATCCATTTCTGCAGTCTAGCATTTTTTAAAAAAATTACGTCTTCTTCTGTAGGTGTTTCTTCGTTTTTCCAGTGCTGTGTGAATATTGAAGGATATTCTACTGAATACCAAAAGATATCGAAGGATACACACACTATCTGCATAACCGCAGATCGCTCAACAACCATTCCCAGCATACTTCCTTGTCAGTCTTAATGGCGAAGGAAGCTGGAAGGGGTGTTTCAGCTACATTGGGAGGAACACAGGTTCCCAGCAAACGTTCCAAAGCGCATACTTGACACAGCAGGTTGTGGGTCCAAGAAAGAGTAAGGGGAAGGAAAAAGAAGATTTCTTTCTAAAAGGAGTCACCGGTATTGGAGTGGTGTAAAAATATAATGAATAAATCAAAACCAGGGCCAAAGCCTTTGTTAGGTTTTTGGTTTAAAAGTAATTGGTGGTAATTGGTTTAAAAGATCTTTAAAAGATTTTGGTGTCTGGTTTTTTTTTAAAGATGTCAGCGATATCCATGATGGTGAACCTATGGCATGCTTGCCATAAGTGGTACACGGAGCCATATCTGAGGGCATGCAAGGCGTGGCCCTATGTCAGCTTCAACACACACATGATCAATTTCAGCCTTTTGGAGGGCAGGGAAGGCCATTTTCACCCTCCCCAAGCTTCAGCAAAGCCTCTGGAGTCTGTGGATAATGAAAAATGGATTCAATGGGCCTACCAGGTTTCCCATAGGCCATTTGTGCCCATTTTTCGCTATTCATAGGCTCCGGAAGCTTTCCTCCGGTAAAACGATTCAACAGGTCTAAGATGTCTGAGTGGGGGAGGAGCAGTGCAGAGGGTTGTGTGTACAATATTCATGGGGGGAAGGGCATTGCAATGTCATGGGCTTTCCCAAAAATGCCCATGTTACACCAACACTCCGCAGTCTGCATTGGTTGCCGATCAATTTCCGGTCACAATTCAAAGTGTTGGTTATGACCTATAAAGCCCTTCATGGCACCGGACCAGAATATCTCCGAGACCGCCTTCTGCTGCATGAATCCCAGCGACCAGTTAGGTCCCACAGAGTCGGCCTTCTCCGGGTCCCGTCAACTAAACAATGTCGGTTGGCGGGCCCCAGGGGAAGAGCCTTCTCTGTGGCGGCCCCGACTCTGGAACCAGCTCTCCCCAGAGATTAGAACTGCCCCTACCCTCCTTGCCTTTCGTAAACTCCTCAAAACCCACCTTTGTCGTCAGGCATGGGGGAATTGAGATATCTCCCCCGGGTCTATATAATTTATGTATGGTATGTTTGTAGGTATGTCTGCTTAAAAATGGGGTTTTCTTAACTATTTTAAATTGTAAATTATTAGATTTGTTATGAATTGCTTTATTATGTTGTGAGCCGCCCCGAGTCTACGGAAAGGGGCGGCATACAAATCTAATAAATAAATAAATAAATAAATGTGGGTGAGAGCACTTGTGTGTGTGCTATCACACGTGCCCGTGGCCTTTTGGCATCTGAGCAAAAAAAAAAAGGTTTGCCATCACTGGGCTATATTTAACAGTACAATTTGGTTTAGGACCCCCACCTCTTCCTCGTGCTCCTTAGCAGGCGCTCCAACGGGTTTGTATTCCGGATCCTCGCAGTCCTTGTCAAAATCCACTCTGCCAATGACACAAGAACTAGTCAACAGTGGCTGTGGAAATCCCCACATCTCTCTCCCTCCACACACACACTTTCTCGACACACCTCAGGACTTCCCTTGAGAAGCAAATTTAACTCATAGACACCCGAGTTGGGGGCCACTGGTCCTCCCCTCGGTGCCTCGGTATTAGCATGGCGAGTCATCACGGGTGTGCGTCCGTCCCACCCACCGCCTCCATCTTCCTCCCGTCTCTCTCCCTAGCCCTGGGAACAGCTCAAGTCAACCCCAAGTGGTCTCTCACCCCTCGCCCACGTCCGGACGATGCTCGGCGGCAATGGCCTTGTCATCTGGGCGGCCGGCTTTCTCCAGGAAGCAGAGCGCAGGGTCGGCTCGCATGGTGTTGTACTTCTCGTAGCCTGAAGGAAGAGACAAACATCAATCTTTATGTCCCCATGTAACCTCAAGCAGAGGTTAGAATAGTTTCAGCTTCCCAGTTAAGCCTCTGGTTCTGGCATGAATTAAATGGTCTTCCAGCCAAGAGTAACCAGGTCTAATTCTACTTCATTTACTGGTCTAAAGTTGGCCAGATAGCAATAGTGCTTCATGTGGCTTTATACCCTTCTTCTGCTGCAACCTAACAGGACCGACACAGACTTCAGAGGATAATCAGAACTGCAGAAAAAGCAATTGCTGCCAACCTGCCTTCCATTGAGGACCTGTATACTGCACGAGTCACAAAGAGGGTGGGGAAAATATTTACTGACCCCTCACATCCTGGACACAAATTGTTTCAACTCCTACCCTCAAAACGTCGCTACAGACCACTGCACACCAAGACAACTAGACACAAGAACAGTTTTTTTCCCGAATGCCATCACTCTACTAAACAAATAATTCCCTCAACACTGTCAGACTTTCTACTAAATCTGCACTTCTATTCTACTAGTTTTTCTCATCATTCCTATCACCCATTTCCTCCCATGTTGACTGTATGACTGTAACTTGTTGCTTATATCCTAAGATTTTTATTAATATTGCTTCCTCATTGCTTATTTGACCCCTATGACAATCATTAAGTGTTGTACCACATGATTCTTGACAAAAGTATATTTTATTTTATGTACGCTGAGAGCATATGCACCAAGACAAATTCCTTGTGTGTCCAATCACACTTGGTCAATAAAAAATTCTATTCTATTCTAATCAGCTTACAGAGTCAGTGTGAGAAATAAGAATTATTCCTGTAAAAAAAGGGAGCAAGATTGACGCCATATTTATCCTTGGTATGACCTAAAACACCAGCTGTGAGGCATTCGGTACAGAGTTGTATAATAGAGACATTTTTGAGGGGAAAAACAATTATAAGTTGATCATTCCAGGTCAGGTCAGAGTGACACTGAAAGGCTGTTATGCTAAAATTGGTAGTTTTGTTCTGATTAAGAATGTGGCAAATTATTAGGGGGTTTGTCTGGGAAAACAGTTGTTGTGTAGCCAAAACTTATGTAAGGGGGAGGAGGTTTTTACTCCCAAACTGTATTAAAATCTTGTAGTCAATGTATTCTTTGATCATCTTTCCTCTGGCTCACAGCAAAAGCCGAGTAAAGCTCTTTTTATTATTTATTATGGGGTCTCCTGAATTGTTCACTTGAGAAGTTTTTACCTAACAACTCTATATTATATAATAATATAATATTTAAGTGAATAATTACTCAATATCTAATCTTATTTGATTATTATATCACAACATAAAGTATTCTAATTTCTAACTTACTTTCTATTCTATTTCATCTAACTCCCATATGAATTTCTTTAATATATACTTATTCCTCTATTTGTAATTGTATTTATTCATTCATTCATTCATTCATTCATTCATTCATTCATTCATTCATTGTATAGAGAAGTTTAAATCTCAGTCAGTATATTGCCCCAAACAATAATCTGGGTCCTCATTTTACCGACCTTGGAAGGATGGAAGGCTGAGGTCAACCTTGAGCCGGTGAGAATTGAACTACTGTCAGTTGACAGAGTTAGACTGCAATATTGTGTTCTAACCACTGCGCCACTAGAGCTCTTGTTGTGCCTCCGCTTGTGGAGATGTTTACAACATCCAGGCTTTTAGTCTAGAAATCCCTGCCCAGGAATTTTTTAGTTTATTCTCGGCCAATATTTTAATATTATTATTATTCTCAAAAAACGTGGCTGTGTGGAATTCTTCTTGTGTACCTGATTACCTTCTAACTTGATCAGCAAGTACATGCTTGGAAGGTGCAAAACCTCCTTCTAATGTGTTTATTGGCATGCTGTTTTGTTGTTTTATTTTGAGTCTTCTAGATTAAATAAATTTAGATCGAGTATAATTTACATTTGGCAGCTTCTGTCCACTGATCATTTATAGGTAGCCCTTGACTTATGACCACCATGGGAACAGGAATTTCCACTGCTAAACAAGCCAGTTGCTAAATAAGCCACCTCTGGTTTATGGTCGTTATAGCTGTAGAAATAATCTGCCAATTAGGTGCAAGAAAATAAAGACCTGGACTTGACTGGGCCTCACTGTCTCATCTCTGGTTTTGGGCCTGACCGTTTGACCACTCCTCATTGCGAAAGGAAGAGGTGCACATACCTATCCAGAAGTTATTACTCACCATGTTTGAAGACCCCAAGGAGCAAAGATTTGTCTGCTTCCGTGTCCCACCAGCCTGTGGGGACTTCTGCCTGATCCACAAGAGGAAACCAGATGTCGGTTTCACTACAGGTTGGAAATGGAAACAAAACAAGAGAAGACAAAGGTATTGAGAGATGTTAAATAGGAACCAGGATACCTTTCCAAAATCCTAGCTCTGCTTTCATAGCCTTACTCATAGCACAGAGTAGATTGCCCTTAGATCAGACACAAGACACCACATCTGGCTTGTGGGGCTGTCCTGGAAAATGTAAGCCACGTGTATTCAGCCACGTATAGAGACAATAATTATTTTGCCAGGACAATAACTTCTCTAACAAAATGACTGAATTTGGGAAAGTAAAAATGTTTAATAAAGGAATAAACAAACTCAGAAAGTTGCTAAGGAGATGCCTTATCCTTAAAAAGAGTTATCTGATTGGTGGGCGTCTTCAAAAATCACAAGAACAAGAGTTGGCAGGGACCTTGGAGGTCTTCTACTCTGACCTCCCTCTCAAGCAGGAGGCCCTATGCAGAAAAGGTTGTCCAAGCCTCTTATTCAACAAGGAATCAAAGAAACACACCCCTAAGGGAAAAGGCTTCTGTTATGAAATCCACGGAGTCGATCAATGGCCTGCTTCCTATCCCAACCAAACTCCTCAATCTGTTATAATTGTAAAGTTGTCATACAAAAAACCAAAATGTGATATCTCAGTAATTTGGGGGGGGGGGGGAGCTAGAAAAAACACTTCCCCCCCCCCGGCAACCTTTGTAAAGGTGAACATTTTTTACCTGGAAATGGCGCCTGCCAACACTTTCTCAGCCTGGTCCCCAATCACCTCCTGGCGCAAGTAGTAAAGCATTCGGACCCTGAGCAGGACTCTAGAGAGAAAAAGAACATCTTTCTGTTGGAAGATCAAGCATCGTTTGATCATCTGCTCACCCACCTCAATGTTGCAAGAGATTGGCTGCCTTCACTGTTAAGTCAGTGATGAAGGCAAAAGGTTTTCTTTTTTTCCCTTCCAAAACAACAGAGGCACATCCACCTGCAAATAGCCATTGCTCTTGCTTGATATCCTCCCCCCCACCCTTTACAGATATGTGAACTGAAAGGTTAGTTTGGTGTAGTTGCAGTGGACCTAGAACCTAGGAAAAGGATCGGCAATCTTAAACACTCAAACACTTAATAAAGGTCCTAACTGGAAGCCCCCACCCTGTTCCATTTTGGAGCCAGCCAATTCTGGAGTCCCCTACCACCACCACCACCACCATAGAGTCTTCTCCTAGTGTGGTGTCCTTTTTCTTCTGCCGACTGGAAGTCTGGTTCCCACACCATAGAGTCTCTTCCTAGCACGGCATCCGTTTCCTCTACCTGTCCTAACTGAAAGCCCTATTAATTGTGAAGCCGATTGGCAACAGGGAGCCTCAGCAGAGGGATGAAAGAGCCACATGCGGCTCCTAGTTGCTGACCCCTGAACTAGGAGATGGGGGCATTCTAGTCCCATCTCAGGCAAAAAAGCTGGCTTGGCACCAGGAAACCGGGAGTTCTAGTCCCGTATTAGGTGCAAAAGCGTCTAGATGACTTTGGGTCAACGACTAGGAGATGGCGAGTTCCAATGCCACCTGAGGCATGAAAAGCCATCTGGGTGAATTTGGGATAATCGTCAGGATACTGGGAATTCTAGTCCTATCTTAGGCATGAAAGCCAGTTGGGTGACCTTGGGCCAGTCAGTCTCTTTCAACCCATCTACCTCACAGTTGCTGTTTGGCGGAGGGGGAAGGGAAGAAGGAATATTATGCCTTGAGTTATGTATAAAATAATAAAGGTGGGTAAAATCCAGATGAACAGATAAAAAATAGACAGATGGATAGACATAGGTAGATGATGGATAGATAGATAGATAGATGACATATAGAAATAGATAGAAAGAGAGAGAAAGAAAGAGAGAGAGAGAGAGACAGACAGATATAGAAAGAGATATAGATAGATAGATAGATAGATAGATAGATAGATAGATAGATAGATAGATAGATAGATAGATAGATAGATAGATGACAGACAGACAGACTTGGATGAAAGAAAAAAAAAGAAAGAAAAAAGAGAAAGAAAGAAAGAAAGAAAGAAAGAAAGAAAGAAAGAAAAATGGACAGCATTATCACCACATAAGTATTTCTCAGTGGACCACAGACAGCCTCTTCAATAGCAAATTGAGAAAATGACAAAACCAGAATTTTTGAAGAATGGGATCTATCTTTATCTGTCTAGTTGGAGCTCCCATCTTTTTTGCATAGAAATTGACTGTGATCCAGGGAGCTGGCTCTACTGGATTTACAGAAGCACCACGAGCTGGACCTCCCTCCCACCTGCCATCATCATCATCATCATCATCATCATCATTAATTAGATTTGTATGCCGCCCCTCTTCTTACTTGTTGCACTGGTGTTTGAGATGCTTCTTGTAGCCTTCGTCTTGGAAGAGTGTGTCTGGGTTATACTTGTGGATCCACTCTGCTTTCTGGAGATCAAATGTGGTCTGAGACTTGATTTTCTTGCCCTTGCGGCCCCGTGGAACTGGGATGGACAGGCCTGCCCGAGGAACAGGAAGGGAGCTCAGAGCAGGGGCTAGGTACAACATGGAACCAGTGCAATAGGGATTAGGTCACCCCAGCTTTCGCAGAGTAGCTCAACTCACACACATACACATACAGAGAGAGACACAACACAGAGGAGTCACTTAAAGACTCCATAGAGAGCCCACCAACAGCAAAGGGACACCAACATTATTCTACTTCCCAAAGGTCCCCCAACCTAACTTCTCCCCACCCCCTGCAAAAGGATTAAGGCAGCCAAAAATCTCAAGCTTGGATCAAAGTCTTCCTATCAACAGAATGGACAGAAAGGCGTGGGTAACATTCTCAAGAGACAGCAATATAGAGCACATCTTTCTCCTTCTGTTCTGGCCACTTTTTTTTATAGAGGCACGACTGAGAGTGTTTTAACAAACTGCATCATTGTTTTCTTTGGTGGCAGCAGTGCCTCAGATAGAAAGCCCATAGAAAGAGTGGAGAGGACAGCGGAGATGATTATAGAAAGCTCACCTCCTTTCATTCAGGATGCTGCTTACAAATGCTATGTTATTAGTGCCTGGACTACTGTTAAAGACCCCAGACACTCACTTCTGTTTTGATTGCTCCTCCTAGCAGTGCCTCAGATAGAAAGCCCATATAGAGAGTGGTAAGGACACCAGAGATTATTATAGGACCTTCACCTCCTCTCATTCAGGATGCTGCTTCTAAATGCTATGTTCTTAGTTTTTGAAGCACTATAAAAGATCCACATACACCCACTTTATGGTCTCCTCCAAGTATTTCTATCAGAGCTACTTGATTCTGGGGACAGAATTTGTTCCCTAGCCCTGGTAAACTCGCAAGATTTGTTTTTCTCACCATGTATATGCATATATCTAAACTAGATTGTGTTGTTTCTGTGTCATGGAATATATGTGGGTATATGCATAACTTATTATGACATGCTTGTGTAGTGTTTATATGGGAGCTGGTGACCCAACGTAATTTCATTTTAATCTACGTCAATTAGCATGCATTCAAAGTGACAATAAAGTTATTATAAGCTCTATAAAAGCACCCCCTTCCCTCTCACTTACCCGAGTGATTTTGAAGCTCCTTGGCTTTCCCATTTTCAACTGGACTGATGAGATCCCAGATGAATCCTTTGATGTTCTCATCGCCCCGATAGTGCATCAAGCAGTAGACCAGGATGGCACGGCAGATGGTTTCCACGTCCCGCTCGGACATCCGCCGCTTGAAACGTCCATGTGACAAGATCTCCCTCCAGCGGCCCCAGCTGCCAAGCAAACCAACATAAACATTGTTTAGATAGCTAATAAGGATGGAGAGGGGTGCTACGTGCTCTCTGAGTTGGCTTGCTTTTTGTAGATTAGATTAGATTTAGATTAGATTTATTGGATTTATATGCCGCCCCTCTCCGCAAACTCGGGGCAGCTCACAACAATGGTAAAAACAATACATAATAACAAATCCAATAACCACCAATCCAATTACAATTTTAAGCTAAAAAATTCATTAAAAAAACAACCCCAGAATATTAAAAAACAAGCACACAATCAATCTACCACCAAAACAACATGGGCAAGGGGGAGATGTTTCAGTTCCCCCATGCCTGACGGCAGAGGTGGGTTTTAAGGAGTTTGCGAAAGGCAAGGAGGGTGGGGGCAATCCTAATCTCAGGGGGGAGCTGGTTCCAGAGGGTCGGAGCCACCAGAGAGAAGGCTCTTCCCTTGGATCCCGCCAGATGACATTGTTTAGTCGACAGGACCCGGAGAAGGCCAACTCTGTGGGACCGAACCGGTCGCTGGGATTCGTGCGGCAGAAGGCGGTCCCGGAGATATTCTGGTCCGGTGCCATGAAGGGCTTTATAGGTCATAACCAACACTTTGAATTGTGACCGGAAACTAATTGGCAACCAATGCAGACTGCGGAGTGTTGGAGTGATATGGGCATACTTAGAGAAGCCCATAATTGTAGACATTTCGTTACCCTAACTAGGCAACAGTGTTAGTGTTATGGGGAGCCCTACCTACCGCAGAAATCACTTTGTTCTCTTTCAGCAACTTCAATTGTACACCTAGAATGTTAAGTTTCAAGCCAATGCTTCACCTGAATCAAGAGACTCTTTAGTTGCTTTTTGTTTTCTGCCATTAAAGTGGTATCACCTGCGTATCTAAGGTTGTTGATATCTCTCCTTTAAGACTTAATTCCAAATGTGATACATCTAACCCCGCCTTTCTCATGTGCTTTGCATATAAGTTAAATAGGCAGGACCTATTTATCTACTTGCAATTGCATGCTTTGGAACTGGTGGGTGTGTCCAATCAGTAGTATTGCATTGGCAGTTCTGTGTTAGCAAAAACTTCAGAAGAGAAGGATTTAGGGGTAGTGATTTCTGACAGTCTCAAAATGGGTGAGCAGTGTGGTCGGGCAGTAGGAAAAGCAAGTAGGATGCTTGGCTGCATAGCTAGAGGTATAACAAGCAGAAAGAGGGAGATTGTGATCCCCTTATATAGAGCGCTGGTGAGACCACATTTGGAATACTGTGTTCCGTTCTGGAGACCTCACCTACAAAAAGATATTGACAAAATTGAACGGGTCCAAAGACGGGCTACAAGAATGGTGGAAGGTCTTAAGCATAAAATGTATCAGGAAAGACTTCATGAACTCAATCTGTATAGTCTGGAGGACAGAAGGAAAAGGGGGGACATGATCGAAACATTTAAATATGTTAAAGGGTTAAATAAGGTTCAGGAGGGAAGTGTTTTTAATAGGAAAGTGAACACAAGAACAAGGGGACACAGTCTGAAGTTAGTTGGGGGGAAGATCAAAAGCAACATGAGAAAATATTATTTCACTGAAAGAGTAGTAGATCCTTGGAACAAACTTCCAGCAGACGTGGTTGGTAAATCCACAGTAACTGAATTTAAACATGCCTGGGATAAACATATATCCATCCTAAGATAAAATACAGGAAATAGTATAAGGGCAGACTAGATGGACCATGAGGTCTTTTTCTGCCGTCAGTCTTCTATGTTTCCATCACACTTGGCCAATAAAATTCGATTCAATTCAATTTTATTCCCTTTCCGATCCTATCCTATCTTATTATTCTATTCTAATCCCTCTTATTATATTCTATTCCCTATTCTATTATTCCCTATTCTACTCCTATTTCTATTCTAAGCTTCCAAGATAATGCCCCCTCTTTTTACAAGAATTGGATTAAAACACATACACAAAGCACACATCCTCCCCTACATCTCCCATAATCCTCCTTTCCATGTATCCCTTTTTGTGAGGCCTCCTTCCATGTCACGTACCCATAGACCAGCAGTTGTTTCTCCACCTGGAAGCAGTCGGTACGCCCATACGAATGGTGGAGGGGATGGTGGTGTCGGTCGTGGCGCCGGGAGCGTGGCCGGTCGTCATCGTCGCTCTCCAAGTCGGAGAACTCAACCAGGTCATCGTCTTTCAGGGTGCTGAAGTGGCGAGTCTGCTTGCGGATGCGGGGCGTGTCAATCACCAGGTTGTTCTGCAGAAAACGGAGAAGAAGAAAAACCCTCTGGATCTCTGAAGGTGTGTAGATTTCTCCATAGACAATTCTGTTCTCTCTTCAGTCACTGAATCTTAAGACTTGGGGAAATGGCCTTTCAGACCATGGAATACAAGCTCAGCTCAGCACAGGGATGCAAATTAAAGCACCCAACGATGATAATTCAGTTTTTTTTCTTGCTGAACAGTCCCACTGTTTATCCTCTTACTTGTGGGGGACAGTCTCAAAAGTTGGCGAGTTTAAGATTTCGGGATTTCACAGAGTGGGCCTTCTCCGGGTCCCGTCAACTAAACAATGTTGGTTGGTGGGCCCCAGGGGAAGAGCCTTCTCTGTGGCGGCCCCGACTCTCTGGAACCAACTCCCCCAGAGATTAGAACTGCCCCTACTCTCCCTGCCTTCCGTAAACTCCTTAAAACCCACCTTTGCCGTCAGGCATGGGGGAACTGAAACACCTCCCCCGGGTATGTACAATTTATGCATGGTATGTTTGTGTGTGTGTTTGTTAGTAAATGGGGTTCTTTTTAAACTTTTTAAAAAATATTTTAAATTTATTTGGATTTGTTACGATTTGCTATATTTTCCTGTGAGCCGCCCCGAGTCCGCGGAGAGGGGTGGCATACAAATCTAAATAATAAATAAATAAATAATAAACTACCATAATTCTTTCACCAGCCAGGTCAAGATGGCTGGGAAATTCCGAGAGTTTATTTATTTATTTATTCGATTTTTATGCCGCCCTTCTCCTTAGACTCAGGGCGGCTTACAACATGTTAGCAAGAGCACTTTTTTAACAGAGCCAGCATTTTGCCCCCACAATCCGGGTCCTCATTTTACCCACCTCGGAAGGATGGAAGGCTGAGTCAACCTTGAGCAGGTGACGAGATTTGAACCGCTGACCTTCAGATCTACAAGTCAGCTTCAGTGGCCTGCAGTACAGCACTCTACCTGCTGCACCACCCCGGCTCAATTGAGTTGAAGTCAGTGTTTAAAGTTGCCAAGTTTGGAGACCCCTAGCTCTTGCTTAACTCATCAACACGAGTGGCGTGTACACCCCTGACATGAGTGACCTGAAATTGGCCATGCCCCTGCCCCCCCCCTTGAGGTCAAACACAACTCTGATCCCGTCCCCAATGAAATCGAGTTTGACACCCCTGTGCTTGAGCATCCAAAGCTGGAGCAGAGAAAACCATCTGTCATCCACACAACGAGGATTCTGGGCCATGAGAGATTAAAACTTCATGCAATCCTTCTCCCGATTCCTCTATTACTCAGCCAGCCCATTGTGCAAATTGACTGCCATCCCTCTTCCCAGTCCAACACACCTTACTATTCAGAAGATCCAGGTCTAAGTCTGCTTTCTTGGCCCACTTCTGCCAAAAGTTAGGGTCATCCAGGGCGATGTCTGTCCTGTTTTCAGAGGCCACAAAACTTGCCTGGGAAAGGAAAAGAGGCAGAACAAAAGAAGGTGTAAGCGGCAGGTTTACTGTAAAGCAGACTTCACACACACACTCTCATGTAGACGCCTTTCTACTAGATTTGTACAACCCACTAGAATAGTGGTGCTGAGATACTTTGTGGCTCAGTGTGTTGTGGGAAACAGTCATTGTCTTAATGCGTTTTGTGAATGATCAGGCAGGCTTTGCTTTATTCACTCGAGCATAGAATAAAACAATCAGGTTTCATTAACTTCCTTCTCTTTTTCCTTCTTCCACTTTGTTTAGATCAACTTTAAATCGCCAGAATGAAGCCCCCTTCTTGGCTTTGCCATTGGCCCAAAATAAGTCATATTGGTAGATGCTTCTGGTACTAGCCAATATACCAGCAGATGGGCTGGACTCTGTTTTTCTACATTCACACAACTAATTAACCGAAGCAAATCAGAACTCCGAGGCTAAAGTCTTCCTCTATGAACTTCTTTATTGGATACATCGTATCAGCACGATGAAATTAAAAACCAACTCTAAATGTTTCCTGTGGTTTTGGTATAATTAAAATAGAAAATAATTCCCTCCCCAAAAGTCATAGGTCAAGTTGGCCAATTAGGTTACTTGTTGGGCTCTCCAGGCACCTCATCTCTATCCACCATCTGTAGATGTGACCTTGATTCCCAAGAGAAAATTCTGTGTTTTGTCTAGCAATGCATCTCATTGTCCTTCCCCCTTCCCACTGTGGCAACTGAGGAATAGAAAAATGGCTTCTGCCAAGTTCTATTTGAAGTTGAAAATATTCTTATTAGCTAAAAACCTCTACTTGAGCATATGGGTTTTACACTTAAGCACTCCACCTCTTAACCTATTCAGGGTCCTCCAAATAGTACAAGGGTGGTCAGATCCTTCAGCCATATTCTCCTTTAATGTTATTCCTTTCTTGGTGGTCTCCTTCCATCATCTTTTACATAGAAACATAGAAGACTGACGGCAGAAAAAGACCTCATGATCCATCTAGTCTGCCCTTATACTATTTTCTGTATTTTATCTTAGGATTTGATTTTGTTCTTCTGTACTTTTAATAATGTTTGCTTGTTAACTTGGATCTGGTGTGCATTATGTGAACCCCTCACATTGTTTTTCCAAAGTACATAATATTCTCAGTGTAAACTCTAGTTGGCCTTTGTCTTAAGAACAAGTAGATTTCTGGACCTCGTGTCTACATAGGCAAATGGAAGGACATGTGAATAGAATTCCACAATTTATGTTTACTGTTTATGTAAACATATATTTATATTAAGCTAAACACTTTCTTGATGTATGTTACCAATTTCATAATGATGTGAATGGAATTAATAGAAATGTAAGATATATTTAAATAGAAGTTGAAACAGGCAATGATCTTTATACGAATATTGAGATGTTTTCTTTTTTAATGTAATTGAAAATCAAAATAAAACTTTAAAAAACGAACTCCACAGCTTAGTGGTAGTCCTTGACTTAGGACCACAACGGAGCCCAGAATTTTGGGTTATTAAGTGAAACGTTCGTTAAGTGAGCTTCAGCCCCACTTTTCGACTTTTCCTGCCACCGTTGTTAACTGAAATCAATGCAGATAACTCAGTAACCTGGATGTTCAGCAAATCTGTCTTGCCCACTGACACTGTTTATCAGGAAGGTCACAAAAAGGGATCACATGACCCTGGGACACAGCAATAGTTATAAATATGAACAAGTTGCCCAAGTTAGAATTCTGATCAGGTGACTATGGGGATGCTGCAACGGTTGTAACTGTGGAAAACGGTCCTTTTTAGGTGCCGTTGTAACTTTGCCATTAAATGCACTGTCATAAGCCAAAGACTACCTGTATTTCGGTAAACTCTAGGCCAGTGTCGCTGAACCAAGATGTGTGGATGTCTATGTTCTGACCTAGGTTTCACCAAATCACGAAACAGACTTCTTGTCCCAACACCCCAACCCCTTTTTATTGACTAATGTGAATTCTTAGGATTCACATCCAGCAAAGTCCCAGCATTTAGCCTTTCATAGAAACATAGAAGACTGACGGCAGAAAAAGACCTCATGGTCCATCTAGTCTGCCCTTATACTATTTCTTGTATTTTTATCTTAGAATGGATATACAGTGATCCCTCTATTATCGCGAGGGTTCCGTTCCAAGACCCCTCGCAATAATCGATTTTTCGGGATGTAGTGGTGCGGAAGTAAAAACACCATCTGCGCATGCGCGCCCCTTTTTCCATGGCCGCGCATGCGCAGATGGTGTTTTTACTTCCGCACCTGGGAAGACCCAGCAGCTGAGGAGCCGCCTGCCTGCCCGCTTGTCCGCCGCTTGTCTGCTTGTCCGGCCGCCGCTTTTCCGCCGCTTGTCCGGCCACCGCTTTTCTGCCGCTTGTCCGGCCGCCGCTTTTCCTCCGCTTGTCCGGCCGCCGCTTGTCAGCCGCTTTTCCGCTTGTCCGGCCGCCGCTTTTCCGCCGCTTTTCCGCCTGCCGCTTGTCCGCCGCTTGTCTGGCCGCCGCTTGTCTGGCCGCCGCTTGTCCGCTTGTCCGCCTGCCGCAGCTGATCTGCTCGGCAGCGCAGTAGCAGCGAGGAGCCGAAGATGGGGTTTCCCCGTTGCCCACGCAAAGGGGAAACCCCATCTTCGGCTCCTCGCTGCTACTGCGCTGCCGAGCAGATCAGCTGGTGGGCGGCCGAAGGAACCTTCCCTGGGTGCCACCCGCCGCTCGAGAGCAAGAGGGGGAGAGATAGAGAAAGAGAGAGAAGGAAAGAAAGAGATGAGAGAGGGAGGAAGAGAGTGTGAGAGAGGAAGAAGCAAGATAGAGAAAGAGAGAGAGAAAGAAAGATGAGAAAGGAAGGGAGTGACGTCATCGGGTGAAAAAATCGCGATATAGCGTTTCACAAAGCTCGAGATCGCGAAACTCGGGGGATCACTGTATATATTTATCCCAGGAATGTTTAAATTCCGTTACTGTGGATTGACCAACCACGTCTGCTGGAAGTTTGTTCCAAGGATCTACTACTCTTTCAGTGAAATAATATTTTCTCATGTTGCTTTTGATATTTCCCCCAACTAACTTCAGATTGTGTCCCCTTGTTCTTGTGTTCACTTTCCTATTAAAAACACTTTCAAGGGTAAATTGCAACCAAAGACCTTATCAGTCTTTGGAGAGTTGTCAGGGCGCTAGTTTCTTGATAGCAATGCAGAACAAGGAAATCTCTTGCAAGGAGTTTCTCAGATAAACCAATCTTCACATGATAAATGAACTAATTTGTAGTGGGTGGGACATTTATTCTACTTTTTAAATTTACCTATTCTGATTTTATGCATGGTGGGACTGGTCTCTGGGTGTCACACGACTTTCGTTGCCAATGACAATTCGTTGTTTTTGACAATGACAATAAATGTATTATTATTGTTATTATTAATTGTCTCCTGCAAACACCACTCCCCTTTTGCTCCTATTTATTCCCTATGGGAGAGGCCATTGAGTGTCCCCTTGTACTTTATTCCCTCTGATCTCTGATCCTTAATTGCTCCCTTTTCCTGACAGCTCTGCGCTACGAATGTCGGGGACAGACTCCAGCTGTTCTTCAGCCCTGCTCCTCTCTAACTCTGATGGTAGCTGATAACTTTCCGACAGCCCTGGCCCCATCTCTGCCTCCGATGCAGAGCGCTCATCAGAGCTTTTTCCAGACTCGAGGACTGGCCTATGTTCCTCCCCAACTTCTTCACTGTCAAGAGTCTGCTGCCAGCTCTGCTGGCCAGCCACAACAGTCTACTCCCAGAATTCCCCAGAATTGAAATCCACACATCTTGAAGTTGCTGAGGTTCAGAAACACTTTGGAAAATCTCCTTAAACTCTTATTAATGCCCAATCTTCTGTATACTCTTACTGATCAGAATAAAGACCATATTTTAGGCAGCATAAAGAGGACTTTATGGCATGAAGAACCTTGCTTTTTTTTTTGATCCCCTGCTTCATTCTCCACCCACATTTATCCATCCACTTCCACCGAATGCAGTTGGCCTTGCGCCTAATCTTTCGAATCTGATTATTTTTAAATGGAATTAAGGAATAAGGATACCTTGGCAAAGGTGGATCCTTTCCCTTCACTCTCGATGGTGATGGTGGTGGTGCGCCGAAGAAGGATCTGGTCAATGTCTTCCTCGCAGAACTTGGACCCTTCATCATCCTCTTCCATAATGGCAGCATAGGCCCCTTTGCGTAGCAAATCCTCAATCTCTTTCTTTGAAAACTGCTGAATCTGTGGGGCGGGGAAGGAAGAAATAAAAGTTCATTTACCCCCCTCTTCTCTTTTGGTTGAGTGAGACAGGAGCAACACAGGAAAGGCCAGCTGTGCAATCTAAAGACTGTTGAAGCAATACATAAAAAATGTAGAAAGCAGATGGGGAGGAAAAAAAAAAAGACCATGTCACGACGTCAAGGCTCAGGACCCTGGACAACAAGAGAGTTTGAGAGGGGCAGCATACAAATATAATTAATATACATATATATTATTTCCAAATCCTACACGGGAAGAAACCCGAATATACCAAGACCGTCATATAATTTTCCAAAACAGAACACTACAGCAAAAGAATAATCACGGAAGCCATCGAGATAGAAACACATCCCCAAAAGTATGAACAAGCGGGATGATACCTCCTGCTTACCAGACATCTGGAAACCAGCCCTCAAACGTATCCCAGCCATAGAAACCAGACTCAGAACACACATTGTAAAACAATCAAGTAGCCTGCAAGTTCCAACTACTCAGGATATCACACCTAATCTACAACCATTAACTAATCAGCATATCTCAGCTACATCAACGACCCCAGATGTTACCCCACTGACTCACCAGGCAGTTTCTACACAACAGGCAATTGCTGAGCCATCAGACCACACCCAGCCACCAGTATTTATAGAAGGAAGGCAGCTCAGGTCTCGCAGTGTTCGCCTTAGAACAAAGACAGAAACACCAGCCTGAAGATGACGAGTGAGACCTCGTCGAAACGTCGCCAGAAATTTCAAAATCCTACACGGGAAGAAACCCGAATATACCAAGACCGTCATAAATGTATGTATGTATGTATGTATGTATGTATGTATGTATGTATGTGTGTGTGTGTGTGTATATATATATGTATGTATGCATGTATGTATGTATGTATATATATATATATATATAATGGTCTTGGTATAATAATAATAAAATAATAATAATAATAATAATAATAATAATAATAATAACTGGTTCAGTTTTTTAAAGAAGATTCAAGTCAATGTCATGTTTTCAAGTAATGAAAGAAGACTCCAAGGCTTTCTTAAAGTTTCATTTTTTTAGAGATGTCATATTGACCCCTCTTGGAAAACCAAATCTGAAAGCTTCCGAGCTTTCCCCACCCAACAGAAAGTTCCAGCGCCTGCCCCCAGCCCCCACATGTCCAACACAGGGTCCGATCAATGCACCGTCCCAACTGGAGATGACTCCCAGGTACACTCCTCTAGGTGCAGGGCAGAGTGGCTTTGACCCTCCAAGAAAAGAGTGTTATTATGACTACATATCACCCATGCTCCATACAATCCCCCCTCCAAATTTCCCACAGTGGTATATGTGGCAGGCCACTGCAAAAGATGCCTTCCATGCCTGGCAGACCTAGTTGTCCATCGATTCTGCCCTTTGAGTCTTCCCCCCCCCCCTAATAAATAATCAATCAATCATAATTATTGCAACAGTGGCAAATTATAATTATTTTTTTAAAAAAGATTGTCATATGATGGGCATGTTTATATCCCAAACATGATCCTCAGTTGTGCTAACTTAGGAAACTCAAACTGCCCAAGGAGTTGTTTGATACAGTTCTACAGAGGAATTATGGACTATGTCATCTGCACCTCTATAACTGTCTGGTTTGGTTCTGCAACCCAGCAAGACAGACATAGACTTCAGAGGAGAATCAGAACTGCAGAAAAAAAACAATTACTGCCAACCTGCCTTCCATTGAGGACCTGGATAATGCACCAGTCAAACAGAGGGCTCTGAAAATATTTACTGACCCCACACATCCTGGACACAAACTCCTACCATATCAGATTTGTTTTGGGCTTCCACCGTTCTTGGCAGGGATCTGGCTTATACCAGTGATACCTTGTGTTACAAACTTAATTGGTTCCGGGACGAGGTTCTTAAGGTGAAAAGTTTGTAAGACGAAACAATGTTTCCCATAGGAATCAATGGAAAAGCGATTAATGCGTGCAAGCCCAAAATTCACCCCTTTTGCCAGCCGAAGCGCCCGTTTTTGCGTTGCTGGGATTCCCCTGAGGGTCCCCTCCATGGGAAACCCCACCTCCAGACTTCTGTGTTTTTGCGATGCTGCAGGGGAATCCCAGAAGGGGAATCTCAGCATCGCAGAAACGAGCGCTTCGCTGGCAATGGAAGTCCGGAGGTGGGGTTTCCCAGCAAAAGGAGCATTAGTGAAATCGCAGCATCGTAAAAACACCTCAAGTCCTCAAAACCCCACCTCCAGACCTCTGTGTTTTTGTGATGCTGCGATTTCACTGAGGCTCCCCTCGCTGGGAAACCCCCACCTCCAGACTTCTGTTACCAATGAAGCGCCCGTTTTTGCGCTGCTGGGATTCCCATGCTGGGAAGTCCGGAGGTGGGGTTTCCCATGGAGGGGAGCCTCAGGGGAATCCCAGCAGCGCAAAAACGGGTGCTTCACTGGCAATGGAAGTCCAGAGGCGGGGCATCCCAGCGGCAATGGTGGGTTTGTAAGGTGAAAATAGTTTGTAAGAAGAGGCAAAAAAATCTTAAACCCCGGGTTTGTATCTCGAAAAGTTTGTAAGACGAGGCGTTTGTAAGACGAGGTATCACTGTATTCTCCTCCACCAAGGTAATATTTTTTATACTCTCCGTAGATTCTTGTTCTCGCCCACCATTGCAAGCACTTACTTACCCCAGTGATGCTCCCTTCTCGTCCACTCATGGACTGCAGGACAGCCTTGTCCAGCCCCAGCTTGAGGCTGGCTTTGTCAAACATCTCCCGCTCATAGGAATTCCGAGTGATGAGGCGATAAACTTTCACTGCCTTGCTCTGACCGATGCGGTGGCAGCGAGCTTGCGCCTGGGAGTGGGAAGAAAACAGGGAAGCAAAATGAAGCCTGCAAAGTATCCTTCAAGCAATGTCGTTTGGCGGGACCCAGGAGAAGAGCCTTCTCTGTGGCGGCCCCGGCCCTCTGGAACCAGCTCCCCCCAGATATCAGAGTTGCCTTTCACAAGCTCCTTAAAACCCACCTCTGTCGTCAGGCATGGGGGAATTGAAATTTCCCTTCCCCCTAGGCTTATAGAATTTATACATGGTATGTTTGTATGTATGAGTGGTTCTTTAAATTGGGGTTTTTAAAATTGTTTTAATATTAGATTTGTTTACATTGTCTTTTTATATTGTTGTTAGCCGCCCCAAGTCTTCGGAGAGGGGCAGCATACAAATCTAATAAATAATAATAATAATAATAAACTAAGAACAGACATGAAAATTGGTATTCACAGCAGTATACAATATAAGTCTAAGTCAAGGGTGTCAAACTTGATTTCACAGAGGGTTGAATTTGACCTTGGAGTGGGCGAGGGGGGGCACGGCCAGTTTGCCGTCACTCATGTCGGGGGCCCGAGCACTCTGCCAGCGAAAATGGGCCCCCAAGCTCCGTTTCGGCTGCAGTGGCCTCCTGCAACCCTCCGCGAGCAAAAATGAAGCTCAGAAGGGTCAGAGGCACTTGGGGTCAGTCCTTCACTCTTTCCAGAACCAATGTATCAATTATCACGTTTCTGGCTACTGGCGTCCGATTTGCCACCTGTCCCAGAGAGCCCCCCCCGCCTCCTCCCAAAGTACATACCTGCAAGTCGTTTTGAGGATTCCAGTCCGAATCAAAAATTATGCAGGTATCGGCAGCTGTGAGGTTGATCCCCAGGCCCCCCGCCCGGGTGCAGAGAAGGAACACAAAGCGATCCGAATCAGGCTTGCTAAAGCGGTCGATGGCGGCCTGCCGCAAATTGCCACGCACCCGCCCATCGATGCGCTCATAGAGATACCTGCGCAGGAAAAGATACACAACTCTGTAAAAAATCAGCTTGAGACACCGGTGTCAACATCTGAACCCATCCTTCTTCACTGAAGTAGCCTGCACACCTGCCTCTAATTTTATTTATTTCTTTTTTTTAAAGGAAAAACATGGCTACCTGAAATTCTGAATGAATGCGGTAACGATGCATTGTATGAGAACTTGCACAACACTTAACTTCACTTGTTTAAATACCGGCAGCTATACCTGAATGCACTAAGTATGTGTTGTGATTCAGCCTGAGGCTGCTCAGGGACCAGCTGTGTCTCTGCTGGCTCCATGCCTGGAGGAGGAGGACAGCGAAGAGGAGGGGGCTGAACAGTCGGACGGGGGAGAGGAAAGTCAGGAATGGGACGAAGGAGAACAGCATGAGAGCCCCGGGGGGGCTCTCGCCAGCCAGTAGCTTGGAGTCATTAGGTGATGACGCACAAGCCGTCATTGACATGCGACAGAGATGTTCAGATCAAAGAAAGGAGCAATTAAAGAAGTATTATCAGCACTGAATTAGGAACAGCTGGGCTTGGGTGTGGTCCTCCTTAGCAGGGTTTAAAAGGCAGGCAAGCCCTTGAAGCCATGTGGAGTGTTATCAATTGGAGTTAGGGTGTCCTGCTTTGTTCTTGATGTCTCTGTTCCTGGCTTGTGGCCCAGCAGTTTGGAAGACCCGTGGGAGGTGTAGGTCTGCTATCTACAGCCTCGTCTTGGCAGCAAGAATCCTGTATTGCTGCATGGACTTTTGTCTTCGTGGATACATCTGAAGATACAGAGTTTTCCTGTTTGTAAGGACATTTTCTGTTACCTGTGTTTTTCTTGAATTTTATAAACTGCCTTTGCCTTTTACCGGTGTGTCTGGCTTCTCTTTTTGGGTTGGTCTTAGCTTCTGGAGTGACCCAGACAGAACAGTATATTTATTTATTTATTTATTGGATTTGTATGCCGCCCTCTCCTTATGTATATGTGGTAACTCATTCAATAGCAGTCACTGTGAGAAGGACCTTGGATTTCTTAGGGGACAATCACGTAAATATGACCCAGCAGTGTGTAGCAAAAAAGCCAATACAGTTCTAGGCTGCATCAATAGAGAGATAGAATCAAGATCACGTGAAGTGTTAATGCCACTTTATAAGGCCTTGGGAAGGCAACACTTGGAATACTTCAACAAGTTTTGGTCATCATGATGTCAAAAAGAATTTGGGACTCTAGAAAAAGTGCAGAGAAGAGCAACAAAGATGATCAGAGGACTGGAGGCTAAAACATATGAAGAATGGTTGAAGGGACTGGGTATATCTAGTTTAATGAAAAGAAGGACCAGGGGAGACATGATAACAATGTTCCAATATCTCAGGGGCTTCCCCAAAGAAGAGGAAGTCAGGCTGTTCTCCAAGGTACCTGAGGGTAGGACAAGAAGTAATAGGTGGAAACTAATCAAGGAGAGAAGCAGGTTAGAAATAAGGAGAGGGCTATGAAAATATCTACAGGCCCCTCACATCCTGGACATAAATTGTTTCAACTCCTACCCTCAAAAATGATGCTGTAGAGCACTGCTCACCAAGACAATTAGACACAGAACAGGTTTTTTTCCCTGAACAGCATCACTGCTAAACAAATAATTCTCTCAACACTGTCAAACTATTTACTAAGTCTGCACTACTATTACTATTAGTCTTCTCATTGCTCTCATCACCCATCTCCTCCCACTTACGACTGTGTATGTTAGTACAAGGTACATGGTTCTTAGGGTTTGCCATTGTAAACTACCTATTGTAGTCTCTTGTACTATCACTTTAAATATTTTGGGCTGGTTCGCCATAAGAGGGCGCCAGTACTCCTTCCCTCAATGATGCTTTAACGCTCATTCGCTTTTGCTTTGCCTTGAGGGGGGAGTGTATTTGCTTAGTGCTTATTATATTGGATGGCTTGTTATGGATTGTTTCTATTTTGTATATATGTAAATAATACTTATTAAGCATAACTAAGCCTGTGTCTTTTTCTTTGGCTTTACCACACATCCACACTCTGTTAAGATTCTCTGCTTAGTGTATGTCAAAGGTCTCATAGCCTAGCTATACCAAGACATACCATCAGTATACCTGCCACTTGTTGCTGGTATCCTTACAATTTATATTAATGTTGTTTCCTGATTGCTTATTTGTAGGCTATTACAATCATTAAATGTTGTACCTCAGGCCTCTTGACAAATGTATCTTTTCTTTTATGCACACTGAGAGCATATGCACCAAAGATAAATTCCTGTGTGTCCAATCACACTTGGCCAATAAAGAATTCAGTTCAATTCATCTCAGTTGAGTTCTCTTCTGTCCTATCGTCATCATTACCAGCTCTCACCTCTTTTGGATGAGATAGTCTTCCAGGATGTCGAGACAGCGGACCATCTGGGAAAAAATCAGCACTTTGTGCCCTCCGGCTTTCAATTTAGGGAGCAGCTTATCGATGAGCACCAATTTACCCGAGGAACGCACCATGGCCTGCAGGGGGAAGTCATGGGGCACGTGGTGGTGGCAGGAATCCCGAAACTCGGTCAAAATCTTCTCCTCGGCACCTAGTTTGGGGGAGAAAAGAAACACAGATGAAAGGATTATCCACATTTCGTGTGGAAGAGGGGAGGACACCAAGGTTGAGAAATGAGAACGTGCCGAGTTGCTGCAAATGGTGATTTTGATCAACTGAGGTCCCTTGCCTGCTGTAATCTAAACAAGATACCGTGATACCTCGTCTTACAAACGCCTCGTCATACAAACTTTTCGAGATACAAACCCGGGGTTTAAGATTTCCCCCCCCCCCCTCTTCTTACAAACTATTTTCACCTTACAAACCCACCATTGACACTGGGATGTCCCGCCTCTGAACTTCCGTTGCCAGTGAAGCACCCGTTTTTGCACTGCTGGGATTCCCCCGAGGCTCCCCTCCATGGGAAACCCCACCTCCGGACTTCCGTGTTTCTGTGATGCTGCAGGGGAATCCCAGCAGCACAAAAACGGGTGCTTCACTGGCAACGGAAGTCTGGAGGTGGGTTTTCCCAGCGAGGGGAGCCTCAGTGAAATCGCAACATCGCAAAAACACAGAGGTTCAGAGGTGGGGTTTCGAGGACTTTGGTGTTTTTGCGATGCTGCAATTTCACTGATGCTCCCTTCGCTGGGAAACCTCACCTCCGGACTTCCATTGCCAGCAAAGCACTTGTTTTTGCACTGTTGGGATTCCCCTGCTGGGATTCTCCTGCAGCATCGCAAAAACACGGAAGTCCAGAGGTGTGGTTTTCCATGGAGGGGACCCTCAGGGGAATCCCAGCAGCTCAAAAACCTGCGTTTCGGCTGGCAAGAGGGGTGAATGTGTGGCTTGCACACATTAATCGCTTTTCCATTGATTCCTATGGGAAACATTGTTTCATCTTACAAACTTTTCACCTTAAGAACCTAGTCCCAGAACCAATTAAGTTTGTAAGACAAGGTATCACTGTACTTTCTGTGCCTAGGAAAAGATCTCAGGAGACTGAGAAGCTCCAAGATAATCAAATGTTTGCATTTTCAGCTGGTCCATGACTTACAACCTTCAGGGAGCCTGAATTTTCCCATGATTTGTCATGACAAGTCATAAGTCAAGGAACAGACATGACAATTTAAACTTTGAATCCAAGTCATAAGTACCTTTTGGGGTATGTCAAAACTTAGAATGGTTGCTAAATGACTAATGTTAAGATGGAAGATTGCCTTTATTTTGCAAAGAGCAGCTTCCTTTCTTAGATCTAATGGGACACCTAATTCCCACTCCACTGTCTTAGGCCTATAGACATTTACCCATGTAACAGGCTGTAGTGCTACTATCCTTGTCAACTTTCCTGCTACTTTCTCCTATTGGTTTCTTATGATTTATCACTTGTTGCTTCTAATTTATCATTAATGACTTTAACTCTGATTTATGACTGATGATTTTATTGTTTGTATGTACACTGAGGATCTGTGCACTGGAAATTCCTTGTACAGTGGTACCTCATCATACGAACTTAATTGGTTCCAGGAGGAGGTTCGTAAGGTGAAAAGTTCGTAAGATGAAACAGTGTTTCCCATAAGAATCAATGTAAAAGCAAATAATGCATGCAAATCCTTCAGGAAAATCCCAAACTTTAGAAGGGAGGCGAACAGAGGGCAGGGAGGAGCAGTTAAACGGGGCGGGTGGAAGAAGCAAGGCTAGGCTAAAGGGTGAGTGGGAAGGAAGAAAGGCAAGGGGGGCGCCCCTCCCTTTTCTTTCTTCAAAAGACACCCTTTCAGTGCCTCTGCAAGCACGTTGTTCTCTGCAAAAAATTTCCTCCCCCAAGCTGCCCCTCCCTCCTCCCTTTTCTTTCTTCAAAAGACACCCTTTCAGTTCCTTTGCAAGCACGTTGTTCTCTGCAAAAATTTTCCTACTCCAAGCAGCCCCTCCCTTTTCTTTCTTCAAAAAAGGGGAAAAAAAAAAACCCCTTCATCCCAGCAGCAGCTGCTTGGGTTCGTAAGGTGAAAATAGTTCGGAAGAAGAGGCAAAAAAATCTTAAACACCGGGTTCGTATCTTGAAAAGTTCGTTAGAAGAGGCGTTGGTAAGATGAGGTACCACTGTATCTCCAATCAAACCTGGCCAATTTTTTTAAAAATCTATTCTATTCTGTTTTACATTTTCTATTCCCCATCCTATCCTATCCTTCCCTATTCTAACCTATTCTCTTTCCTATTCTATATATTTCCTATTCCATTCTATCCTATCCTATTCCATCCTACCTTATCACATATATGAGGTACCTCATACCTCCCTGCGGCCAATAAGGGCCCACAGAGTTGGCCTTCTCCAGATCCCGTCCATCAATCAATGCCAAATGGGGAGACCGCGGGGAAAGGCCTTCTCTGTGGTGCCTCTGATGCTCTGGAACCAACTGCCTCTGGAGATCTGCACTTCATCCATCCTCCCCGTCTTCTGGAAACCCATTAAAACCTGGCTTTTCCAGCAGGCTTGGGGCCATTAGGTTACCATCTTGATTCAGCCATGAATGATTGAAAGTATTATGGTTTTTTAAGGGATATTAATATACAGTGATACCTTGTCTTACAAACTTAATTGGTTCCGTGACGAGGTTCTTAAGGTGAAAAGTTGGTAGGATGAAGCAATGTTTCCCATAGGAATCAATGGAAAAGCGATTAATGCGTGCAAGCCCAAAATTCACCCCTTTTGCCAGCCGAAGCGGCCGTTTTTTGCACTGCTGGGAATCCCCAGAGGCTCCCCTCCATGGGAAACCCCACTTCCAGACTTCTGTGTTTTTGCGATGCTGTAGGGGAATCCCAGCTGGGGAATCCTAGCATCGCAAAAATGAGCGCTTCGCTGGCAACGGAAGTCGAGGTGGGGTTTCCCAGCGAAGGGAGCAGCAGTGAAATCGCAGCATCGCAAAAACAACGAAGTCCTCGAAACCCCACCTCCGGACCTCTGTTTTTGCGATGCTGCGATTTCACTGAGGCTCCCCTCGCTGGAAAATCCCACCTCCGGACTTCCGTTGCCAGCAAACCGCCCGTTATTGCGCTGCTGGGATTCCCCTGCAGCATCACAAAAACATGGAAGTCTGGAGGTGGGTTTTCCCATGGAGGGGAGCCTCAGGGGAATCCCAGCAGCACAATAACGGGTGCTTTGCTGGCAACAGAAGTCTGGAGACGGGGCATCCCAGCAGCGGCAGTGGGTTTGTAAGGTGAAAATAGTTTGCAAGAAGAGGCAAAAAAATCTTAAACCCCGGGTTTGTATCTCGAAAAGTTTGTATGACGAGGCGTTTGTAAGACGAGGTATCACTGTATTTTTAATATACTGTTGTTAAGCTGTATTTTTACATTTTTTAACTGTTGTTATTATTGTAAGCTGCCCAGAATCCAATTGGAGTTGGGTGGCATATACATTTTACAATCAATCAATCAATTTTAAATTCTATTAGATTTGATATATGTTATATTCAATTTGATTTGATATCCTAATCCTTATCATATTCTTGTTATCCTATTTAATTCTACAAAAAAATTCGGTCCAGGGTTAATTGGGATAACTTGAAAGAGAAATAAAATTTTGGGGAGAATATTCATTTTAATTGTAGAAATTCTTCCCACTAGTGATAATTGTAAATTACTCCAGACTTCCATATCTTTTTTAATCTGGCCTAATAATTTTAAATAATTATCATTTTTTAAAGATATGGCTTTGGAAGTCATCCATATACTTAAATATTTCACCTTTTTTGTAACTTTCATATTTGACAGATCTTCTAAACGTTTTCTCTGTATCTCTGCCATATTGATAAAAATAAGAGTTGATAGGGAAATAAAAGGATTGAAGATTAAAAAAGAGACCTCTAAAGTACAAGCGTTTGCTGATGATGTGGTCTTTATTTTAGAAGACCCTACAGTATCAATCTCAAGGTTAATAAATATAATTGAAGAATACGGGAACGTCGCAGGATTGAAAATAAACAAAGAAAAGACACAGATACTAACAATCCTGATCATATTCTATATACTAATCCTATTTCTATTCCATTCTGTTCCGTTCCATTGTGAGCCCAAATCTCCATTCTAGGCAGCTCATGCTTAGAATCCTTCCATTATCCAACACCTCCAAAAAGCTTTTCCATTCGCTCCGTCTCACGTACCATTGATGAGGTAGGGGTGGTTGCAGCACTTCCGTAGCTCCATCATGGTGTTGAGAAGATTGGGCATGTTGCTGTGCCCCGCCCCCTTGGAGAGGAAGTTGAAGTTCTTCTCTAGGATGGCCCGGTAGTACTTCTTCTGGATGTTGGTCAGCTCCACCTCAATGATAGTTTCCTGCTTGGGGGCCAAATTCTTCTCGACATCCTCCTTCAGCCGCCGGAGCATCATGGGCTTCAGTATCGCCTGCAGTTTCTGTACCTGGAGCGTGGGAGAGAGCAGTGGTTAGAGCACTTTGCCATCCTGAGATGGGACCAAGTTAAGATGAGACTAGTTTCCCAGGAGCCAATACAGTGATACCTCGTCTTACAAACGTCTCATCATACAAACTTTTCGAGATACAAACCCAGGGTTTAAGATTTTTTTGTCTCTTCTTACAAACCCACCGCCGCTGCTGGGATGCCCCACCTCCGGACTTCTGTTGCCAGCGAAGCACCCGTTTTTCTGCTGCTGGGATTCCCCTGACGCTCCTCTCCATGGGAAACCCCACCTCTGGACTTCCGTGTTTTTGTGATGCTGCAGGGGAATCCCAGCAGCACAAAAATGGGCGCTTCGCTGGCAACGGACGTCCGGAGGTGGGATTTCCCAGCGAAGGGAGCATCAGTGAAATCGCAGCATCGCAAAAACACAGAGGTCCGGAGATGGGTTTTGAGGACTTTGGTGTTTTTGCAATGCTGCGATTTCACTGATGCTCCCTTCGCTGGGAAACCCCACCTCCGGACTTCCGTTGTCAGCGAAGTGCCCATTTTTGCGATGCTGGGATTCTCCTGCAGCATCGCAAAAACACAGACATCCAGAGGTGGGGTTTGTTATGGAGGGGAGCCTCAGGGGAATCCCAGCAGCGCACAAACGGGCGCTTTAGCTGGCAAAAGGGATGAATTTTGGGCTTGCACGCATTAATCGCTTTTCCATTGATTCCTATGGGAAACATTGTTTCGTCTTACAAACTTTTCACCTTAAGAACCTCATCCTGGAACCAATTAAGTTTGTAAGACAAGGTATCACTGTATCTTGCTTTTTGTGCATACTGCACAAGTTTCGAGAATACAGATAATGGGAAAACAAGACAGACAGAAAGCTCACAGCAGCAGAAATGGGCAAGAAATGAGAAAGAGTGGGAGGGAAAAGAGCCAATATACAACAGCCCTTTTCTTTTTTTACCTGCTCTTCAGTTTTGAGGTCCCCAAAATCCTTGAGGAACTCCGATTCAGAGGGGAATTGGGAGGGTTCAAGGAAGTGCAGGAGGCTGAACAGCTCTTCCACTGTGTTCTGGAGAGGGGTGCCCGTCAACAATACTTTGTGTTCCTAAAAGGGAGGAAGATGGACGAGACATGACGTGAAGTTTTTCTGTTTTTTTTAAATTTTATTTAACATACAAACATTTAAACACCATACAAAACGACATTAAACATTTACGATTTATATATATATATATATATATATATATATATATATATATATATATATATATATATATATATATATACACATATACATACACACACACACACACACACACACACACAAAATTTATCTTTTACAATTCTGTTTGCTATACCTTTTTCTTAATTTCCACCCAGTTGTATATTTTCTCCCACACTCTATAATAGTCCTTATTTTGTTGGTTTTGTATCTCATATGTTAATTTGCTAAATTTGGCGCAGTCTAATATTTTTTTAATCACCATTTCTTTGTTTGGAGTCTTTTCTTGTTTCCATACTTGTGCATAAGCTAATCTTGCGGCTGTGAGTAAATGATTTATTAAGTAATAGTTTTCTTTACTATGTTTGCCTCTGATTATGCCTAGTGAATACATTTCCGGTTTTATCTCAAGTTTATAATCCAATATTTCTTCCATCCATGTCTGGATTTGGATCCAAATTTTTTTTTGCTTCCTTACATTGCCACCAAATGTGGTGGTATGTTCCTACCTCTCTTTTGCACTTCCAACATTTGTTACTTACATTTACATTTATTTTGGCTAAGCGCACTGGCGCATAGTGCCATCGGAAGAACATTTTATAAAGATTTTCTTTGTAAGGTGTTGATAGTGTCATCTTATAGTTTACTGATCATAGTTTTTCCCAGTGAAGTTTTTCTGAAAGATGCCCTAACTATATAGTCCCCTGGAACAGGGGTCAGGAATTTTGTGGCTCCCCAGCCACATGTGGCTCTTTCATCCCTCTGCTGCGGCTCTCTGTTGCTAGTCGGCTCCACAATTGACAGGGGTTTCGGTTAGGGCAGGTAGAGGAGAAAGGATGCCACGCTAGGAGGACACTCTATCATGAGGGAGCTGGACTTCCGTTCGACAAAAGGAAAAAGGGCGCCATGCTAGGAGGAGACTCTATGGCAGGGGAAGAGGACTTATGTTTGGCTCTAGAATTGAACAGGGGGCTTTCAGTTAGGATCTTTGTAGCTCTTTGGGTGTTTAAAGTTTCCAATCCCTGCCCTAGAAGAATACCAGAGCTGGAACGGATTTTGGAGGTCTTCTAGTCCAACTCCCTGCTCAAGCAGGAGATCCTATACTAGGGGTCCTCAAACTATGGTTACATGCCAGATATGGCACGCCGAACTATTAATCCGGCCAATGCGGGATTAATAGTTGGCTGCCCTGTCCACATCACCACGCCCACCCACCCACCGGCCTCCACCCTTCGGCCAAGTGCAGGCCTTAGCTTTGTGAGCCCTGCGGGTTGGAACTAGAAGGTTAGGCCAATGTTTTTGTCTGGCAGAGTGCTTCTGGAGGTCATGGAGGCGAAAAATGAGAAGTGGAAGGCCTCTTAGGGTCTCCACACCTCCCGTTTTTGGCCGTCAGGGTGCTTCTGGAGGCTGTGGAGGCAAAAATGGGAGGCGCTGGTGCATGGCTTGTTGGCCTCCTAAAGTCAGATTCCCACCCCCCCAGCACCAATTCAGGGGTTCTTCCCAGCCCCCCAGCCCCACCAATCAAGGAGAGAAGCAACTTTGAACTAAGGATAAATTTCCTGATAGTTGCAATTAATCAATGGAACAACATGCCTCCAGAAGTTGTGAATTCTCCAACACTGGAAGTTTTAAAGAAGATGTTGGATAAACCTTTGTCTGAAGTGGTGTAGGGTTTCCTGCCTAACCATGAGGTTAGACAAGAAGACCTCCAAGATTCCTTCCAACTCTGTTATTCTATACTTCCTATTTCCACAATGAGAAGTCTCAATGCAGGGGGCGCTTCTCAATGGAGATCTCCAAAGCAAGCAAGACAAAAGGCTTTGTCTTACCAGGTCCATATGCTTGAGGCTGTCCAGCAGTTTGCAGTTGCGGTTCTTCAGGCGGTGAGCTTCATCGATGATCACACAACGCCACTCGATCTCCCTCAGTTCGGGGCAGTCCGACAAGATCATCTCAAAGGTGGTGATCAAGGCATCAAACTTGTAGGCACCTGGGATTAGGCGACCCTGGTGGGAGACAGAAGCAAGTGAGAAATAAAAACTTGATTTCAGGGAATGTCATTGGCAAAGCGTTTTTCTTTGACTGTCCTTCTTCTGGGGTGTCACTTCCCAGAACAATCTACAATCCTGAGTTGGTTTTTTGAGGGGGAAGGAGAAGCTCCCACCCCAAATATTTATCAACTGTTCCTGCTTAGCTTCCAAGCCCAGAGAAGATCATCAAGACCTGCTGAAATGGTGGGAAAATCCACCAAAACCTCGAGGAAATCACATATGAGCCGGGGTGGCGCAGCAGGTAGAGTGCTGTACTGCAGGCCACTGAAGCTGACTGTAGATCTGAAGGTCAGCGGTTCAAATCTCATCACCGGCTCAAGGTTGACTCAGCCTTCCATCCTTCCGAGGTGGGTAAAATGAGGACCCGGATTGTGGGGGCAATAGATTGCTAACATGTTGTAAGCCGCCCTGATTCTAAGGAGAAGGGCAGCATAAAAATCGAATGAATGAATGAATGAATGGAATGAATAAATAAATAAATAAGCAATCGCAAAGATTACTAGATGCAAATAGAAAAGTACATGTTATTTCCACAGCAAGGAAGATAAAGCAGGAATGGTTAAATTATTTCATTCAAAGGGGAAAATATGTTTTTAATTTGAGCATCACTTCTGGAATTTGTGATTGTGAAGAAAAAAAATGAAACTCTGGTTTGGAGTGTGTTTATCTTCTATGGTGCTAAGATCAGGAAGTCAATCCTCCATTTCTTTCTTTTTCTCTTCCCCCTCTTTTCCCTGTTCCCTTCCCTTAATTTCCTATTTTTTCTTTTCTTTTTTGTATTTTATACAACAATAAAACTTTATTTTAAGAAAAACTCCACAAAATTTCCCCTTAACTATATTTGCTTTGTTGCTTTTTAGAGGAAATGCAGAATTTCCTTATACCTTGAAATTTACCTCAGGCATTTTCTCAGAAATAAGTGAGAAAAACAAGCCTATAAGCCTGCTTCCGTTTCCATCTCTCACCTAATCGCTACTTGTAATCCCTGACTTACAAACACTTGTTCAGTGACAATGGCACTGGAAAAAAAAGTCACTTGCAACCGGTCCTCATACTTACAAAACCACCTAGCGCCCCCATGTCAGATGATCAAAATTGGGGCGCTTTGCAATGGGCGTGTATTTAAAACAGCTGTGGTGTCCTCGGGAAGTCAGCTGATCTTCTCAGCTGACTTCCATTAAGCAAAGACAATGGGGAAGCCGGACTCACTTAATGGCCGCACGGTTCGCTTAACAACCATGACCCCCCTTCCCCAAAAAATGGAGGTTGTAAAACTGGCAACAGCTCATTTAACAACCAACTCGCTTGCCCGCAGAAATTCTGGTCTCAAATGTGGTCGTAAGTTTTAAGTTGAGGACCACCAGAATACCTCAACATACGACCGCAACTGAGGCCAGAAATTTGGGTGGGTAAGCGAGAGACATCGGTTAAGGGAGCTTTGCTCTGTTTCATGACTTTTTCACAATCCCCCCACCCCCAATTTGTGAATTGAATCACTGCTGTGGATCAGTTAGCAACCCGGTTTGTTAAGCAAATCTGGCTCCCTCCCCCCGCCCCAATGAACTGTTGTTTGTCAGAAGGTTTATTTATTTATTTATTTATTTATTCATTCATTCATTCATTCATTCATTCATTCATTCATTCCATTTTTTATGCCACCCTTCTCTTTAGACTCAGGGCAGCTTACAAAATGTTAGCAATAGCACTTTTGAACAGAGCCAGGCTATTGCCTCCACAATCCGGGTCCTCATTTTACCCACCTCAGAAGGATGGAAGGCTGAGTCAACCTTGAGCCGGTGATGAGATTTGAACCGCTGACCTGCAGATCTACAGTCAGCTTCAGTGGCCTACAGTACTGCACTCTACCCACTGCGCCACCTCGGCTCATTACAAAAAAGGAGGATTGTGTGAACCTGGGAACACTGCGACTGTCATAAAGCCGAACCCGTTGTCTGAATTTTGATCACTTGGGATGCAGAAAAGGTTGCAATTATGAAAAATGGTCGCCAGTTTCTTCAATACCATTGTAACTTTGGTCACTAAATGCACTGCTGGACGTTGAGGACTACCTGAATATTGTGGTCTTGCCCTTCCCATCTCAACCAAAGGCTCTCTCCACTCACTGATGGTCCCCCCCCAAACCACTACCACCCATCTCCTCATTTACCTACCCGGGAATCCTTACAGTACATCTCGTATTGCTGAATCATTTGTCGGGATGCCAAGCTGCCGTGGTACACAATGGTGTTCATCTCGGTCCAGGTGTTGAATTCCCTCTCCCAGTTGGTGATGGTGGACAGAGGGGCAATGACCAGGAAAGGTCCCCGGATTCCCACGTTATAAACTTCTTCCAAGAAGGCGATGGATTGGATGGTTTTACCCAACCCCATTTCATCGGCCAGAATGCAATTTTGTCTGTGGGAGGGAGGGAAGGAGAGTGGAGATACAGTTGGAAGTGGGTAGAGGCAAACTTTTGCACCAAATCCTTACATGCTCAAATCAATTCACTATTGAATGATTAAACAAATGAAACGAACTCTTCTTATTGGGTATTACGATGGATAAGGCAGTGATGGTGAACCTATGGTGCATGTGCCATAGGTAGCACACGGAGCCAGACTGGAGGGCACGCAAGGAGTTGCCCTATATCAGCTCAACCATGCCTTGGGGAAGGTCATTTTGCCCTTCGGAGGTTCAGGGAAACTTCCCTGAAGACCCGGATGTGAAAAACAGCACAACAGGCAAACCAGAAGTTCGGAAAAGCAGACTTTCGGTTATCCTGTTATCCTGTTTTTTGAACTCCTGGGCTTCAGGAATAAGACCTCCTCAAAAATAAGGCCAAGCTCTTATTTAGGAGTTCAAAAAAATATAAGACAATCTCTTATTTTTGGGGAAACACAGTAGCATGCACACAAGCACATAGGTAAATGGGGGTGGGGGGTGGGGAGCAATTGTCTTTAAAATAAAAGCAAAACAGAGAGAACCAAAGGGCCAGGTATGGGATGCAAAAGACTCAGTTCTGAAGCAGAAGCTAGAAATAACTTTACATTTCTAAAAAGTTTCAACACAACCGTTAAGCAAAAATTTTTATTAGTCTACCTGCCAAATGTATTCTTAAAACCATTTCAATGGGCAAACTTTTTTTAGATCAGGGGTGTCATTAAGGGCCACATCAGAGTTGTGTTTGACTTCGTGAGAGGTGGGCGGGCGTGGAGAATGGGTGGGCATGGCCAGCTCGATGTCACTCATGTCTTGGGAGGGAGGAACTGTGATGGCCCTAACACTCATACAACCCTCCCAAGGTTCGTTTTCGCTGGCAGTGGCACCGCAGACTGGTCCATCACTGTTTTTAGAGCATCCCCATGAGCGGGGCGCGCAGGGGGAGGCAGCCCTGTGGGCCTTTCAGTTTCACATCCCTGGGTTAGATGGTACTGTTTAGCATGGCTAATCACCCACACTACTTTTGTAGAAGTTTTGAGTGGAGAACAAGGGCTTGTTTAGAATATAGTAGGATAGAATAGAATAGTAGAATAAGAATAGAATAGAATAAAACAGAATATTAGAATAGGAATAGAATAAGAATAAAGAACAGAATAAGAACAGAACAAGAATAGAATAAGAACAGAATTCTTTATTGGCCAAGTGTGAATGGACACACAAGGAATTTGGTGCATATGCTCTCAGTGTACATAAAAACAAGATACATTTGTCAAGAATTTAGAGTCCTCATTTGTGTTCAATTTCTGGAACCGGCCAAACAACAAAACCAACATCCAATTTTGTTTTCTGTTCGGGACAAAGGGCTACTTTTGTTCTGAACTTGAAGCCAGCCATTTCAAGTTTGATTTATATTATTTGACATCTTTCTGTTACGGTGCTACAATTAAGAATTATTTGTCGTTGGCTTTGGGAAAAGAAACCCCACTGCTCAAAATATAATGGGCCTGGGGTAGGCAGCAATAGCACTTAAGACTTATATGCCCGCTTCGTAGCGCTGTGCAGCCCTCTCTAAGTGGTTTACAGAATTAGCATGTTGCCACCAAGAATCTGGAGCCTCATTTTACCAAGCTCGGAAGGACGGAAGGCTGAGTCAGTCTTGAGCCAGTCAGGATCGAATTCCTGGCAGTGGGCAGAGTTAACCTGCAATACTGCATTTCTAAGCAATGCACCGCCATAGCTCCTGGCCATGGGTAAGAACCCTCAGCCTTCATAACTGAAATGGGAAAGCATGATTTTCTGCTTGAGAACAAAATCGCCTAACCAACCTGCATTTCTCCTCTGGGCTTTCCTGCCCGTAGCCTCACCTATTGTACCAGTTGAAAAGCAGCCAATTTACACCCTCCAGCTGATATTCGCGCAACTGATTGCCGTTCTTGTATTCGTGTGAAAGTTCCAGCTTTTTCCAGGAGCCTGCCTGGGGTCGAGCCTAAGGAAGAAACGTTTGCTATTAGGTGCCAAAGATGCTACAAAGGAGGGAAAGCTTTTTGTCGGACTCGCTGAACGGTCCTGGAAAGAGTTATTTCTGATTCAGTGGTTAAAGTTACCTTTTCATTCATTTGGGGTCAGTGCTTCTACAAGCTACCCTGTTAGGAAACAAATCCAGCCTTTGCCGGTTTCTTTTCCTTCATATTATTTTCTTTCCCAACAGAGGCTGGGAAAATCAATGCTACCTGTTCTTTTGATGTTATTGTATGACACAAAGATGTTTTACCTTTGACAAACTGCATAGGGATCTTTTCGCAACATGGTATGTGCTGATTGTCAAATTCTAAACTTCTCAGATTTTCTTTCTTTCATATCTTTCTCTTTCATTTTTCTTTTCTCCTCTTCTTTATTTCCTTCCCTTTTCCCCTCCTTTTCTTTTCCTCTTTCATTTCAATTTTCCCCTCTCCTCTTTCTCCTTTCTTCCTCTCGCCCATTTTTACAAATAATTCAAGATGGCAGACATATTTGATACATACCTTCCTCTTTATATTTTCCCCATAAAACACTGTGAGATGAGTTGGGCTGAGAGAGTCACTGGCCCAAAGTCATCCAGCTAGCTTTCTTGCTTAAGGCGGGACTAGAACTCACGGTCTCTGGTGATTGGCCAAAAGTCACCCACCTAGCTTTCTTGCCTAGGCGGGACTAGAACTCATAGTTTCCTGGTGATTGGCCCAAAGTCACCCAGCCAGCTTTCGTGCCTAGACAGGACTAGAACTCACAGTCTCCTGGTGATTGGCCTAAAATCATACTCCCAGCTTTCATGCCTAGGGTGGGACTACAACTCACTGTCTCCTGGTGATTGGCCCCTAATCACCCAGCCATCTTTCACGCTTAAGGCATGACTAGAACTCATTCAGTTAGCTTTCATGGCTAAAGTGGAATCAGAATTCACTCATTTAAAGAAAAGCCTGGTGGGAAGAAGAGTGTGGCCAAGTGCTGTGATGACATGGAGTTCCCTGCGCTCCACAGGGGAACCACGAATCCCTGTTGCCTGGGGACCTGGTTCAGTTGGAACCAGGTCAGAACTGCCCTGGAGGGGCAGTGAAGAAGAGGGATGTTATTGGCAATTTGTTTGGGGTCGGCAAATTCCTACAGAGAACCGACCTGACCAAGCTATGGCAGCTACGAATGCAAAGATCAATTTGTGTTAGAGATTGGAAGTCACCTGGAAAGAGGAACAAAGAAAAGTACTTGAGTGATAAAGAAGACGATTAAAAGTTGAGTTGGTGAATTTTTTAGCCCAATTGAGGTTTAACGGGAACAAAAAGATGTCTTTAAAAATAAAAACAAAGCAGCTACTGAGCATCAAATGTTACAATGAAAAAATATTAGAGAAGGCTGTAAAAGCCCAACTTTTGAAAACTTTTATATTTGATCTTTGAATTATCTTTGAAATGATTTAATTAAACATTAACATATTAATTCAGAGAAAACAGAACTGTGGAACTAATGAGGAGTGTCACCTATTGGTTGGAGGAATAATTGCAATGGTGGTAAACTTTAATATTATTATTATTATTATTATTATTATTATTATTATTATTATTATTATTATTGTTATTATAAATTTGCATGCCGCCCCTCTCCGAAGACTTGGGGCGGCTATGGATGTTTTTACAGCTGTTGACCTTCAATGGGGAACTTTTCTGATTGTCTATTGTACAAGGAGCAATTGGCTTTTGAAAGACAACTTTGATCTATTTGAAATAGACTGAACTTTTAAGATATTGCATTACAGAAAAGAATAAGAGATTAGGACTAAAGGCATAAATTGAGATACTAAAAAGGCTGTAGAAGTAGACATTTGCTAACAGCTGGATTTTGCAACATTACGAAATGCTGGATATTGATGACATGGAGATAAGTATTTAAGAAGAATTGGTGGTGTTTTTAAAGGACCTTTATGAGGTGCTTACCGGGACTTAAAAAGAGAAAAGGAAAGAGAAAAAGAACTCAAGGATAACAATGACTTTAAGGAGTTTAATATTATCTCTAATGAGGAGAACAGAGGACAAGGAGAAAAGGAGGAAGAGATGAATTTAGAAAAGAATGTTTTAATGATTTTTAAAAAGACCCATTTGGACTAATAATGGAAAAGGAAAGAGAAAAAGAATGAAAGAATAACAATGACTTTAAGGATCTTAATATCATCTTCAAGGTGAAAACAAAGAGAAAGACAATGACCTTAGACATTGTAAATGAACTATTTTATGATTATATTGAAATTTATGATGATTTTACTGGGTTTTACAGTAAACAAATGAAAATGCAGAGAAAATATTTAAATGAAGTTTCAAATTTAATCGATGGAAGAAAATACAATTTGTTATGCTATTATTACAATATAACTGTTGGACATATATAGTTTTCCTGATAAGGGATCTGAAGAATCTATAATTTATAAACGTGACTAAACCATAATGTAAGAATTATTATGATATTGATGTTGCTTATATAAATTAAGACCCAAAGGAACAGTATTATTGTTAATAGGAGTCCACAAGATAAGGTGAGTTATATTTTGATTTTTCATTGGGTATATAGAAATGGTTGGGGAAAAAAATAAAGATGACTTAAGATTTTAAAGAAGGAGAGAAAACAATGAGACCTAAAATTAAGAACAACAAGAAACAGCAATTAGCAGTGTTACCTACTGTAGCAATGGATTGGGAATAAAATTGAATGGGTTGGTGGTAGTTCCAGGAGAGAAGACTAGGATAAGGAAGTAGCACAAGATAAAATGCATATGCTAGATTTAAATATTTAAGATCTGGAGATAGGAGATTTTGGAAAAAGAGGGGTGGATCATGATAGGTAAGAGCTTGCGAAATATTTTAATTTGTTATGTAATGATAATAGAACCATCCACATAGGGAAGGGTGGAAGGGAAGTAGAAAGGAAGGAGAGAAAGGAGAGAGAATGGAGAAAGTGTAGAGAGAAGGAGGAAGGAGAAGGGAAGAGTAACAGGAGAAGGGAAAAGGGGTAAGAAAGTAGGTAGCAGAGGCAGAATAGCTGCTTGAGATAGAAAGAGGGAAGTGGAAGAAAATTGGATACAGATGAAATAATAGAAAGCAAACCTGGAATGTGATTTAGTTTATTGTATTTGAATAACAATATAGGTACATTAAGTTGTATTGAAGGAATATGAAGCTGTTGATTGTGGAGGAAAATAAAAAAAAACTTGGGAAAAAATAAAGAAATAAAAAAAAGCCTGGAGCAAATATCACTAATAATAGCAAAAGCTACCAATTATTAAATCTGCAATAGATTTTTTTTCTTTGTTCCCTGTCCCACAATAATGGGAAGGTACCAGAGATCAGTTAAGGGGTTGGTGGTTTTTTTCTCTAGTACCGAGTCAGAAATCTGCCTGCACATGTGAAGGAGTAGGTATCCAAACACAGACACAATTCCAGGATACTAGTGGACAAAACCAGAAGATTAAATTAGCTTGGCAGATACGTAAAGCCAGGACTTTTTTATCCCAATCTTGGGAGTTGAAGTCCACAGTTGAGTTCTGGGAGTTGAAGTCCGCAAGTCTTTAAAGTTGCCAAGGTTGGAGATCCCTGCTTTAGAGTGTAGGGAATAAAAGCTGTCACTCACCACCCGTTTGAGCTCAGGGTGCCTGGACTGGATGCGTTTAAACTCCCGCACCTTCCCTTCGTCCACATCTTCTTTCAGCTCCCATGTGCTGTCTTCGTAAGGGAGCGAACACCACTTTACCAGGTAATAGATAACCGGCTGCACAATGTTCAAGGGAGAGAAAGGGAGGGGAGGGAAGAGGAATAAAGTGGGGGAAGAGGGAGAGAGAGAAGAAGAGGAGAGAGAGAGGGAAGAGAGAAAGAAAGAGTGAAGAGAGAGGGGGGAAAGTGAGAGGGAAGAGAGAGGGGGAGAGAAAGAGAGGGGAAAAGGCAAGAGGGAAGAAAGAAGTTAAGGTGAGAGGTGGAGAGGGGGGAAGACAGAGAAGAGGGGGGAAAGGTGAGAGGGAAGAGAGAGGGAGGGAAAAGAGGGGGAGAGGGGGGAAGTGAGAGAGGGAAAGTGGGAAAGAGAGAAGAGGGGGGAAAGGTGAGAGAAAAGGCGAGAGAGAGAGGGAAAGGCAAGAGGGAAGAGAAAGAGGAGAGAAAAGGGAGAGAAGGAAGACAGGAGGCAAGGGGGAAGAGAGAGAGGAAAGAGGGGAAAAAAGGAGGAAGAGAGGGAAAAGAGAAAGGGAAAGAAAGAGGGGAGAGAGAGGGGAGAGAGAAAAGGGAGTGGGGGAGAGAGAGGGAGAGGAAAAGGCAAGAGGGAAGAGAGGAGGGAGGGGGAAGAGAGGGGGAGAGAGAGAGAGAAGTACAGCTTTAGTATTATTTATTCATTTGTGCAAAGGGCTTTCATCTCAAACTACCATAAATGGAATAGCTCACAGAAGTCTGAACTTTAACAGCAACAAAACCCCCGCCAAGATCAAAGCAAATTAAACATAACAAAAACATGGGACAGCGTCAAAACATCTTTTCAACAAAAGCAAAAATGTGGCAACTTGGTTCCCATATTTAGGCTCTGGAACAGAATTTTATAGATAGACGAGAGACGGTTGATGGTCTCAATGCAGGTATTCCTCAACTCACAAACATTCATTGAACGATGATCTGGCATTACGGTGGCCTCGGAAAGAGTGTTTTAGGGCCCATAAAACATTTCTGGCTGATGCAAAATGTTATCATTCCCACCTCCATGGCTTTATGATTATGATTTGTGCGCTTGGCATCTTTACTAAAGGGCGGCTATGAACAGTTACTAACTTTCTAAGTGAACAGTTACTAACCGCACTACAATCCTATAATCACCATTTGCAATCTTCTCGACTGGCTTCCCCAGGATGTCAATGGGAAAGCCAGCAGGATAGCTTGGAAGCTGCTGCTGTCTGCAAAAAAATGGTTGCTTCTTGTTTCTGCCAACTGGTTTGACTCCGGAAGGGAGCTGAACTCCTCTGGTAGAGGGGCAGGAAGAACCGACATTCTGAAGATTTCAGCTTTTCTTTCTTTCTTTCTTTCTTTCTTTCTTTCTTTCTTTCTTTCATTCATTCATTCATTCAGTCATTCATTCGATTTTTATGCCGCCCTTCTCCTTAGACTCAGAGCGGCTTACAACATGTTAGCAAGAGCACTTTTTCAGAGCCAGCATATTGCCTCCTCAATCAGGGTCCTCATTTTACCCCACCTTGGAAGGATGGAAGGCTGAGAACTGGTGATGAGATTTGAACTGCTGACCTGCAGATCTACAGTCAGTTTCAGTGGCCTGCAGTACAGCACTCTACCTGCTGCGCCACCCCGGCTTTTACTGCAGGCCGCCTGCCCTTCCCCACTCCACCCCGAGATGAGAGGGAGCTAAAATCCCAGAGAGCAGAGTTAATAGAATGAGGTAATGAATTGGTGTGTGTGTGTGTGTGTGTGTGTCAAGCGAGAGGCCCTACGCAGACTAAGAACCTGTATCTCTTTGCTCAGGATCTGAAAATTTGAGTTTTAGCGGAAAAGATTCTTAATTCCTGAGCAGAGCAGCAGCAGAGTATAAACCACTTAAAGCACAGGGCGTCTCAGAGAGAGAGGGAAGCCCTGGGAAACCACACACCAGAGGTATTTTTGGAGTAAAAGACCCATATCCTCCCCCTCCCCCAAGAAGGTGGACATGTTGGTTCTTTTTATACACTGAATACAGTGATCCCCCGGTTATTGCGTCCCCGACCATTGCGAACAGGCTAATTTGCGATTTTTCAACCCGGAAGTCAAAACACCATCTGCGCATGCGTGCCCTTTTTTCTATGGGCACGCATGCGTAGATGGCGCCGGGCAGATCAGCTGCTGGGCAGCTTCCCTGGGTCTTCCCCCTCTTGCTGGCGGGAGGGCGAGCGGCGGGCATCAGCAAGGAGTTTCCCCACCGCCCACGCAAACTCTTCGCTGCCGCCCGCCCTTCGCCCGCCCACGCCGTTCATTCTCGCCGCTTCCCAGCTGAGTCCTGAAGCGAATTCGCTTCAGGACTCAGCTGGAAAGCGGCGAGAGCGAGCGCCAGCGAACGGCTTGTCCGCCGCCTGCCTGCCCGCTAGCGAGGAGCCGAAGATTGGGGGCGGCGCGGCTGTTTTAAAACGTCGCCGCCGGCATGGGGGGCTTGCCAGCACCCCCCGGACCCCCAACCCGGGTTTGGGGAGCTGCTAGGAAGCCCCCCATGCCGGCGGCGACGTTTTAAAACAGCCGCGCCGCCCCCAATCTTCGGCTCCTCGCTAGCGCTGCGGAAGTAAAAACACCATCTGCACATGTGCAGATGGTGTTTTTACTTCCGCAGCGCTACTTCGCAAAAACCCGCTCGTTGCGGGGGGTCCTGGAACGGAACCCTTGCAATGATCGGGGGATCACTGTACAGCCATTTTTGACCTCCCGAAGTTGTCTGTCAGGAGTTCAGTTCTGACTGGCTCAAAGTTACCCAAGACCCACCTATATCGCCAGGCATGGGGGAACTAAAACATCTCCCCCAGGCTTTTATATATTTTATATTTGGTATGTATGTGCTGTATGGTTTTTAATTGTTGCGGTTTTATATATCTTTTTTAATATTAGATTTGTTCTATTGTTATACTGCCTTTTATTATTGTTGTGAGACGGCCCGAGTCTTCGGAGAGGGGCAGCATACAAATCTAATGAATTATTAAATTATTAATTATTATTATTAAAAAATTGAACTCAGCCGTACATCCTTCTGAGCTCGGTAAAACGAGGACCCAGACTCTTGGGGGCAATGTGCTATAAACCGCTTAAAGCACTATGAAGCAGTATATAAGTCTGCTATTGCTATTTGCCGTGTTCTAACTTCTATCCCATCGACTGATCTGAAAAAGTACCCCACACACCTCCCCGTTGTCCTTGTCAATGCTGTGCGATTCGTCCAGTATGCGGTCAACTTCCACGTAGTCTGGGTTGAAAGGCTCCTCATCCTAAAGAGACAGGATAGTATGAGGCAGTGTTGACTCCCGTAAGAGTTATCAGCAACTGGGATTAAAACAAGCCACTGGCCGGCTAAGCAATTTGCCCAGGTTTCTATCGTCGTGGGTACCTCATGAAAGAAGTGTCTCATCTGAGCCATTTTGGTCTTAAACCGTTTAAGCTTCTGGTGGATCCTCTTGTCCTTCTCCAGTTGAGCGATGGTGGCCCATTCACAGTGCAAATAAGAGCTTGGGGAAGAATTGGAACAGAGAGTTGGGGAGAAAAGAAGAGAGAAAGGAAGTGTAAATGATAGGCATCCAGAAGAAAGCACTGGGCCAATGGGAAGCGGTGGGATCCTTGGGGGGTCCTTTCAGCTTGGTGGTTTTCTTGCAAATGTTTCATCACCCAACTATATAATGCAGTGATGGTGAACCTTTTTTGGCTCATGCCCATTCCCATAATGCAATGCCCACCCCCACACAGCATGCACACAGCCTCTGGACTCCTGGTAGGCCCACTGGGCTGTTTTCGCTCTCCCCAGGCCCTTGGTTGTGTTTTTAAGTGGGGTGAACTTACTAGTTTTTGTATTTCACGAAGAATTCTTCTGCCTCTGTGAACTGCCCGTTGGGTAGCTGCCGATGAAAGAAACCAACAAAATCAGAGAAGTGAAGGTGGAGGGAAGGTGTTCCAGGTAAGGAGGATGAACAGAGTAACAGAGTGGGGAGGAGGAACCTTGCAGGTCTTCTAGCCGAGTCTCCTGCTCAAGTAGGAGACCGTAAACCAGGGGGTCCTCAACCTTGGACTGGCATGCCAGAAACTGGGCCAACCAAAGGGGAGCCCCATTTGCAGGATGTTGGCAGCATGCAAAACCAGGCCTCCTCCAGTCCAAGGAAAAACCTTTCTCCACGGAACCAGCCCATGACCTGAGAATGCCATGTCCACTATAACATCCGCTATGCCCAGTGGATCACCAGGGCAATAAGCTAAACCAAACGGATTGCAAAGAATGATCGTGCAGAATGCAGCTGCGAGAGCAGTCATGGGCTTTCCCAAATATGCCCATGTTACACCAACACTCCGCAGTCTGCATTGGTTGCCGATCGGTTTCCGGTCACAATTCAAAGTGTTGGTTATGACCTATAAAGCCCTTCATGGCACTGGACCAGATTATCTCAGGGACCGCCTTCTGCTGCACGAATCCCAGCGACCAGTTAGGTCCCACAGAGTGGGTCTTCTCTGGGTCCCGTCGACAAAACAATGTCGCTTGGCGGGACCCAGGGGAAGAGCCTTCTCTGTGGCGGCCCTGGCCCTCTGGAACCAACTCCCCCCAGAGATCAGAATTGCCCCCACCCTCCTCGCCTTTCGTAAGCTGCTTAAAACCCACCTCTGCCGTCAGGCATGGGGGAACTGAGATACTCTTTCCCTCTAGGCCTTTACAATTCTATGCATGGTATGTCTGTCTGTACGTTTGGTTTTTATAATAATGGGTTTTAAACTGTTTTTAGTATTGGATTATTGTTATATGCTGTTTCATGTTGCTGTTAGCCGCCTCGAGTCTCTGGAGAGGGGCGGCATACAAATCCAATAAATAATAATAATAATAATAATAATAATAATAATAATAATTATTATTATTATTATTATTATTATTATTATTATTATTATTAAAAAAGCCTATGCCAGATCACCAGACGTTATGAGTGCTTCATCGCTGGAGGTTTTTAAAGAAGATGCTGGACAGCCACTTGTCTGAAATGGTACAGGGTGTCCTGCTTGAGCAAGGGGGTTAGACTAGAAGACCTCTGAGGCTCCTTCCAGTTCTATTCTGATTACTTTATCTTATCTAGCCTAACTATCTAGCCACCTGTCTTTCACCTGCTTTAGGATAAGGACACTAGGAGCACAATCCTGTGGCTGCACTTTGAGGGCCTGCTATCAAGAGCCTGCAGAAAACGAGCCAAAATAACTCTTTGGGTGGGCTTTGGACCCTTCCCCACCCACCTTCTGGAAGGGCAAATCTTTACAATAAAGCAGGGAAATCTGGGAAGCCACAAGTCACTCAGCCTTGGCAGCCGATCAAAGTTTCTTACCTCCTTTTTGATCACTCGCATGGACAGCACCTTGTCTACGATGGCAGCATCCTCTTCACTCGGGTTTTCCTTTGGGAAGAAGAAGGTAGAGGGGGGAGAAAGAAGGGACGGTTAAAGAGAGGGCTTCATAAAGGTGCTCAAAGGGCCAACTTGCCTGGCCTGTCATCCGGATGTATCTGGTTCCCAAAAAGCATGGGCATACACTATTGCGCATGTGCGAGTGCCCACACCCATAATTCAATGACTTGGGAGGTCGAAAACAGCTTCCCCCGCCCCTTGGAGGCCCTCTGATCTTTTTGTTGTAAATAGAATTGAAGTTAAGAACAGACTTCCTTTTTGAATACACTGCCACCTAATTCTGACAAAGTATCCTAGATTGGAAATACTGTGGAAGCTGTAAGAATTGAGTTAACCTTGAGACTTATCTGCTTCTCAGAACAGAGATTCCTTATGTAGAATCAACAAGAGACTGTCTTGCTGTGTTTATACTAGCACTCTTTTTTATCTATACTACATGCTTTGTTCTTTTACAGATATCTGACCAAGAAATTAATTGAAAGAGGAGCGAACTTCAGATGGTTGGTTCCAGAAGACATAATGTTAGTTTTGCAAGAACAAAGATTCAGTGAATAAAGCAGAAATAAAGAGAGAGAAGATAAAGTACAATACCAGGCAGCTGGAGAAAAAAGAACTACAGTGAACTGAACAAGAATTGGAGAAAACAAGCTAAGGATTGGAAGCTGTAATAGCAGAGTTCAAAGACCAAAGAGAAATAAGAATGACAAGATCGGCAAAAGCTTTAAAATAGTTAAATGTAAGTGAACCTAATTCACCAAACAAGAGAAATAGAATATTTAAATAAACTGAATACAGACATAATTTATTTACAGGAGGTACATTAAAAAAAAACAGTATAAAAATTGTTAGAAAATAAAAGACTGGGAGAATTGTATGTAACGCTAATAAATCAATGTAAAAGAGGAGTGGCCTTATACATACAAAGGAAAATAAACTCAAAAAGCATACTGTATATGTCTCAGTGAAATAGAGTTTGACAGCCCTGGTTCTAGACCTACCAAATTGATGGGTGGGACGTTATGTGGAAATGACATTCCAGACTAAGGAAGCCCCCTTACCACAAAGAACTGCATTGATGGCATTGTCTCTCCTTCAGGGATGGGTTCTGGAGCAGGTGGTTCCGGAGCAGGGGGCTGTTCAGTCTTAATGGGTCCCGTCACATCCAGCTCCTCGTCATCTTCATCATCCGTGATCTTGATGTCCAGATCTTCTGTGTATTTCTTTCGCTTCACCTGGCGGTTCGAACGTCGTTTCTAGAGGAAGGGACAAGAGGAGATTTTAACACACTGCTATTTGACCCGAAACGAAATTTGATATGATATGTGCAATGGCACATATTAGTTTACTTCATGGCACAATAATCCAAAATGACTTTACAATATACAGTAATACCGAGTTCGCGGAGAGGGGCGGCATACAAATCTAAATAATAATAAATAAATACATCGTCTTACGAACCTAATTGGTTCCAGAAGTAGGTTCGTAAGGCGAAAAGTTCGTAAGACGAAACATTGTTTCCCATAGGAAACAATGTAAAAGCGATTAATCTGTGCAAAAAGAAAAAAAATCGCAAAATGGCGCTCTGCTGGGCGGCGGCGCCCGGCTGTCACCTTTTAAAACAGCTGGGGGCTTCTCGGCGTTCTCCCGAACCCGAACTTTTCGGGTTTGGGTTTGGGAGGCCGCCGAGAAGCGCTGCCGCCCGGCTGTCACCTTCTGAAACAGCCGGGGGGGCTTCTCAGTGTTCTCCTGAACGCCAAACCCGGAAGTTCGGGTTCGGGAGGCCGCTGAGAAGCTCCGCTGCCTGGCTGTCACCTTCTAAAACAGCTGGGGGCTTCTCCGCGTCCTCCCGAACCTGAACCTGGAAGTTCGGGTTCGGGTGAGCGCCGAGAAGCTCCCCGGCTGTTTTAAAAGGTGACAGCCGGGCGGCAGCGCCCAGCGAAGCGCCATTTTGCGATCTGCGGTGGGTTCGTAAGCCGAAAAAAGTTCGTAAGAAGAGGCAAAAAATTTCCGAACCTCGGATTCGTATCACGAGGGGTTCGTATCACGAGGTACTTTTTGAAAAATGAGATGAAGTACACAGAAAAATAAGCACATGATACCCAGACAACTAGTTTTATGCAAGAAATCCATTGTACTAAAAACAAGGATGTAATTTGGAACTTGCACCCCAGTCTATATATAAAGTGAACATAATTGCAAACAGCCGAGGGGGGGGGGGGCTTTTCTGAGCAAAATAAATAAATAAAAATTAATTTTTAATTTAATTTTTATTTGTTTATAATCAAGCATGTTCATATATAGTTTACTAGTGCAATAGGTATTCAAAAAAACACAGTAGCTAAAATCAACAATTTTTTAGTTCAGGTCAAATAGACCGGTGTATAATAAATGCGAACAGAACAGCAGGGTTTTAAGGAAAATAACACCTTCATCGTCTTAATAATAATAATAATAATAATTATTATTATTATTATTATTATTATTTATTTATTTATTTATTTTGGATTTGCATGCCGCCCCTCTCCGTAGACTCAGGGCGGCTAACAACAATAATAAAAACAGCATGTAACAATCCAATAATAAAACGCTAAAAAACCCTTATTATAAAACTAAACATACACACAAACATACCATGCATAACTTGTAATGGCCTAGGGGGGAGGAATATCTCAACTCCCCCATGCCTGGCGGTATAAGTGAGTCTTGAGTAGTTTACGAAAGACAGGGAGGGTGGGGGCAATTCTAATCTCTAGGGGGGAGTTGGTTCCAGAGGGCCGGGGCCGCCACAGAGAAGGCTCTTCCCCTGGGACCCACCAAACGACATTGTTTAGTCGACGGGATCCGGAGAAGGCCAACTCTGTGGGACCTTATCAGTCGCTGGGACTCGTGCGGTAGCAGGCGGTTCAATGACTCCATAATCCCTTGCGGGGTGGAGTCTGGGCAACTGAATGGAGCAAGTAGAGTGCTTTAATGGCCGGATGCCTTTCCTTTCACCAATGCAGAGTTTTGTTCAGCAGATATATTGTCACTGGGCTGAGGAAGAGAAATATCTGTCTGTACCTAGAACTGAACTCACACTTGCCTGGTTGTGAAGCGAGAGCTCCACCTCTAGGCCACCGCACCACTTCTTTTAAGGAAAGTGATTCACCATTAAAAAACACACCCCACACATCTGTACCACTTCAGTTCTTAGATGGGAGAAAGTGAAAACACAGGGTTTTTTTAAAAAAGAAGAGATTGGACAAACGTTGGTCTGGAATGATATTGGGCCGTGATGGCGAACCTGTGACACGTTATGCCCAAAGTGGCACATGGAGTCATATCGCCTGGCACATGTGGTGTTGCCCATTCCTCTTCTGGGTTTTTGGTGCACATACGCACATGAGTCCTCGGAGAGGGGCGGCATACAAATCTAATAAATAAATGATGATCAACTGGCCTTTGTGCATGAGGCAGTGACAGAAACTAAAAGAGCTGGTCTTCTGTTTTCCGGCCTAAACATGAACCCAGGCTAGCTGACCGTCACATGCGCAGGCATGCCAGTAACCGGAAGACGAGCTAGCTATTGCGCATGCACATACAGGAAACCGAAAGTTCACTTTCCAGAGCATGCATGACCCCTGGGCAGTTCCCCTTCCAGGTTGCATCCCAGGCAAATGTAGGAGCACTCCATTTTCGGCATTTGGTGCCAAAAAGGTTTGCCATCACTGATACAGAGTTTCCAGCAGAGGTGGCATTCAGCCGGTTTGGACCGGTTCAGGCGAACTGGTAGTAGCTGTTGTACATAGTCCTGATCAGTTGGAGGATGATGAAGATATTGAGGACTTGGATTCAGATAGTGTTTATGAAGTAGTGGGGGGGGGGGGTTACAGGTAGTAGAACAGGTGGGAGGCCAGCCACAGGATGGGGCTATGAGTTCAGGATCTAGCGAGGGAGAATCAGACGCTCGCTGGATTAATCCTAAATTCAGAAGAATTCAGAAATGTAGAGAGCAAAGGTCTGGAAGAAGATATTAAGGAGAGGAATGGGTTAAATATTGTAGTGAGGTAATTGGCACGTCAGGGGGCTGGTGGAGAAGAAGGGTGGAGTTTCAACGTTGCTGAAAAGAAATATGGAGGTGTTTTCGCCACGCTAAAGTAAGCCAAAGTATTTTGTATTGTATTTAGTCAGTGCTGCTGTCTTTTTTTAAAGCTATGTAGTTAGGAAATAAATCTTGTCTAAGTGAAGCAGGAAAAGGAATGTGAGAAATGTGGCTAAGAGAGAGATAACGGACCGATTGATGTCTGGAATGTGTTGAAATACAGGAGAGCAGATAAATAAACGGAGTTGCTTTATACATGAACTGATGCATTTAATGAGTTATTTGTAATTATTAAACTTCTACCAGAAACCAGAATAGTAGTGACCTGCTCACCCGTCCTGGGTACTATGCTGTCCTATTTAGGCATATTTTCAAGCAACGCATATGCATACAAGCTACCATAGGTTCGCCATCACTGCTCTATAAGAAACTCCCCATCTCCATTTTATTTTCTCCATCACACATCATTTAACGATGCCATAATCCCTTGTGGGCTGGAATCTGGGCAACTGAATGGAGCAAGCAGCGTTTTAATGGCCGGATGCCCTTCCCATTGCCAATGCAGATTTTTGTTCAGCAGATATATTCTCAGTGTGCCCGGGGAAAGAAATATCTGCCTCTGCCTAGGATCAAGCTCGCAGCCTCCTGATTGTGAGGCGAGAGCTCCACCTCTAGGGCACCGCATCACTCCATCTTATGTTCCTTACCATGGCCACCAAATTCTCTTATCTGTGCTCATCTCCCAGATCTCAGCAAAGCAATCTGCTTTAATGAGACAGTTGGTGTTGCAAACACCTTTCAATCTGCCTGCTGTATCTTTCTCTTGGGAAAGGTAAAATATTTCCCCTGCCCAGAGGGGATGGTACTCATCTCCATTTCATAGCCAATGGAGCCATGTGGCCCTCATGAATATACACCAAGGCGCAGGGAATAAGTGGAACCTATTTATCTAGTTTCATTTTCATGCTTTCAAGCTGCTTGGTTGGCAGGAGCTGGAAAAAGGAACTGTTGCTCACCCCATCGTGGGGTGCTGGGTCTCAAGCCCAAACAGTCAACTTTCCAGCTTAGTATCTTTTAACGTTGAGTCATCGTGTCCCCTTTCCTATTGGAAAATGGTGGCAACGGAGCAATTGACGAGCCGAGGTGGTGCAGTGGGTAGAGTGCAGTACTGCAGGCCACTAAAACTGACTGCTAGACCTGCAGGTCAGAGGTTCAAATCTCATCACCGGCTCAAGGTTGACTCAGCCTTCCATATTTGGCAGCCCCGGCCCTCTGGAATCAAATCCCCCCGGAGATTAGAACTGCTCCCACCCTCCTTGTCTTCCGTAAACTACTTAAGACCCACCTATACTGCCAGGCATGGGGGATTTGAGACACCTTTCCCCCAGGCTTATTATAATTTATGTTTGGTATGTATGTGCTGTTTGGTTTTTAATTATGATAGGGTTTTTAGGGTTTTTTTAAATATTAGATTTGTGCCAGTATAATATTGTTTTTATCGTTGTTGTGAGCCGCCCCGAGTCTTCGGAGAGGGGCGGCATACAAATATAATAAATTATTATTATTATTATTATTATTATTATTATTATTATTATTATTATTATTATTATTATCTTTCCGAGGTGGGTAAAATGAGGACCTGGATTGTGGGGGCAATATGCTGGCTCTGTTAAAAAGTGCTATTGCTAGCATGCTGTAAGCCGTCCTGAGTCTAAGGAGAAGGGCGGCATAATAAAAAAATCAAATAAATAAATAAATAAAATTGGTATAGCCTTAACCTAGCCAACACCCTCTCCCCCCAGTGAGAGTCGCCCTCTGGACTCACCTGGATGCTGGCCTCTTCCTCCTCACGTGGAGACTGGGCTGGCATCACCTCGGCATCCGAATTGTCCGAAGAAGCGTTCCGTTTCCGTTTCTTCCCAACCACTGGCGTGATAGTGCTGGGAGAAAGGAGACAGTCTCGCAAATGGGAATGACCCGGATCTCCTTCCTTTGAAAAGGAAGCCGCCACCACCCCTCAAAGTCTTCCGCTGCTGTTTTACCTGGGTTTGCCTCGGCCTTTGCTCTTGCCGGATCCCGCCTGGCCCCTGCCCTTGCGCGGACGGTCCTCTTTGGGGATGCGCTCGCCCCCGCCCTTCCGACGCCGCTTGCGTTCTCCGGTTTCTTCTGGGCGAACGCTGGGCAGCTCGTCCTCGTTCAGCACCCGCGGGATGTTCTGCTCGCCCCGGGCTCGGGCCCGAGCAATGGCCTCCGCCACGATCCGGTTGGCCTTCTCCTGCTTCTTCTGGTGCTCCAGCTTGCGGGACTCGTCCGAGCTGCTCCGTGTGCCACTGGAAGACGGGAGGGCCGCCACCTCACTGCTGCTCAGTACCTTCACTACTGAGAGTCCCGAGGAGCTGCCTTGGGATGAACTGGCCTGTAGAGGGTCATAGAGTCAGAAGATATCCTCCATGAAACATCGTCCTCATGAAACACCTGCTCCGAGTCTCCGGAGAAGGGAGGCATACAAATCTAATAAATTATTATTATTATTATTATTATTATTATTATTATTATTATTATTATTAATTTTTTGCATGAGACATTTCATGTGATTTGGCTGCCCAATGAAAAGGAAAGTGCAAAGGAAGGAGAGCAATGAGGGCAATGAGAAGGGTGTTAGTGAGGTTCCTGCTGTTGGCTTTAACAATTATTATTATTATTATTATTATTATTATTATTATTATTATTATTATTATTATTCTCTCCAGATACGAGGCCTGTATTTAATTTAATTATTTAATTTAATTTAATTTAATTTATTAGATTTGTATGCCGCCCCTCTCCGAAGACTCGGGGTGGCTCACAACAACAATAAGTACAGCAAACAATAATACAAAAATATAAAAGTAGAATTAAAACCCCTTAATATTAAAAACAAACAATGTGACACAGTCATACCATTCTCAACTGCTATAGTCAGAAGAGAGGGGGGAGTTAATCCCCCCATGCCTAGCGGCATAGGTGAGTCTTTAACACGCTTGTCCCCAACCACCGGGCCGCGGACCAGTACCGGGCCGCGGGGCATGTTGCACCGGTCCGTGGAGTCAGCAGCTGCCAGTCCTCCTGCCGCCGCCCCCTCCCTCCAGTGCTTCATCTCCCGCTGGGAAAGAGGCCTCGGGAGGCAGGTTCTGCCGGCCATAGGGCGATGGACGGGACAGAGGGGCGTGAAGGACCGGGAGGCTCAAGCCTCTTTTGGCTTCTGCCGTGGCACGCCTTTGCGTTTTTGGCTGGGGGGGGAGGCAGGAGGGCCGGCTTGACCCCCTCCCTCCAGCGCTTCACCTGCCACCGGGCAAGAGGATTTGGGAGGCAGGTTCTGCCGGCCACAGGGCGATGGCGGGAAAGAGGGGCGGGAAGGACCAGCACCCCCATGCTTAATCCCACCCCCAACCACACCCCTTTCCGCCCCCACCGGGCCATAGAAAAATTGCCTTGCTGAAACTGGTCCCTGCTGGAAAAAACGTTGGGGACCACTGCTTTAACATCTTGCAGAAAACGGGGAGGGTGGGGGCAATTCGAATCTCCAGGGGGAGTTGATTCCACAGGGCCGGGGCCGCCACAGAGAAGGCTCTTCCCCTAGGTCCCGCCAGATGACATTGTTTAGTCGACGCAACCCGGAGAAGTCCAACTCTGTGGGACCTAATCGGCCGCTGGGAGATTTGAAGATGGATAAGAACAGAAACCGTCACCTGAAGGTAGGAAAAACCTCCAAACCGAAGACCTAAAATCTCTTACTAAAGGCTTGTACCTTGCTCAATAGTAGAACCTTTGAGAAGGATCTTGGAATCCTAATGGACAATCATTTGAATATAAGCCAGAGAGAGAGGAAGAGAGGGAGTAAGAGAGAGAGATGGAGGGATGGGAGAGACTGTTTCCCAGAGAAAAGAAAACACCAGGAGCCACAAAACCTGGATAGGCGTGCTGGAGGGATCGTGTGACTGGATGGGAGTGAGTGACATAGAGCTCGCAATAGCCACCAGGTTTTGTGGCTCCTGGTGTTTTCTTTTCTATGGAAAACAGATCCAAACGGCTCTTTGAGTGTTTAGGGTCTAGTTTGATGAAAAGAAGGACTAGGGGTGACATGGTAGCAAGTGTTCTAATATCTCAGGGGCTGCCACGAAAAAGAGGGAGTCAAGCTATTCCCCAAAGCACCTGAGGGCAGAACAAGAAACTAATCACAGACACATGCACGCTGGAGCTGAGCTAGGGCAATGGTTCGGCGTGCCACCTGGGCCATTGGTTCGCCATCACTGTACTAGGCTATCCAACTTGAACAATTGAACAGCTCCAGGTGGCATATACAGTGTTCCCTCGATTTTCGCGCGTTCGAACTTCGCGAAAAGTTTATACCACGGTTTTTCAAAAATATTAATTAAAAAATACTTTGCGGGTGTTTTCCCTATACCACGGTTTTTCCCGCCCGATGACGTCATATGTCATCGCCAAACTTTCATCCAACTTTAATAAAAAATTTTTTAATAAACTTTAATAAATAAACATGGTGAGAAATGATCTAAATGGTTACTAAGGGAATAGGAAATTGCACTTTAGGGGTTCAAAGTGTTAAGGGAAGGCTTATGATACTGTTCATAGCCAAAAATAGTGTATTTACTTCTGCATCTCTACTTTGCGGAAATTCGACTTTCGCGGGTAGTCTCGGAACACATCCCCCGCGAAAATCGAGGGAACACTGTAATAGCAATATTGTGGGGTGGTGCAGCAGGTAGAGTGCTGTACTGCAGGCCACTGAAGCTGACTGTAGTTCTGAAGGTCAGCGGTTCAAATCTCATCACCGGCTCAAGGTTGACTCAGCCTTCCATCCTTCCGAGGTGGGTAAAATGAGGACCCGGATTGTGGGGGCAATAGGCTGGCTCTGTTAAGAAGTGCTATTGCTAACATGTTGTAAGCCGCCCTGAGTCTAAAGAGAAGGGCGGCATAAAAATTGAATAAATAAATAAATTGAATAAATAAATAGCACTTATATGCCGCTTTACAGAGCTTTACAGCCCTCTCTATGTGGTTTACAAAGTCAGCATATTGCTCCCATCAATCTGAGTCTGCATTTTACCAATTTTGGAAGGATGGAAGGCTGAGTCAACCTTGAGCCAGCAAGAATTGAACTGCTGGCACAGGCAGTCAGCAAAAGTAACCCTGCAATACCACATTCTAACCCCGGGCTCATGCTATTATTATTTGCATATGGTTATGCAAACCAACCTAAACCATTTTTTCGGTGGTTCCCTCTATAGCCCTTATATTAGGGGTGGATTCCACTTACCTTCCCTACTGGTTGGGGATTGTGCTGGAAGCATGTGTTTTACATATGCATGTGCACTCACTATGTTCGCAACCCTGTTGCACCCAGGTTAAACTGGCCTGCGTATGCACAGGGGGTATTCACTGTCAGACGGCCCTGTCTCTCTATCAGACGTAGAGCACTCATTTATTTATTTATTGGATTTGTATGCCACCCCTCTCCGTAGACTCGGGGCGGCTAACAACAGTGGTAAAAACAACATGCGACAATCCAATACTAAAACAACTAAAAACCCTTATTTTAAAACCAATCATACATACAAACATACCATACATAAATTGTAGAAGCCCAGGGGGAAAGAATATCTCAGTTCCCCCATGCCTGACAACACAGGTGGGTTTTAAGAAGCTTGCGAAAGGCAAGAAGGGTGGGAGCTATTCTAATCTCTGGGGGGAGTTGGTTCCAGAGGGCCGGGGCCGCCACAGAGAAGGCTCTTCTCCTGGATCCCGCCAAATGACATTGTTTAGTTGACGGGGCCCGGAGAAGGCCCACTCTGTGGGACCTAATCATCAGAGCCTTCCCCAGACTCCAGGACTGGCCTATGTCGGGCCACAATAAGATTGCTACCCTTACCTGTGGTTGCAGCACGACTTTGACAGGGACCGTCACCCTTTGACCTGAGCCCCCAACCACTTGGGCTTGTTGGACTGCTGGTATGCTTAAAGGAGCCTGCTGGCCGGATGCACCGGCCGTGGTTGGCTGCAAGAGCTGGATCTTCTGTGTCCCCGGCTGGCCACTGGGTTGCTGTTGCTGTCCCGGCTGCTGAACCTGTAGCTGGATGGTCACCACCTTGGCAGGCTGCCCTGGCACTCCTTTGGCCTGGCTTAGGGCGGCCAGCTGATTCCCTTGAAGGACAATCTTGCCAGGCAAACTCCCCAAAACAACTTGCCGCTGTCCTGGAGCATTTCCAGCGGTTGGGGGTTGCTGGAGAACCAAAGTGATGCGTTTGGACTCCCCCTGAGAGGAAGAAAACAGGGCAGATGGGTCAGTTCTTATGGTTCTGGTCCTTGGGCAGCAAAGATATAAGCACATCATTTCCCCCCTTGCACATATAGAAGGAACCCCCCCTCCCCATCCCCACTAGCACAAAAACAAAGATATAGAGGGGTTAAGCATCCTTTGCTGGCTGATTTATGTTTTATCTTTCTTTGTGTCTTCGGCTGTAAGTTTTTAAAAAGGGAAGAAATCCTAAATATTTATGAACAGGGTTGCTGGTTTCATTTTATCGTTTGGTTTTAAGCCCTTGAGTGCCATCCCTATGAGAAGGGGGGCCAAATAACTCAATAAATGAATGCACACACTACCGCTGTAAATACTGATCTCAAGCTAGAACTGGAAAATACTTCTGATGGCTGCAAATTCCATTGGTAGAAAAGTAGGAGACTATACCAGGGGTCGGCAACCTGTGGCTCTAGAGCCGCATGTGGCTCTTTCATCATCCCTCTGCAGCGGATCCCTGTCACTCAAAATATGCGTCACCACAGATTATGAGGGACACCCGCCGGCAAGTGATTTATTAGGCTTTTTGACCCATCTTTTTTTTTTCCAGAGTTCAAAATGTTTTTGTTGCATGCAGAAATAAAAAAAATGTGTTTTCTCTGTAGCAGGTCATTAATTTCATAAATGCAACACGCTATAGTTTTGTTGTTTTTAAAACACAGCATAACAGAGCATATGCACCAAGACAAATTCCTTGTGTGTCCAATCACACTTGGCCAATAAAAATTCTATTCTATTCTATTCTATTCTAAAGGTAAAACAACCCCGACATATGAAGTGTCATCTACATTTTACATGTCAAAAGGGTTTTGTGTTTTCTTTTCTGAAGGTCCAAATGGCTCGTTGAATGCTTAAGGTTGCCGACCCCTGGAGATGCACATAAACACACGTAAACATAGAGATGCACATAAATACACACGCACAGGCACCCTTTTAGATTTTTTTTTTTTTAAAGCTACCACCAGGGTAGCTGCATAAGCCGCAGGAACTCGGAGAACAGATTTATTGTCTTCACCTCAACAAAATAAGGCATATCTGAAACCTGGCCTTTAGCAAACGCTTCGACCAACCCTGCTGGAGAAACCCTGCAGCTGTAAACTCCATCTCCTTACTCTGCCATCCCAACACTACATGCACAAACTGTCGGGCCTTGTCTCTTCCCACAATGGCTCGTTCAGCACTCTAAGGCAGTGATGGTGAACCTTTATTCCTTCGGGTGCCGAAAAAGCATGTTTGCATGCTATCGAACACTTATGAGTTCCCACACCCATAATTCAATGCCTTGGGAAGGCACAAACAGCTCTCCCGACGGAGGCTGGAACTTCTGGTGGGCCTAGAACAACTTCTGGCGGGCCCAGTAGGTTTGTGTTGGCTTCCCGGGAGCAGGGGGAGTGTAAAATATCTTTTCCTATCCCCTCCCGAGGCTCTCTGGAAACCAAAAACGCCCTCCCAGAGCCTCTGTGTGAGCCAAAAATCAGCTGGCTGGCACATATATGCACACTGGAGCTGAGCTAGGACAACGGCTTGTGTGCCAGTAGAACAAGTTCCGTAAGCCGTGCCATAGGTTTGCCTTCATTGCTCTAAGGGAAAAGCAAGCGGTGGCAAAGGGCTAAGAATCGGAATGCTTCCCAAAAGTAAAGATGTGCTCGAAACATCTGGCATGTCAGAAAACATTGTGCTCTATCTTCTCTCATCGTTTAAAATTCCAAATTCAATGCATTTACTTTTTAAAAAGAAAAAGAAAAACACCGTTGGGAAGCATTCAAACAAGTCAGGCATTGCCTTAAAGCAGGGGAGTCAAGAAACTTATTATTTAATAATACATATATTGGTTGCGGCTCGAATAGTATTTGCACAGAAATGGAAAGAAAAGACAATACCAAAAGATACTGAAGTATTTAAAAAAATGATAGAATGTGCAGAACTAGATATGATGACTAAACGTTTAAATAATCAAACTGAAACAGAATTTTATAAAATATGGGACAAAGTATATGATTGGTGGAGTTTTAAAAATGGTATTAACAATTAATTATAATATAGAATGAAATAGTATATAGTATAACTAGCTTAGAAGTGTATATTTTTTTTCTTTTTTATTGTACTACTAATAATTTTTTCTTTTTCCTTTTTGTATAAGTATAGAATATTTTAAAAAATAAAGAAATTTAATTAATAAGTTTAGTATTAAAAATATAGTTAAATTCAACAAGAATGTAACTAACACGTGTGGCATTTCTGCTTTGATCTGATTACAGTTAGGGATTTTTATATTTCTGTATTAGTTAGACTTCTACGACAAGCGGAGCAATGGTAGCTCCTTAAATGTTTAGTGTTGTATGTCCTTGTCTGTCTTTTTGAAAATTCAATAAAAATAATAATTAAAAAAAAAGGCAGGGGAGTCAAACTTGATTTCATTGAGGGCCGGATCGGGGTGGTGTTTGACCTCAGAGGGCCGGAGCTGCATGTGCCCATAGTGTGCATTTACAGGGGCACTTGTGGTGGTCAAGGACTAATGCAGGTCTTCTCCGAGACACCACCACCCTCGTTCTCATTATAATCTCCTTCATTCCTTTTCTTTTCCCTTCCCTCTTCATTCAGCAAGTAGGATGCTTGGCTGCATAGCTAGAGGTATAACAAGCAGGAAGAGGGAGATTATGATCCCGCTATATAGAGTGCTGGTGAGACCACATTTGGAATACTGTGTTCAGTTCTGGAGACCTCACCTACAAAAAGATATTGACAAAATTGAACGGGTCCAAAGACGGGCTACGAGAATGGTGGAAGGTCTTAAGAATAAAACGTATCAGGAAAGACTTCATGAACTCCATCTGTATAGTCTGGAGGACAGAAGGAAAAGGGGGGACATGATCGAAACATTTAAATATATTAAAGGGTTAAATAAGGTCCAGGAGGGAAGTGTTTTTAATAGGAAAGTGAACACAAGAACAAGGGGACACAATCTGAAGTTAGTTGGGGGAAAGATCAAAAGCAACATGAGAAAATATTTTACTGAAAGAGTAGTAGATGCTTGGAACAAACTTCCAGCAGATGTGGTAGATAAATCCACAGTAACTGAATTTAAACATGACTGTGATAAACATATATCCATCCTAAGATAAAATACAGAAAATAGTATAAGGGCAGACTAGATGGACCATGAGGTCTTTTTCTGCCGTCAGACTTCTATGTTTCTATGTTTCTACTAATAAATGTATATTGATCATTAGCTAACATGAACAAAAGCCTATAGCCATTGTACTGGAAATGCAAGGCAGAACCAGGAACCTTCTACCACATGTGGTGGGGGTGTCCGAAAATTTGGCATCAGATAAGAAGGTGGCTAGGAGAGATGTTAAACCAAAGTGTAGAGTTAAAGGCAAAACTATTCTTGTTAGGGATTACAAAAGATAAATATAGCAAAGGAACAATATATGTAAGGTTGCAATATTAGCAGCAGCAAGATTGGTCTTCGTGCAAAATTGGAAAAGCAAAGATATTCTCCCTGAAGAAGAGAGAATACAAAATATATTGATTTGTGCAGAACTGGATATGTTGGCTCAGAACTCAAAAGACAAGGGTGTGACAGAATATGATGAAATATAATTTGAAATAAAATGTATCAGTGGCTAGAAATGAGGAGAAAATGTCGGGACAGATAAATATTGATAAGTTGAGAGCTGAAAATATTGTTATAGTGTTGTATGATATGCAGGAATTGTATTTGTATTGGAAGTAATTTGCACATATGAAAGGATATATGTTTGAAGCTTGATCGATTGTGCCTATTTAAATATCGGGTATGAATGGTATTTGTAATTAGGTAAGAATTTATAAAAATATTTGTCATTAGGTAAGACTTTATGAAATTTGACAGCCATGTCAAATTGTTTTTAATTCAATTAAAAAAAACTGTTTAAAAAATAAATAATTGTGTATTGCTCCTTCTCTTGACAAACAAATTATTTTTGCCATTTTTCCTAGTTTGATCATCTTACCAACTATTGCTAATGTTGTATTTCAATCCCCCTCCCTCTCATTTTTGTGCAAATATGCTTGCAGCAATGATTGTGAGTATTCTATATCTTGTTTCTAGTTTTTTTTGTTCATTAATCCCAACAAAAACAAATTCTGCTTTCACTTGAATATTGATGTTTACATTTTTTGGTTATCAGTGTATATATTTGAATCCCTTTTTTTCTCACAAGTTCCCCAGGCATCATAAAATGACTTTTCGTGTTGCTCCCATTTCTAACCTAAAGTTTGAAGTACCCTTATACATTCTGGCCAATTGTTCTGGAGTCACATACCAATAATATAAATTTATAGACATTCTGTTTCAAGTGATAATAAAGTCAATTTCAATGCTTTCAACCAGGTGAACCCACTGTTTCAAAAGTCCAAAATTCTTAGCCCATTTTATCATACACTCTCTTTACTTGTTCGTCCTCCATTTCAAATTTCAGCAAGTTTATACATTTTGGCCACTGCATGTTTATTATTTATACATAATTCAACTTCATCTTGTTGCTCAATTCCAAATGTCGTTATGTAGCCTGAATTTTTCTGTTAGTTATCCATACAAAGGAACTGTGAAATAAATCTCTGTGCATCCAATTGCTCTCTTGGTTTCATCTTATATTCTTCATGTTCTTAACAACTCTAAAAATGTTAACCATGTTTCTTTACCTGCTATCTCTTTCCAATAAAATGTTTCTTGTGCCGAGATCCATAAAGGCACATTCTAGGTTTACATCTATCCCATATAGTAATTTTAAAAATCTATATCAACCTTAACTTTATTGTACCATGCCAATTTCAAACCTCAGGCTGTGCTCTTTTAATTCTACTATTATTTTATTTCTCAGCAGCACTCACTGGAATTGCTTCTTTTAGATCAGGGGTGTCAAACTTGCAGCCTGTGGGCTGGATGCGTCATGCGCTGGCCATGCCCACACCCCAATTTAGGAAATGAGAAAAAAGCCATGATTTGTCATGTGGTGACGACGATGTGATGATGTGAATTTGGCATCCCTGTTTTATATGAATAATGAAAACACCAGACACCTTCTGTTACAAGATTCTTATTTGGTTAAGACTTCCTTTCCTCTCCTTTCCATTTTTCCCTTCTTTCTTTCTTTCCTTCCTTCCTCTTACCTTCCTTCCTTCTCTCCATTCTTCCTTTTCCTTCCTTTTTCCTTCCCTTCCTTTTATTCTTCTTTTCCTTCCTTTTCTTTCATCCTTTCTCTTTCCTCCCTTCCTCTCTTTTCTTCTTTTACTCCCTTCCCTTCCTTTCTCTTCCTCCCTTCCTTTTCTTTCTTTACTTCTTTCTTTTTTCTTTCTTCTTCCTTTATTTCCTTCCCTTTCTTCCTTCCAGGTTCAACAGCACTGAAAAATGTGACACAATCTTTTTTCACATTTGTCACTACTGGTCACATGATCAAAATCCACCTGACTCCTGTTCACAGCCATTGGATGATCCTGGGATCATGTGATCACCTAACAAGCAAAGTCAAGGGGGAAGCCAGTTTTACTGGCTTGGAACAACTGCAGCAATTCACGACAGCGTCAAGAAAGGTCGTAAAATGGGACAAAAATGTCTTGCTTAGCCTGGACATTTTGTGGTCCTAAATTGAGGACTCCCGTGTACGCAGACTTTGTTCCGCTTGCCAGAATTCACAGTTAAATCCTGCCTCCTGAATTCTGGGAATTGAAATCTGCCCTATCCGGTCATACAATAGGGTACAACTGACTTGAAGAAGGTCTCACTTAACAACAGAAATATCGGCCTCAAATTGCAGTTGTACACCGAGGAGCAACTTCATCTGTTTTTGCTACCAATACTGCCATCAGAATGGAGGAAGAGTCAGCTGGGGAGGTGTTAGGAATCGCTAACCCTGACCCCACCCCAAAATAACATAAACCCACTTGCTCGGTTTCCCCAAACCTGCTTTTTAAAATTCCCCTGAAAGCAACACCGCAAGTTTTTTGAATTGGAAGTCCTTGGAAATGACCCAGGTTAAGTTCCCAAGTGTTATAACCCCAGAGCTAGCTCCCACCTGGATCAAGATGACTTAGATGAGGGATTAGAAGGGGGATTTGCCAAATTTGCAGAAGATATTAAGCTGGCAGGAAGAGCCAACAGCCTAGATCCGTAATTTATTTATTATTTATTTATTTATTCGATTTTTATGCCGCCCTTCTCCTTAGACTCAGGGCGGCTCACAACATGTTAGCAATAGCACTTTGTAACAGAGCTAGGCTATTGCCCCCACAATCCGGGTCCTCATTTTACCCACCTCAGAAGGATGGAAGGCTGAGTCAACCTTGAGCCGGTGATGAGATTTGAACCGCTGACCTTCAGATCTACAGCCAGCTTCAGTGGCCTGCAGTACAGCACTCTACCTGCTGCGCCACTCTACCTGTGAATCTATGGCACTGGTGGCACATGGAGCCATGTTGGAGGGCACCAGAGGCATTGTGCCATGTCAGCTCCAGCACGCATGTGTGTGCAGTCCAGTTTATTTTCGTGAGCTGCACTGGTTGCCAATTGGTCTCCGGGCCCAATTCAAAGTGCTGGTTCCATTAGGGAAACAAGACATCAAAATTTTAAGCGTTTTATTTCAACTTCATTTGTGAAGCATGTAACTTTAACCTTGGTAATCATAAGCAACTAACATTGCTTTTTTCATTTTGTGCAATTACTGTATTAAATTTGTATGTATATTTGGAGCCTATCTTGAGCTGACCTTACTACTTTTAATCCCTCCCTCTTGTTTGTTGTGATATATATTTAGTTGTATAGCCAAGCACATTTATTCTTAAAGGCTTTTACATTGGTATTTTGGGTTACTGGACCTACTTCTTTACATCTTAAATACAAAGGTATGTGATTAACATTTTATTAGGTCCAGTTTTCACTGTTTCCATAGCTATAAAATTCCTATCTTGTGAAACTTCTAGAGCAGACCTTACGAGCAAGTTACCACTATTACTGCAGAAAACATACCCGTTTGAGATTGTGGTCTAAGTTGGTAAAGGGATTTCTAGAGAACTGTGAGTATTTTATAAGGGACTTTATATTTCACACAGATTGTGCAACCCTCTAATAAATGTTTCTCTTAAGGAAAAAAAAAAGTGCTGGTTATGACCTACAAAGCCCTACATGGCTACGGACCAGATTATCTTCGGGACCGTCTTCTGCCTCATGTATCCCAGCGGCCAGTTAGGTCCCACAGAGTCGGCCTTCTCCAGGTCCCGTCGGCCAGAAAATGTTGACTGGAGGGGCCTAGGGGAAGAGCCTTCTTTGTGGCGGCCCCGGCCCTCTGGAACAAACTCCCTCCGGAGATACGTACCGCCCCCTCCCTCCTGGTCTTTCACAAAGCTTTAAAAAACTACCTCTGCTGGCGGGCATAGGGGCCGCGGGTGACGAGACTGTCTCCGGCAGATACTAGATATGACTGGATTGGAGGAATGTATGTGATTGTATATGGGGGGTCTCTTTAAAAAACTTTTTTTTAGTAAATTTCCCTAATCTTTTATAGTTATTTAGATTTCTTATATATTGTTGTATTCAATATTTTTTATTTATTTTATTTATTGGATTTGTATGCCGCCCGTCTCCGTAGACTCGGGGCGGCTAACAACAATAATAAAAAACATCTTATAAATCCAATACTAAAACAACTAAAAACCCTTATTGTAAAAACCAAATAACCCTACAAACAAACATAACATGCATAAATTGAAAAGGCCTAGGGGGAAAGAATATCTCAGTTCCCCCATGCCTGATGGCAGAGGTGGGTTTTAAGGAGCTTACGAAAGGCGAGGAGGGTGGGGGCAATTCTAATCTCTGGGGGAGTTGGTTCCAGAGGGCCGGGGCCTCCACAGAAAAGGCTTTTCCCATGGGCCCCGCCAAACGACATTGTTTTGCTGACGGGATCCGGAGAAGGCCCACTCTGTGGGACCTAAGCGGTCGCTGGGATTCATATTGAATACTGAATATTGAATATTGAACGCCGCCCTGAGTCGCCTTGAGAAGGGTGGCATAGAAATCTAATAAATAAATAAATAATAAAATTTCGCCCTTCTTTTTGGCTGTTTTCATTGTCCCCAGGGTTCAGGGAAGCGTGGGGACGGCAATTTAACACAGGAGATACAGGGTAGAGATAATAGAGAATTCCATAATACTTGGGACAGGTGGTATGATTGGATAAACCAAACAAAAAAAAATTAAAACTTTAATACTGCATACACATTCAAAAGAAAATGGGAAAAAAGGAAAAACAGACAAACTGTTGCTAAACACAACCATTGTTCTCTATTGATCCATTAATCCACAGTTAAATATATCCCAAGGAAAGAAGTATAAAGAAACAGAAACAAGGCAATTTAAGAAGATTAATTTATAATAAAATTAGGAAATGAAATGGAAGAAAACATGGAAAGGCTGTAAATAATATGGTCCAGCAAAACAGCTGGCATTTATGTTATTCATTAGATGTTCCGATACCAATGTAAATTATATTATAGAGCAGCATGTTTTATTATGCTACGTTTGTATATTCTCAGATTTCTTTGTTTGTGTGTGTGTGTGTGTCTTTGTTCCTCTTTTGTTGTTTTAAATGTAAATAATTAATAATTTTTTTAAAAAAATTAAAAATAAAGCGTTGGGACGGCAAAAAACGGCCCAACAGGAACTTTGTTTCTGAACTTCCAGTTGGCCTTTTGGCCGTTTTTCGCCATCCCCAAGCTTCAGGAGTCTGCTGTGAGGCCTGTGTTCATGTCCAGGAGACAATGGGGAGGGGAGTGTGCATGTGTGGTTGAGTGATGAGTGAGTGAGGGCATGGATGTAGGTATGTACGTGCACATGCTAGTCAAAAAAGGCACGCTAACCAAAACAGATTTGCCATTATATTGCCCTAAATGGTAGGCTTAAGAACACTGGGGCCTAGGTAACAAAATGAAATTCAATGTAGAGAAAAGTAAAGTTCTACACTTAGGTAAGTAAAAACAAAAGTTCCTTTTAGGTTGGAGTGAAACCAGGCTTAACAGCAATAACTGTGAGGGGGATCTTGGAGTCTTAGTGGACAACCAGCTAAATATGAGCCAGAATTGTCCAGCGGCAGCCAAAAAAGTCAATGCAATCCTAAATTACATTAACAGAGAGATACAATCAAGATCAAGTGAGGTACTAATACCACTCTATCAAGCCTTAGTAAGACCACACTGAAGAGTACTGCATCCAGTTATGGCCACCAGACTATACAAAAGACGTTGAGAACTTTAGAAAGATTGCAGAGAAGAGCAACCAGGATGATTAGGGGACTGGAGGCTAAAACATGTGAAGAACGGTTGCAGGAATTGAGCATGGCTAGTGAAGAGAAGGACCAGGGGAGACATGACAGCACTGTTCCAATATGTGGCACAGAGGAGGGGTGGGTGGGTGTCAAGCTATTTTCCAAAGCACGTGAAGGCCAGACAATGGATGGAAGCTGACCAAGGAGAGATTCAACCTGAAAATAAGGAAGAACTTTCTGGCAGTGAGAACAATCAACTACAGTAGTACCCCTAGATACGAGCATAATTCGTTCCAGAAGGGAGCTTGTATGTCGAGCAACTCGTATCTGGAACAAATGGCTTTAGACTTTGTTTTTCCCCTCCGAGATAACCAAAAGCAAGGATTCTTGCGCCACCTAGTGGACGCTCGGCTCGTATCCCGAATTTGAGCTCGGGTCTGGAACAGAAATGTCTCTCCCCTCGTGGCTCGTATCTTGAAATACTCGCATGTGGAGCAGCTCGTATCTAGAGGTACAGTGGTACCTCAAGATATGAACCCCTCGTCTTACGAACAACTCGTGATATGAACCCGGGGTTCAGAAAAATTTTGCCTCTTCTTACGAACTTTTTTCGAGTTACGAACCGGTGTTCGGAGACTGCTGGGAAGCCGCGCGGCTGTTTTAAAAGGTAACAGCCGGGCGGCGGGGCTTCCCAGAAGCCTCCCGAACGCCGGTTCGTAACTCGAAAAAAGTTCGTAAGAAGAGGCAAAATTTTTCTGAACCCCGGGTTCGGTTCTGGAGGTTGCTGGGAAGCCCCCCAGCCCGGCTGTGACCTTTTAAAACAGCCGCGCGGCTTCCCAGTTGTCTCCGAACGCCGAATGCGGAAGTTCGGTTTTGGTGTTCGGCTTCGGGAGACAGCTGGGAAGCCGCGCGGCTGTTTTAAAAGGTCACAGCCGGGCTGGGGGGCTTCCCAGCACCCCCCCCCCCCGAACCCCGAACCTTTGCCGAACTTCCGCGTTCGGCGTTCGGCTTCGGGAGACAGCTGGGAAGCCGCGCGGCTGTTTTAAAATGTCACAGCCGGCCTGGGGGCCTTCCCAGCTCCCCCCCGAACCCCGAACTTTGGGGTTCGGGGGGGTGCTGGGAAGCCCCCCAGGCCGGCTGTGACATTTTAAAACAGCCGCGCGGCTTCCCAGCTGTCTCCGAACGCCGAACGCCAAACCCGAACTTCCGCGTTCGGCGTTCGGAGACAGATGGGAAGCCGCGCAGCTGTTTTAAAAGGTGACAGCCGGCCTGGGGGGCTTCCCAGCACCCCCCCGAACCCCGAACCCGGAAGTTCGGCAAAAGTTCAGGGTTCGGGGGGGGTGCTGGGAAGCCCCCCAGGCCGGCTGTCACCTTTTAAAACAGCCGCGCGGCTTCCCAGCAGTCGCCGAACGCCGTTTTTTTGCGGGGGGTTTTTTTGGTTGCACGGATTAATTGACTTTACATTGTTTCCTATGGGAAACAATGTTTCGTCTTACGAACCTTTCGTCTTACGAACCTCCTCCTTGCACCAATTAAGTTCGTATCATGAGGTATTACTGTACTACTGTATTGGAATAGAAGTTGCCATTGGAAGTTGTAGGAGCTTCTTCACTGGAAGCTTTTCAAGAAGAAACTGGACTGCCACTTGCCATTTATTTAAGGGTCTCCTGCTTGGGGGGGGGGGGAGGTTGGACTAGACGACCTTCAAGTTCCCTCCCAACTCTGTTAATCTGTAAACATCTGTAAATATCTGTAAAAGAATCTCTGAAGTTGTTGCATCCTCACCTGGAAGAACTGTGTGCTCACCTGAGCTGGAGTTGAAGTCAGGGTCACGGCAGGTTTGAGTGGGACAGCCCCCGTGTTCCCTCCTGCTTGGCTCTTCATGGGCTGCAGGACTAGCTGCTTGACAGGACGCCCGGGCTGCACCAGTCGGTGGAGTGTAGCGGGTGCCCCGGCTCCAGGAGACACTTTGGTGGCGAGCACTGCATTGCCTGAGACAATGGAGACCCCGGGACGCAAAGGGGTTCCCGTCAGGACCTTGGCAAAGGTCACTTTGCCCCCGTTGGCTGCCCCGATGGGCTGAGCTTGGATTTGGGCCACGTGAGCGCCGGTCATGGAGCTTCCAGCCGGAGCTTTCAGAATGACAATCTTGGGGGCTGGCGCGGGCAGGGCAGTTTGCTGCCCCCCGGAAGATGAAGAGGGGGCAACCGTTGAGGTGGCTGTGGCCGATGAGACACCCATGAACGGGTTGCCTTGGCTGAGAACCTCTTGATCTTGAGGGACCTGGAGGAGGCCTTGCTGATCTCGCTGGGGTGGCTCGGTCCCGGATTCCGGTCGTGCCTCGGGTAGGGGCAGGGTCTGTGGTTGGGAGGGCTCCGGCTGGGCGGTAACCTGCTGATCTTTGGAGCCCCCCGCTAAAGAGTCTAGGGTGGCCCCTGAAAGCCCTAACGCCTCTTCAATGGGATCTGGAGCACCCTGGTTAAAGCTCTCATCGGTCAATGAGTCCAAGCCAAAGAGGTTAGGATCGTCAAAGAGGTCCATGATGGGGTCAGCCATGGCTGGCAGAAAACAGTCTGAGGTCCGAGGTTCAGGAAGGAGGTGATGGACAAGTCCCTTTCCCAACTGCACTTCCTCAACCCAAGAGCTGTCAATCAAGCAGGCTCTGCTTCATGAAGGAAGGCGCACGTTGCTCAGGACAGCCTGGAAAAATGAGGAAAGAATTGGTTAAAGAACATCATCTGATTAAGCCCAGGATCTCATTTTATCCCACCTTGGTTTGTTATCTAAATGGGTGATAGAGGGCTCCAGGGGTGGCCTTTAAAAAATTTAGCAAGGGGTTCTCTGCCTGTCGCTGGGTGGGTGTGGCCTTCTTGGCCTCCTGTACTATGGGGGTGGTGGCATTTTTGCCTTACCCACACTCTGGAGCAGTGGTCCCCAAACTATGGCCCGCGGGCCACATGCGGCCCACTGAGGCCATTTATCTGGCCCGCCAGTGAGTGACAAGAGCACAGAGAAAAGAGAGAAAGAAAGAAAAGGGAAAGAGAGGGAGGGAAGGAGAAGTGGAGAGGAATGAAGGAGGGAAGGAAGGAAAGGAGAAATGGAGGGAACAAGGAAGAAAGGAAGGAAGGAAGGAAGGACTGTTTTGGGGGGGGGGATTTTTTTAAAAAAATTTCTCTCAACATACATTCAAACAACACAGTGTACCATCTAATTTTCCATGAATAAAATGTGGTATTTTGTTAGTAACTAATATCAATCATCAAAAAAGTTGCAAAAGGTTTTTTTTCTAATTTTGTCATCCAGTTACATTCATTTTCTTTTAATTAAATTCCCTCCTTAATGTTCCTTCAAAAAGTGCAACACCAATTATATTTCTAACTTATTAACCATTATGCCAAAGTGCTTCCTTCTTTCTTTATACATTTTTCATAAGCCAAGACAACCTTGTATAGCCAATCAGATGTTAACAAAAGAAAATTAAAAACAAAACATAAACATATATGAATTTCAGATCTTCTCCCCCCTCTAAATAGTACGTTCCCATTTTGTTTTTTACTTTAAAACAAGGTATGTGCAGTGTGCATAGGGATTTGTTCATAGTTTTTTTTATAGTCCGGCCCTCCAACAGTCCGAGGGACAGTGAACTGGCCCCCTGTGTAAAAAGTTTTGGGACCCCTGCTCTGGAGGTTTTCCTCAAGCCTCCGGTTGGAAACAAGCCCATTTTTTGCCCTGCACTTACCTATACCTAAAATGAGCCGTATGGGAACTCCTGGGAGAGGCAGGTGAGGTCAGCCAAGTGTGGGACTTGGGGGTTTCCCGACCTGCACAGAACCTAAGCTTAGACGTTCTCCCGAACCCCCAGCAGCCCACCCCTGGCTTTGGCCCTTTCTTCTCATTTCAGTAAAGAGTTTGAAAATAAAGCTATTCCTCAACCCTGCAATTTCAAAACTGGTAGCCTCAGAGAGAGAGAGGCCTGCTGTCCACAAACATGCCATAAGAACATAAGAAGAGCCATGCAAAGCCCAGCATTCTGTGTCACACAGTTTGCACTGCTGTATAGTGTTTATGATGAGCCGCAGTTTTATAATGACCGATGTGGTCGCTATTTTTGCTTTGATATGGTCAATTGACTATAATCAAATAAAACTGAATTGAAACTGTGTCACACATTGGCCCACCAATTGTCCATGGGGAACTTATTTTTTTTAATTATTATTATTATTATTATTATTATTATTATTATTATTATTATTATTAATTAATTAATTTTATTTATTTTGATTTTTATGCCGCCCTTCTCCTTAGACTCAGGGCGGCTTACAACATGTTAGCAACAGCACTGTTTTAACAGAGCAAGGCTATTGCCCCCACAATCCGGGTCCTCATTTTACCCACCTCGGAAGGATGGAAGGCTGAGTCAACCTTGAGCCAGTGATGAGATTTGAACCGCTGACCTTCAGATCTACAAGTCAGCTTCAGTGGCCTGCAGTACAGCACTCTACCTGCTGCGCCACCCCGGCTCATTTTAGATTTGTATGCCGCCCCTCTCCATAGACTCGGGGCGGCTAAGCAGGATCTTGAGCAGAAAGAGAGGGAAAAACCCTCCCTTTCCCTTGACCCCCAACAAATGGGACCCAAGGGAATCCTGCCTGCCTCAACCAACATAGAGGTGGCACTTGGATATCCGTTTCAATACCCACTGATACCCTTGGCATCCGTGAATCTGTCTAATCCTGCCTTGAAGCTATCCAGGCTGACAGCTGTCATGACCTCTTCTGGAGGTGAATTCCATAAACCAATGAGGATCCCATTTTGAGGACACTCAAGAAATTGGGCACCCCCACGTTTGGCAGTCAGGAATGACAGTCGAAAAAGTACAGGCAGCCTGCAATACTGCATTCTAACCATGGTGCCACTATGACGCATAGGCAGGTAGCCCTCGACTTAACAACCACAATTGAGCCTCTAAATTTCTGTTTGTTAAGTAAATTTTGACCTGGTTTAACCAACTTTCTTGCCTCGGTGGTTAAGCGAATCCATTTAGTGACTGTTTGAAGTTATAATGGAGCTGCTGGGGGGAGCGTGACTTACGACCCTTACCGCAGTCCCTACTTGGTCACATGATCAAAATTCAGACTTGGCAAACCGGTTCACATTCATGATGGTTGCCAGTCTACTGTGGGGTGGGGTGTTTCAGGTGATCAATGACCTTTTGAGACCTTCTGACCCCGAAAAGCCAAAGGGGAAATCCGGATTCATTTAATGACGGTGTGCCTAATTTGACAACAGCAGTGATTCATTTAAACACGGAGGCAAGGAAGTTGATAAAACAGGGATCAAATGTGGTTTTAAGTGCAGGATTACCTGCATATGAGCCATGGTGGCGCATGTGATGGTTAGAATGCAGTATGCTACAGATCTGGGAATGTGTGCACATCCACATGTGGTGGATGTGCCCAAAAGTTAAAAAAAATATTGGGAGAAGATTCAGGTGAATAGAAAAAATTACAAAACCAATGCTCTCTACATGGGGCTACCTTTGAAAAGTGTTCGAAAACTTCAGATCATGCAGAATGCAACTGCGAGAGCAATCATGGCCTTTCCCAAATATGCCCATGTTACACCAACACTCCACAGTCTGCATTGGTTGCCGATCAGTTTCCGGTCACAATTCAAAGTATTGGTTATGACTTATAAAGCCCTTCATGGCATCGGACCAGAATATCTCCAGGACCGCCTTCTGCTGCACGAATCCCAGCAACCAGTTAGGTCCCACAGAGTTGGTCTTCTCCGGGTCCTGTCAACTAAACAATGTCGTTTGGCGGGACCCAGGGGAAGAGCCTTCTCTGTGGCGGCCCCGGCCCTTTGGAACCAACTCCCCCCAGAGATTAGAATTGCCCCCACCCTCCTCGCCTTTCGTAAACTTCTTAAAACCCACCTCTGCCGTCAGGCATGGGGGAACTGAGATATTCTTTCCCCCTAGGCCTTTACAATTTACGAATGGTATGTCTGTATGTATGTTTGGTTTTTATAATAAGGGTTTTTTTTAGTTATTTTAGTATTGGATTGGATTGTTACATGCTGTTTTTATCATTGTTGTTAGCCACCCCGAGTCTACGGAGAGGGGCGGCATACAAATCCAATCAATCAATCAATCAATCAATCAATCAATCAATCAATCAATCAATAAAAACAGATTTAAAACCAGAAATGTTCTTACTAGGAATTATAAAGAGGAAAATAGGCGTTGATTGCTTACCTGAACGCCTCTTCTCGTACGGTGAGCGGGTACAGCAGTCACATGGGTTGCTCATGTCCAATCCGGTGGAACTGAGCCTAGTGTTAAAAAAGCTTGCTGGATCCGCCCCTTCCCCAGAATTCGCGAATCCATAGACTAGGCTCAGCTGTGAAGCTCTGTAGTGTTCAACTCTCATTGTTAGAGGAAGAAAGGTTATAGGAAGGTAAAGAAGACACATACAAGGGCGGGAAGTGACTGCTGTACCCGCTCACCGTACGAGAAGAGGCGTTCAGGTAAGCAATCAACGCCTATTCTCCGTACTGAAGGAGCGGGTCCAGCAGTCACATGGGACATACCCAATAGATGGTCCCTAGGGTGGGATTAGATTGCTATCGTGTGAGATAACGGATTGGAGTACCCTTCTGCCGAAGGCAGCGTCCGCTGAAGCGTAAGAGTCAATCTTGTAGTGCCTGATGAAGGAATTTGGCGAGGCCCAAGTGGCTGCTTTGCAGACCTCCTCCAACGGGGCTTGAGTCGCCCAAGCGGCCGAGGTGGCTGCGCTCCTGGTGGAATGCGCTGTGATGTTCCTTGGAACTGAGAGGGAGGCCGACTCGTAGGCCTTAGATATAGTCCCTCTGATCCAACGGCCTATTACTGTTGAAGACACTTTGGCACCCATGACTCTGGGGTGATAGGCTATAAAAAGTGCTTCTGACCTCCGAAAGGGTCCTGTGCGTTGGATATAGATTCTCAGCGCTCTAATGAGATCCAGGGTGTGCCATCTAATTGCCAAGGGATGGTCTCGTTGGAGGCAGAAGGAAGGTAGGACAATATCCTGAGTTCTGTGGAACATGGAACTGACCTTGGGTAAGAAGGTGGGGTCCAGTCGCAAGACTACCTTGTCCTGATGAAATTGACAAAGGTCCTGCCTGATTGAGAGGGCAGCCAGCTCCGAAATGCGTCGGGCAGAGGTAATAGCCACCAGGAATGCTACTTTAAAGGATAGGTACCTGAGGGACGCCGATTTTAGGGGTTCGTATGGTGCCTGCGTGAGGGAATGGAGAACCCGTGGCAAATCCCAGGAAGGATACCTGTGGACCTTGGAAGGTCTGAGGTTGGCTATGCCCTTGAGGAATTCCTGAACTTCTGGAAAGGAGCGGAGAGGCTGTCTGCGGGGGCCCGCTAGGACAGAGGAAATGGCCGCCAGATGACGCCGGAGGGTGCTGGTGGAAAGTCCCTGATGGAAACCTTGCATAAGGAAGGAAATGATTCTGTGTATGGGGATGCACAGGGGAGAGAGGCCTTCCTGTAGACACCACTGGTGAAACTTGGACCACGTGTGGTCGTAGATTCGATTGGTCGAACCCCTTCTGGCCTGTAAAATGACCTCCACTGTATCGGGGTCGTGGCCACGCAGTTCTAAGTCTCTCCTGATAACAGCCAGGCGGTGAGGTGGAACCACTCCGGGTCTGGATGGAATGAGGCCCCCTGCCGCAGCATATCCCCCGAAACGGGGAGTCGCCAAGGGTCCTGGACGGACAACTGTTGGAGATCCGCGAACCAGGGCCGGCGGGGCCAATGAGGGGCGATTAAGATTACTCGGGCCCTCTCGGTGAGGACCTTGTGAATCACGTCCGGGAGAATTGGAATTGGAGGGAATGCGTAAAGTAGGCCTGGAGGCCATGGGCTCCGGAGGGCATTGATTGCTTCCGCTCCCGGGGATGGAAATCTGGAAAAAAAGCGAGGGAGTTGGGCGTTCGCATTGGTCGCGAAGAGATCCAGAACTGGTAGGCCGAATCTGAGGCTGATTTGATGGAACAGGTCTTGATGGAGGTTCCACTCTCCTGGGTCTATCGTTGCTCGAGATAGCCAATCCGCCTGGACGTTGAGGCTCCCCGAGATGTGGTCGGCTAGGAGCGACCGAAGATGTTTTTCCGCCCAAAGGCCTAACTTGAGGGCCTCCCTCATGAGGGCCTTGGATCTCGTGCCCCCCTGTCTGCAGATATGGCTTTTTGTGGCAATGTTGTCGGTGAGAATGAGAACGTGCCGGTTGGGAATGCGAGGAGAGAAATGCTTCAGAGCCAAGGAAACGGCTCTTAACTCTAGCCAATTGATTGGCTTGGAAGCTTCCTCCGGGGACCACGTGCCCTGGGCTATCATCCCCTGGGCGTGGGCGCCCCATCCCGATAGACTGGCATCTGTGGTGATGACAAATTGATCCGGGCACCTGAACGGGGATCCTTTGTCCATGGCCGGAGACTTCCACCACTTGAAGGATCTGCGAACAATTGGTGGGATGACAATGCGACGACTTGAGTTGCTGTGCCCCGATCTCTGAAAGGGTAATAGGAGCCACTGTAGTTCCCTAGCATGAAGGCGAGCCCAGGGAATGATGCCTATGCATGACACCATCTTCCCCAAGAGGGAAGACAGGGTTACTATGGATACTGAAGGTTGAGATAAAATGCAAGAAATTAACTCCCCTATACTGAATTTTCTCTCAGGAGAGAGAAAGACCTGGGAGGATTCTGAATTAATAATGGATCCCAGGTGTAAGATGGATGTGGAAGGTTGGAGATGACTTTTGTCAAAGTTGATGGAAAATCCATGGTCCTGAAGAACTGACATGGTGACAGAAAGGTCTGTTTTCACTTTCTCTAGGGAGTTCCCATGAATCAAAATATCATCAAGATAACATAAAATGTGAATGGGAGACGCCCGGATATAGGCCGCCAGGGACCCCAAGAGCTTTGTAAAGACCCGAGGGGCCGAGGAAAGGCCAAATGGCATCGCCCTATACTGGAAATGCCTGCCCTGAAAGGAGAAACGTAAAAATTTTCTGTGGCATTTGGCTATAGGAATGTGGAGGTAGGCCTCAGTGAGGTCTAAAGAGACCATGAAATCTCCCGGGTGGATGGCGGCCAAAATGGATGATAAGGAGTGCATTTTAAACTTCCTATATTTGATGAATAGGTTCAGCTTCTTTAAATCCAAAATAGCTCTCCAACCTCCGGAGGATTTTGGAACCATAAATAGGATGGAATAAAAACCTAGACCCCTCTGACCGGGGGGAACCGGTTGAATGGCTCTGATGGACAATAAGTGGGAAATGGCCTCCTCCATACGGTTACAATCTGAGGAGGACCTGGGAGAAGGGCAGGAAATAAAACGTTTCGGGGGGGGAGAAATAAATTCTAAAAGAAGGCCTGTTTGAACAGTGTCAATGACCCAGGGGTCCTTGGAGGTGAGACGCCAATTAGAGGCGAAATGGGCTAGGCGACCACCTATGGGAATCGAGGGAGAACTACCATCTAGGTTTTTTTGAAGCCCTGTTAGAGGACGCTCCCCTTTGGAAGCGAAAACCTCTGCCCCTGGAGTTCCTACCTTGGGAACGAAAGCGGGGGGAATACTGACCTGGAGATCTCTGATAGGAAGCCGCTTGATCTTGCTGACGCCCTGGGCGACGAAAGGACTGCGTTTTGGTAGCCTTTTTGGTGGTTGGACCCAATACTTTCTTCTTGTCCGTGGTTTCCGTGAGGAGTGGATCCAGAAGATCCCCGAAAAGAAGGTCGCGCTTTAAGGGTCCCAGAGATAACTGCCACTTCTGGCGTACTCCTGCTTGCCAAGGGCGAAGCCATAGGAGTCTTCTTGCCGTTGTAGAAGCTGCAATAGACTTAGCAGAAAATCTAGTAGATTGTAAAGTGGCATCAGCCACGTACTGAGCAGCTGCAAAGACCTTGTTGAAGTCTTGTTGACCTCTCAAGTCATCGGGAGGAATATGCTGTTGAAGTTGGCGAAGCCACAGAAGCATGGCTCTGGAGAAAAAGGAAGCCGCTGCAGAACTTTTAATGGCCCAGGAATCTGCGGTGAATCCTCTTTTGAGCATTTGTTCAATCCGCTTGTCCTCTGGGCGGAGGACTTCCTCTGCTTCGCCTGGCACAGCAGCCGCCGAGTGAAGGATCTTGACAGGTTCATCCGGTTTAGGAAAGGATAGGAGCTCCTCATAGGAAGAGGAGAGTTTGTACAATTTTTTGTCCTTGGTTGAGGGATTAAGCCCAGAGGCTGGGAAATCCCACTGCTTAAGTAAGGCATCTTTAAACAATTTAGGCATAGGAATTACCTCGTTATCCTCCTGTTCCTCTGTGAAGTAAGGTAAATTCTCCTCCGGGGGATCAGTGGATGTGGAGGCCTGTTTCTCCTGGGCCGCCAATCCCGTAGAAATTCTAGCTTTGAGGAGGAGAGATTTGAACAATTGAGAAGGAAAAATAGTAATTGGAGAAGGAACCTTTATTTGGGATTCCTCATCATCTGAGAGGCCTTGAAAGGGATCCTCATCCTCCTCCATATCGTCATATTCGTCCTGAGAGGAATCTGATTCATCCTGAATAGGAGCTCTAACCGCTGGGGAAGAACCCAAGGGGCAGGAGGGACGAGGAGGTGGAGGAGGTAAGGGAAGCGCATTGATGGTAGAGAATTTAGCATCAATGGCCTTGGATAACACAGAAAAAATAGATTGGAATTCAGGAGGTAAACTAGAAATATCAGCAGGAATGGCAGAAGAATCCCTGAAGGCCTGGGAATCTTCAATAATATCTGGTTCCTCTGGACCTATTCCCCATAGGTTAGGTTGGGGTCTGTCTAGGTTTGGCTCATCCAGAGATAACACAGGGACCCCAGAAGGAGGCAGATTAGAAGCCTCTGGGGGGTCTTGACTACTGAGTACTTGGGCCTGTACTTTCAAACGCTTTGCTGATTTGTCATGGATTCTTTGTAGGGCTAGGTCCCTTCTCTTCTCAGCCCTGGTGACCTTGGTCGAGGGGCGGGCCCCTGAAGAAGAGGAGGTCGAGGCCTGGGGGATACTGGTAATCTCATCGCCTATAGGCCTGGCCTCTCTGGGACCTTGAGTGGTGCCTCTCTTGGGAAAAGTAGCCATAGTCTGACAATTAACAGAAGACAAGGCTGAGCCAAATAACTGAATAATTAGGGAGAAGAATTTCAAAGACTTCCCAAGAGGAATGGATCCTGCTCCGAGGCCTCGGAGCTGCTGAGACTTGAGGGCAATCTGGGCAAACCCAGAGTTCGTGTCCCCAAATACAGCGTGGCCAGCCTCCCTAAACTTTAATTAAAGTAACCAAGGCACTCTGGTTGGAGGCTTAGCCGGTGGAGAATTAAGCCTGAGCGTCCCAAAGCCCACTCCGGGATCCAAGCGGTGGACTGAGGCCTACGCGGCTGGCAGAAGGCCAACACGAGAGGCCTAAATTTAAAAAGGGCGCAAAGGCCTTCGCGCCGAAAAATCGCTCCGTAATAGAATTCTTAAAGGGGAAGCGATCGACTAAGTCCAGGAGACTAGAAACAAGCGTCTCACTCCGCAGGAGGTATTTCTTAAGCCCTTTAACAATAATACTATAATGAATCAGTGAAGCAATACTTGCACCAAGACCTCCAGGCCAAAGGATTAAAGGAATCCACAAGCGGCAGCGGGGATCGTAAACGGCAAAACAGCCGGGGGAAAACGAAACCGCAACTTCTCCCAAGGAAAAAAGCCGAGCCACAAACGGCTGGCGCTATTAGTGCAAGTAAACAAATAAGGATAAACAATTCTTACTACTTTTGAAGGAAAGATCGAAGGGAAGGTGTTAGAATGTTGAACGAGCTATCACAATACAACCGCAGGATATGCGAACTGAGCGAATTCTGGGGAAGGGGCGGATCCAGCAAGCTTTTTTAACACTAGGCTCAGTTCCACCGGATTGGACATGAGCAACCCATGTGACTGCTGGACCCGCTCCTTCAGTACGGAGAATAAATAACAACAATCAGTATCTTATATTACATATAATAACAGCAGTCAGAATCATGTACACCCAAAACTGGAAAACAGCAAGTGTCCCTTCGAGTACAATGATAACAACTAAAATATTAGAATGTACGGAAATGTTTAAATTAACCATGGAACCATGGAAATAAAAGGAAACAGAATTTTATAAAATGTGGAATAATTGGTATAATTAGTTGGAACATAGGCGCAAAAAAGTTAAATAGTTAGATATGTAAATAGGACATAAGATGAAAGTTGGATAGATATAGAAAGATGTTATAAGAGAAAATTGTATTATTATTTTATTATTATTATTTATTAGATTTGTATGCCACCCCTCTCTGCAGACTTGGGGAGGCTCACAGCAGCAATAAAACAACATACAACAACAAATCGAATATTAAAAATCTAAAAACCCATTATTTGTTCTGCCTGACTGGGCTCAGGCGATAATTAACGGTCCAGGAAAAAAGATCAAACACACACGTGCTTTGCTAATCAGCAAACTTGTATTAAACAAACAGAGAAAGTTAAAGAAAACTGTCCTTATTGTCAGGAGTAAAACACAGTTCCAGGCGAACAGTCAGCCAAATACAAAGTGCAGGAAAAAGCAAAGACAAACTGAACGGAGCAGAAACTGTTCAGGAGTTCTCTGAATCTTTGAGGCACAAGAGCAACAGCTAGTCCCAGAGTTTTTAACTCCCACTTGCCTGAAAATGCTGGGTTGAAATCCAAAGGCACGGAGCAGAGGCTTCAAAGCAGGAACCACAAAGTCACACAAACCACACAGATAAACATCCAGTTTGCCTCTGCCTCTGTTCTCTTTTATAACTGTACCCCTCATTATGGGAACCACACTCAGCCCTCATTATGGGGACCACACCCAGCCACAGGTGCTACTATGATCACCAGTGATAGTCCCTTAATTGAGCCTTCCGTTGCATGGCTCTCCAGCTACGCATGTCTATTAGCTGTTCAGCACCTGAATCCAATGAGGAGAGGCTATCGGACGGGCTGTTTACTAAATCCCCTGGGCTCTCTGCCAAGTCCTCATCGTCTGGGCTGTCTGCCACGTTTTCCTGGCTGTCATCCAGGCTTTCGCAATCACTTTGTGACGCATCTCTCACATATGTCGGGGCAACAGCTGGCTCAGGCCCAAACACAACATTATTCAAAAAGCATACACACAAACATACCATACACAAAACTACATAGGCAAGGGGAGATGTCTCAGTTCCCACATGCCTGATGGCAGAGGTGGGTTTTAAGGAGTTTACGAAAGGCAAGGAGGGTGGGGGCAATCCTAATCTCCCTGGGGAGCTGGTTCCAGAGGCTCGGGGCCGCCACAGAGAAAGCTCTTCCCCTGGGTCCTGCCAGCCGACATTATTTAGTCGACGGGACCTGGAGAAGGTCAACTCTGTGGGACCTAACCGGTTGCTGGGATTCGTGTGGCAGAAGGCGGTCTCGAAGATATTCTGGTCCGATGCCATGAAGGGCTTTATAGGTCATAACCAACACTTTGAATTGTGACTGGAAACTGATCGGCAACCAATGCAGACTGCGGAGTGTTGGTGTAACATGGGCATACCTGGGGAAGCCCATGATTGCTCTCGCAGCTGCATTCTGCACGATCTGGAGTTTCCAAACACTCTTCAATAGGTTGGAATTTAATTAATTATGTGCATAAGGATAAGTTAATGAACATGTACTGTAGATATATAGAAAATATATTGATACGCAATGCTGCCAAATGAGTATTTTAAAAAAAATAATGTAAATTTTAAAATTTTGTTATGTCAATATTTTTTGAATGTTGGTTTCATTCATTCCCATCATGGATGAACCCTGGTGCTAGTGTTTCCTTTTGCTGCACATAACTCTATGCATTTCAACCATGCCGCCACTATGGGTAATTTGCAACAAAGCAAAAACTCTAATTCTATCTACTATTAAACAGGCAGTGGTGCTTTTTCCATGATAAAGCGTATGAGAGGAGCATACCCCTGAATACACTTTCCAGAACACATTTCTACTTCCACGGGCTGACTCAGCTTTCAATGTGTAGGACATCTATCTTCTGCTAAAATTTTCCTGTCTTTTGTAACCCTTAACTGGGCAAAACGCTGCAATGTGCAATGTCAAAAGACCAATCAATTTGCAACCTCGAAACGGGCTAACTTACAGAATGTGTCCCAAAATTGAGGACCCCTTGGCAAATTTTAGAAAAATGTTTGATGACATGATAATATGACCTCTTCAGCTGGGACATGACAGCTGAAGTAAAGACAAAGATAGAGACAAGCTTAAACAGTGTTCTTCAAAAACATAAAAAGGTCTTGTGCAGTCACAACATAAAGCCTAAATTTGAAAATCAGGCTTGTCAGATATTCTATCCTGCTCTACTGAGGACAGAGTTGGTCTCCGACAAAAAGCCACTTGAAGAGATTAGAAGCATTTGAAATCTGGATTTATAGACGAACTGGGTTGACAAAATCAGAAATGAGGGGATAAACCGCCAGAGCAAGCCAATGGAAATATCAAAACCACAAAATAAAACTCCCAAGGACAATTCCATCTGTCCGTCCATTACCCTGGGTCCACAACTTGGGCGTCCTCCTCGATCCACAGCTCACATTAGAGAAATATCTTTCAGCTGTGGCGAGGGGGCTGTTTGCCCATGTTCGCCTGGTGCACCAGTTGTGGCCCTATCTGGACCGGGAGTCAATGCTCACAGTCACTCATGCTCTCATCACCTCGAGGTTCGACTATTGTAATGCTCTCTACATGGGGCTACCTTTGAAAAATGTTTGGAAACTTCAGATCATGCAGAATGCAGCTGCGAGAGCAATCATGGGCTTCCCCAAGTATGCCCATGTTACACCAACACTCCGCAGTCTGCATTGGTTGCCGATCAGTTTCCGGTTACAATTCAAAGTGTTGGTTATGACCTATAAAGCCCTTCATGGCACCGGACCAGATTATCTCAGGGACCGCCTTCTGCTGCACGAATCCCAGCGACCAGTTAGGTCCCACAGAGTGGATCTTCTCCGGGTCCCGTCAACTAAGCAATGTCACTTGGCGGGACCCAGGGGAAGAGCCTTCTCTGTGGCGGCTCCAGCCCTCTGGAACCAACTCCCCCTCGAAGATTAGAATTGCCCCCACCCTCCTTACCTTTCGTAAACCTCTTAAAACCCACCTCTGCCGTCAGGCATGGGGGAAATGAGATCCTCTTTCCCCATAGGCCTTTACAATTCTATGCATGGTGTGTATGTCTGTATGTTTGTTTTTTTATATTAATGGTTTTTTTAATCATCTCTAGTATCAGATTACTATTGTACACTGTTTTATTGTTGCTGTTAGCCGTCTCCGGAGAGGGGTGGCATACAAATCCAATAAACAAATAAATAAATAAATAAATAAAATAGCAAAAGTTAGAATATTCCCAACACGTGATGCTACAACCAGAAAAATATAGCATACTTCCACTTGATCCTCCAGAGAAAGATTGAAGCCAAATGTGGTCCAGAAATAAGAACATCATAGCTTCAAAATCTAAGCGATTGGCTTGGACAAAACATAGCAGCACTTTGTTCGTGAAGCTGTTGATAAAAATAGGATTGCCAACATGATCACCAACATCCGATGACAGAGATGGCATGAGGAGAAGAAAAAATTTCCTGTGGTACTCTTTGATTGTTTTATGCAGTTGAACCAGGGTTTGTTTGTTTGTTTGTTTATTCGTTTATTCATTCATTCATTCATTCATTCATTCATTCATTCATTCATTCGATTTGTATGCCGCCCTTCTCCGTAGACTCAGGGCAGCTCACAACACAATAAAACAGTTCATGACAAATCTAATAATTTACAATTTAAAATTTAAAATATTTTTAAAAACCCATTATTAAGCAGACATACATACAAACATACCATACATAAATTATACAGGCCCGGGGGAAATATCTCAGTTCCCCCATGCCTGACGACAAAGGTGAGTTTTGAGGAGTTTACGAAAGGCAAGGAGGGTAGGGGCAGTTCTAATCTCTGGGGGGAGCTGGTTCCAGAGAGTCGGGGCCGCCACAGAGAAGTCTCTTCCCCTGGGGCCCGCCAACTGACATTGTTTATTTTCCTGTCTTTTGTAACCCTTAACTGGGCAAAACGCTGCAATGTGCAATGTCAAAAGACATAGGGTTATTTTGAAGGCAACTCCATCTCTGAATATGTTCCAATTTTTCCAGTGAAGGCAAGTATGTTAGAAGGTCTTAGTTTCTAAGATAACTTCTAAAAACTTTTCCAGCACGTTATCAGTTCTGCCACTGTTGGAAGGCACTGAAGAATAGGGTAAAGAAATACCTCCAAAATGATAAACCAACAGGGTCATGGGATTTGTCTTGTTTTCAAATAAATCAGCCCAAGAAATGTGTTTGAAACTTTAAAAAAAAAATGTTGTATTTTTAAGATACCAGCTCTGCCACAGAGGAGGGAATAGCTTGGATGTTTAGCAGCCAGCCACGATGTTATGTCTCTGAGCTGAACCAGCAATTTCACTGCCCTTATCTTCCACCTTTCCAAAACAAGTTCGGAGACTGCATAGGGAAGGCATAGCTAAGAATGTCTTTGGCTCCTTGGAGATCAGACAATTATATAATGGGAACAGTGGTGGGTTAAGATCGGTTTTTTACAACTGGTAGCAAAAATTTGCTGCCACTTGTTGAACTGGCAGCAATGACCATCGCTACACGTTCCCAAACTGATCCTCCAGTTGCTGTGGCTTGCAAAAAAACCCATTTACGCATGCACAAAGGCTTCTGAGCATGTATAGAGGGTCAACTGGTCAACTCCTAGTGTCTTGCGCGATGTGACAGGAAGTGCACATCATACATTTCCACCGCAATGAAAACCGGTAGGGAAGGTAAGTGGAATCTACCTGAATGGGAACCCCAGGATGCATAATAGGATCTCTCCCCACCCACCCCCGATTTGCATAGATAGGGGGTCAGGGCAGTGATTTTCAATCTTTTTTGAGCCGCGGCACATTTTTTACATTTACGAAACCCTGGGGCACATTGAGTGGGGCGGGAGGTGGGGGGCTAAAAAAAAGTTTGGACAAAAAAATTCTCTCTCTTCCTCCCTTTCACTCTATTTCTCTCTCCCTCTTTCTCTTCCTTCCTCTCTTTTTTGCTCTCTTTCTCTCTCCCTCCCCACCTCCCTCTATGTCTTTCTCTCTCCTTCCCTCCCTCTCTTTCTCTCTCTCTCTTGCTTTCTTTTTCTCTCTTTCTCTCTCTTTCTTTCTCTTGTTCTCTTTCTTGCTTTCTTTCTCTCTCTCGTTCTCTTTCTCTCTCGCTCGTTCGCTCTTTCTCTCTCTTGCTTTCTCTCTCTCTCTTGCTTTCTTTCTCTCTCTGAGCTTCACGGCACACCTGACCATGTCTCATGGCACACTAGTGTGCCACAGCACACGGGTTGAAAAACACTGGGTTAGGGAACGATGGCCCTTTTCTGATTTGTAAACTTCAACTTCCAGAGCTCTTGATATATAGATAAGAGATACACCAAAAAAATCCATTAGAAACATAAAAACATAGAAGACTGATGGCAGAAAAAGACCTCATGATCCATCGAGTCTGCCCTTATACTATTTTTTGTATTTTATCTTAGAATTGATATATGTTTATCCCAGGTATGTTTAAATTCAGTTACTGTGGATTTACTAACCAGGTCTGCTGGACGTTTGTTCCAAGGATCTACTACTCTTTCAGTAAAATAATATTTTCTCATGTTGCTTTTGATCTTTCCCCCAACTAACTTCAGATTGTGTCCAAGATCTGTTTGTGTCGGTCACCAGGAACCGGAAGTCTGATTTTCCGAGCTTTTGGACTTGCGTTTGAGCCCCTCCTGACGGAATATCTCTCTAGGTAAGCATGCATTCAGAGGGATTGCACGTGCATGCGCAGGGGGCAGGGTCCATGCGGGGATGTGAGGTGTGCAGGGGGGTGCTAGTTTATGTATGTGGGGCATGCAGGGGGTTTGCATGCTCTTGCAGGGTGGCATGGTGCGTGTGGGGAGCACGCACTCATCTGAATATGCAGAGTGCACATGAAGGCGTGCGTGTGGGGAGATGAGCGCATGGACGGGAGTGAGCACATTTTGCATTTTGAAGGCTCGGGCAAACGCTTACACTTTCGGCACTCCATCTGGAAAAGGTTAGCCATCACTGCTCTAAGGGATATAGAAGATCAACCCAGACTGAAAGAAAAATGCTTTGTTCACTCTAGACTGCCAAAGCCTCCTTAAGCGCCACCGAAAGGCTCCTCGGGCAGCCCAGAAAAGCCCAAGATGGCAGGGATTAAAGGGGGAATGGCAGGAAACTGGCCAGGCCTTTGTGCTGCTCAGGTTCTTAAGTAGAAAATGGTTGTTAAGAAGAGGCAAAAAATCTTGAACACCCGGTTCTTATCTAGAAAAGTTCTTAAGTAGAGGTGTTCTTAGATAGAGGTACCACTGCATATCTTCTTTTCCAACTCTGGAATGGCAATAAACTTTACTTCTGGTGTGTTTTGATTAGATTTCTGCCTGCGTATGTTCTCTGCTGTAGCCAGAATCACAAAAGGGTGTATGGCTGGAATGACTTTTTATTGCAATGAAAAAATGCCCCCCAAATAAAGGCTGACCTCACCAAATAAAAAGGAAACAAGCCCCCCAGATAAACAGTTGACAGAAATGCAGCTGATGAACTCGAATTATAATCTCAGTCTTTTCTTAAGAGTTATTATTTTTGTTAAGAGTGCACAGTGTGCGCGTGCGGTGCGTGCGTGTGCCTTTGCTATCTATTAAGTAGGCCTCCGTCATTACAGGAGGGGGGAAAAATGGGCCACCGGCAATTATGTCAAAGGCTGCATCACACGGACTGCCATTTGAAAGCCTGTGACTTGGCTCAACTTAAATTGTGCCAACGAGCTTTTGCAGCCATCAACCAAGACGGCGTACTATGGAGCCTGACCGTGATGCAGAAATCTGCAGCAGCTACCAAAGTAGCTTCTGCAGAAAAGGATATGAAGATAAACCAAGTCTTTCTTTATTTCTACCATCTCCATTCAGGAATTTTAGGACGAGTGGTCCTGCGTGAAAAACCATAAAAGAAATGGAGATCTCCACCCGGGCAGTAGGAAAAGCAAGTAGGATGCTTGGCTGCATAGCTAGAGGTATAACAAGCAGGAAGAGGGAGATTATGATCCCGCTATATAGAGCGCTGGTGAGACCCCATTTGGAATACTGTGTTCAGTTCTGGAGACCTCACCTACAAAAAGATATTGACAAAATGGAACGGGTCCAAAGAGGGGCTACAAGAATGGTGGAAGGTCTTAAGCATAAAACGTATCAGGAAAGACTTCACGAACTCAATCTGTATAGTCTGGAGGACAGAAGGGAAAGGGGGGACATGATCAAAACATTTAAATATGTTAAAGGGTTAAATAAGGTCCAGGAGGGAAGTGTTTTGAGTAGGAAAGTGAACACAAGAACAAGGGGACACAATCTGAAGTTAGTTGGGGGAAAGATCAAAAGCAACGTGAGAAAATATTATTTCACTGAAAGAGTAGTAGATCCTTGGAACAAACTTCCAGCAGACGTGGTTGGTAAATCCACAGTAACTGAATTTAAACATGCCTGGGATAAACATATATCCATTGTAAGATAAAATACAGGAAATAGTATAAGGGCAGACTAGATGGACCATGATGTCTTTTTCTGCCGTCAGTCTTCTGTGTTTCTATGTATATAAAAGAAATGGAGACCTCCACCCTTATAAAAGAAATGGAGACCTCCACCCATCCTTAACCAAATGAGATTTATGGCTTCTCCCAAGCAATGAAATAAACTCATAAGATAAACAGAGAGAGCCCAAAGACACCCCTCTTCCATCCAAAATAGATGGCGTCCCAAGTAGGGATTCCAAAACCCTTCGATTTTTAGTTGCCTATCTGGGACTAATTAAAAACAGATACGCATATTTATTCTTTTAATCTGGCCAGTCTCTTACAGTCTTAGTAGATAACATCTAATGTCTTACCTAAGTAGATCACAAGTTATCAGGAGGCCTGTCCTGAAGCACTCAGTTAAATTTACCAACATGAAATTAAAATAAAAGGCAACCTCAGCATGTTATTAACACAGACAAATTAAATGGAAAGTAACGAAGGTTAGTGGTTTAAAGATGTCTCTCTCTCTCACTTGCTCTCTCTCTCTCTCCTCCCCCTCCTTGGTCATGTTAACAGGTGCAGACTACAACTCCCATAATTCTTGAATCAGTCCCTTAGCCACTTGAAAAGATGTGGATTCTTTTCTTGAGTCACCCTTCTCCCTTGACCATTTGAAGAGCTGTGGATTTTAACTCCCAGAATTTTTAAGTCAGCCCCCTGGCCACTTGAAGAGGTGTGGACTACAATTCCCAGAATTCTGGAGTCAGACCCGTGACCATTTGAAAAAGTATGGACTACAACTCCCAGAATTCCCCCGACTGGCAAAGAAATTCTGGGAATTGAAGTCTACACATTTTCTAGTGGCCAGTATGAAGAAACACTACTTCAAAGAACGATATGGATTTAATAACATTGTTTCCCAGCAAAACTCTTGTTAACTGCTGGACATTTTATTGAATCAGTGCTGAGAAGTCCATTAGGATTGCCATATTCAAACTTCAAACTTCAAGGTTCAGGAGGGAAGTGTTTTTAATAGGAAAGTGAACACAAGAACAAGGGGACACAATCTGAAGTTAGTTGGGGGAAAGATCAAAAGCAACATGAGAAAATATTATTTTACTGAAAGAGTAGTAGATCCTTGGAACAAACTTCCAGCAGACGTGGTAGATAAATCCACAGTAACTGAATTTAAACATGCCTGGGATAAACATACTGTATATCCATCCTAAGATAAAATACAGAAAATAGTATAAGGGCAGACTAGATGGACCATGAGGTCTTTTTCTGCCGTCAGACTTCTATGTTTTTATGTTTCAATTTCTTCAAACCATCAAGAATGCTCTAATTTAACATATGGAAGGCACAAGATCCCAAGTCAAACTGCTGAACATCTAATCTAAATAGAAGCGGTCCTTGACTTACAATGGTTCACTCAGTGACTGTCCAAAGTTACGCTGCCACTGGAAAAAATGTGAATTATGACCGTTTTTCACAATTATGACCCTTTGCCAGCATCCCCATGATCAGGTGATCAAAATTAAGATGCTTTCTATACGTATGACAGTCACGGAGTCACGTCACTTAACAAATGTCTCGCTTAACAACAGAAATTTTGAGTTCAATTGGGATCGTAAATTGAGGAATATTCTCTAGTGATTCCCCATAATCTCTGCCAAGCCATCATCTCAATAACCCCTTGAGGGAGGGGTGGAGTCTGAAACTAGCAAGAGTGTTTTAATGGCTGGATGCCCTTCCCGTTGCTAATGTGGAGAGGTTTTTTCAGCAGATATATATTCTCAGTGTGCACAAAGAAATATCTGCCTCTACCTGGAATTGAACTCACAGCCTCGTGATTGTGAGGCGAGAACTTCACCTCTAGGCCACCGCATCACTCTCCTATAATCTCTGCCAAGTGTTTATTCCAATATCTGATGCTAATAAACGAGAACCTCTCCTATAGCTACAATTCAATTATCAGCCCTATATTTCGTGAACAAATCAGAATCATTTGATTTATGGGGGAAAAGGAGAGGGAAACCTCCAAATGTATCTGGTATTACCGTATTTTTCGGAGTGTAAGATGCACCTTAGTATTTGAGGAGGATAAAAGGGAATAGAATCTGCTTCCCAGATATTCATCAGGCTAGGGTCCTTAGTCTGGTCAGCTTCAGCACATTATTTTATCCCCTGATTAGTGCTTTAAAAAAACCTTATTTGTAGAGAGTAACAATGAAAGAGCTTGCATGCCAGTAGGAGCTGGGAACATCTTTAGCACTAGTTAGGGCTGGAAAGATACATTCAGAGCAAGTAGTGCAATTAAAGAAAAACCTACAAAGGCAGGGCTTGGAAAACATTCTTCACAGAGAGTAACAATGAAAGAGCTTGAAAGTGGACAAGAGCTGGAAACATTGTTAGTACTTGGTTAGGGCTGGAAAGAAACTTACTTGGAGCAAGTTAAAACAATGAAAAAACCCTGCCCAGACTTAGGGCTTGGAAAACATTCTTCACAGAGAGTAACAATGAAAGAGCTTGAAAGTGGACAAGAGCTGGAAACATTGTTAGTACTTGGTTAGGGCTGGAAAGAAACTTATTTGGAGCAAGTTAAAACAATGAAAAAACCCTGCCCAGACTTAGGGCTTGGAAAACATTCTTCACAGAGAGTAACAATGAAAGAGCTTGAAAGTGGACAAGAGCTGGAAACATTGTTAGTACTTGGTTAGGGCTGGAAAGAAACTTATTTGGAGCAAGTTAAAACAATGAAAAAACCCTGCCCAGACTTAGGGCTTGGAAAACATTCTTTGCAGAGAGTAACAATGAAAGAACCTGCAAGGTAAGAGCTGGGAAGATTGTTAGCACTTAGTTAGGGCAGGAAAAAATCCCCCTCCCCCAAAAAAGCTACATTCAGAGTATAAAACACACCTGAATTTTAAGCCTCTTTTAGGAAGGAAAAAGGTGTCTTATAACAATTAAGAAAAATATGGTATATTATAATACGAGCAGCTGGATATATGTGCTTCACTACGAAACTGAACTCCTCAGCATGAGGTAGAATGTCTAACATTCCAGGCTGGATGAGTCACATTCTGGACATGCCCACTGGCAGTTGGAACAGAGTTCTTTTCAGGTGGGGAGAGGGAGTAGAACGTCTAACTTCTTAGAATTGGAGCATGATGATGATGATGATGATGATGATCATAATAATAATAATAATAATGAAATAACTAATGATCCTTTCTTAGCAAATACCTAGAAGCCAAGAGAAACATACATGCCAAATTTCAGGTTTGTAGGCTCTATGGATCTGGAGATTTTCTGATGATGCGTGAGTGGTATTTGCTGTGTGTGTGTGCATATGTGTAATGCCCAATAGGTATCCAAGAGTTCATTCCTCAGGATCTAAAAATCATAGCAAAATTTTCTAAAGAGACTACGAGAGACAGCTATGAATGCATTATATACCGACTGCCTATCGTTTAATAAAAAATGGCCCGTTTTTCAAAACACCCATTTTTATGATGGAAGTGATACCGTCATGTTATTCTTTTCTGTTTAAATTTTTTGTTGTTGTTGCTCTCCTATTTTGTGATTACTGTACTGAATTTGTGTGATGTTTTTCTTGCATGACTCACTGAAGCAAAGAAAGGATGAGAAATTCAGCAAAGGGCTACAGACAGCTTTTTTTTCACCCCCCCAAATGCCAATTTGTTTCTGGAAGATTTTTCAATATCCTCCGATTTATATTTGGAGTATCACTCATAAAATCTGGACTGCAAAAATTATGAAAAAAAATAAAAATAAAATCTGGAGTGCATAATATGTATACTTCAAGAAAAATAGGAAAGCAAGCAAATATTTTTCCTCCCTGGTTGAAGACACACTATATGACCACAACCAATCCCAAAATTTCTATTGCTGGCTGAAATATTTGTTGAGTTTTACGACGTTTGTTGCCACAGTTATTAAGTGAATCGCTGCAGTTGTTAAGTTAATATCATGGTTATTAAATAAATCTGGTTTCCCTCTTAACTTTGCTTGCCAGAAGGTCGCAAAGTGTTTGGGGGGGGGGGTAATCACATGACCGAAATTCTGCAACCATCAAAACTATGTGCAGGGGCCAAGTAACTAAATTTTGATCATGTGACCATGGGAGGCTGAAACAGTTGTGTTAAAAAAGGTCATGTGCGACTTTTTTTCAATGCCATTGGAACTTGAAACCGTCACTAAATGAACTGTTGTACGTTAAGGACTATCTGTACGTTTACAGATTAATAGAGTTGGAAGAGAACTCATAGGTCGGTGATGACAAATCTTTTTCTTGTGTGCCAAAAATGGAAGTGCATATATGTTAGTCCACACGTCTCAGCACACAACCACTGCAAGGTGTGTTCCACTGCGCATGCGCACAACAGAAGGCAACTTCTGTACCATGGGTTGAAAGTTCCTCCTTGTTTCTAGGTTGAATCTCTCCTTGATCAGTTTCCATCTATTATTCCTTGTCTGGCCTTTGGATGCTTTGAAAAATAGCTTGACCCCTCTCCTCTCTGTGGTAGCCCCTCAAATATTGGAAGACTGTTATCATATCTACTCTGGCGCTTTTCTTCACTAGATCGGACATATCCAATTCCAGCGACTGTTCTTCATGTTTTAGCCTCCAGTCCCCTAATCGTTCCCATTGCGCTCCTCTGCACTTTTTCCTAGAATCTCAACATCTTTTTATAGTGTGGTAAATAATATGTAAATAAGAGATTTATGCTCAATGCAGGGAAGTTACATCCAATTAAATCCTTGTTTGTAGAAATGATATCCTTCATATAACAGCGCAACCAGAATGATAAAGGGACTAGAAACTAAAACATACAAGGAAAGGTTGCAGGAACTGGGCATGGATAGTCTAGCAAAGAGGAGGTCCAGTGGGGACATGATAGCAGTCTACAAATACTTGAGAGGCTGCCGCAGGGAGGAGGGGAACACAGTATTTTCCAAAGCACCAGAGAGCCAGACAAGGAGCAATGGTTGGAAGCTGTCCAAGGAGAGATTCAACCTGGAAATAAGGAGGAACTTTCTGACTGTGAGAGCGATCAACCAGTGGAACAGCTTGTCAGCAGAGGTGGTGAACGCTCCATCTCTAGTGACCTTCAAGAAAAGACTGGACTGCTATTGGACTAGCATGATGTGGGATCTCCTGCACTAGCAGGGGGTTGGACTAGATGATCTACCAGATCCCTTCTAACTCTAATAATAGATAGATAGATAGATAGATAGATAGATAGATAGATAGATAGATAGATAGATAGATAGATAGATAGATAGAAACAAACATAGAAGACTGATGGCAGAAAAAGACCTCATGGTCCATCTAGTCTGCCCTTATACTATTTCCTGTATTTTATCTTAGGATGGATCTATGTTTATCCCAGGCATGTTTAAATTCAGTTACTGTGGATTTACCAACCACGTCTGCTGGAAATTTGTTCCAAGGATCTACTACTCTTTCAGTAAAATAATATTTTCTCCTGTTGCTTTTGATCTTTCCCCCAACTAACTGCAAATTGTGTCCCCTTGTTCTTGTGTTCACTTTCCTATTAAAAACACTTCCCTCCTGAACCTTATTTAACCCTTTAACATATTTAAATGTTTTGATCATGTTCCCCCTTTTCCTTCTGTCCTCCAGACTATAGATTGAGTTCATGAAGTCTTTCCTGATACGTTTTATGCTTAAGACCTTCCACCATTCTTGTAGCCCGTCTTTGTCAATATCTTTTTGTAGGTAAGGTCTCCAGAACTGAACACAGTATTCCAAATGAGGTCTAACCAGCGCTCTATATAGCCAGATCACAATTTCCCTCTTCCTGCTTGTTATACCTCTAGCTATACAGCCAAGCATCCTACTTTATTATTTATTTATTTATTACTTAGATTTGTATGCTGCCCCTCTCCGAAGACTCGGGGCGGCTCACAACACGTGCCTGGGATAAACATACAGTGGTCCCTCGATCATCGCGAGGGTTCCGTTCCAGGACCCCTCGCGATGATCGATTGTTCGCGAAGTAGCGGTGCGGAAGTAAAAACACCATCTGCGCATGCGCAGATGGTGTTTTTACTTCCACCGCAGCAGCGAGGAGCCGAAGATTGGGGTTTCCCCGCCGCCTCGCTGCTGCCGCTTATCCGCGCGCGCGCCGCCGGGGCTTCCCCCACCCACCCGGTTGGCGTTGTTGCTTCCCAGCTGGGAAGCGGGCCTCGCGCGCGCGCCGCCGGGGCTTCCCCCACCCACCCGGTTAGCGTTGTTGCTTCCCAGCTGGGAAGCGGGCCTCGCGCGCGCGCCGCCGGGGCTTCCCCCACCCACCCGGTTAGCGTTGTTGCTTCCCAGCTGGGAAGCGGGCCTCGCGCGCGCGCCGCCGGGGCTTCCCCCACCCACCCGGTTAGCGTTGTTGCTTCCCAGCTGGGAAGCGGGCCTCGCGCGCGCGCCGCCGGGGCTTCCCCCACCCACCCGGTTAGCGTTGTTGCTTCCCAGCTGGGAAGCGGGCCCCGCACGCACGCCCACGCCTTTGCTCGCGCCACTTACCGGGGCAAGAGGGGGAAGACCCAGGGGAAGCCGCTCAGCCCGGTGGGGAAACTCCACCATCTACGCATGCGTGGCCATAGAAAAAAAAGGCCACGCATGCGCAGATGGTGTTGTTTACTTCCGGGTTGAAAACTCGCGATATAGCGTTTAGCGAACATCGAGATCGCGAAACTCGAGGGATCACTGTATATCCATCCTAAGATAAAATACAGAAAATAGTATAAGGGCAGACTAGATGGACCAGGAGGTCTTTTTCTGCCGTCAGTCTTCTATGTTTCTATAATACTTCATGTCTATTCTCTTCAATATGTATTGTGTATTGGACAAAATAAATAAATAAAAAATAAAATAAATACAAATAAAATAACCCACTGTGATAATCTAAGGCAAAGTTCACTCAAAACTGTAAATCCACTATCCCTGCAGAGTCTACTGTGGAAGAATTTAGGTATTGAATCAAGGGACAGGAAAAGTTTATTGATGATATCCTAATAGGGATAGGTGTGTGCGTGTATGTGTTTGTGTGTATGTGTTGTATTTTATTTATTTATTCGACTCCTATGCCGCCCAATCCTGAAGAACTCATAGATGGATTTATATTTATATAGGGGCAAAACCCGAACTCAGAACAATCTACATAAATCAATTTATATATATACATTTGAAATGGAACCCACATGGTTGAAAAGTGTTTCAGGGATGAAACATATCCATTTGTTTATATTTTTTTTGTTTTGCCCCCAGAACTGGAACCTTGGATTTAAAAAAATATATATTTCAAAGGCAAGTATTTTTTGTGCCAAATGGCATCTCTTTCTTCTTTTGTGTAAATGGCGCCCCTAACCCCAAGGATAAAACTGGCCATGGTAGAAAGGCAAAAGTACAGGTCCCAGGTTGCCTGGAAAGCGATGCCCGTGACAAAATAACTCACACAAGATGGAAATCATCTGCATTTTACCCGGGTTAAAACAAAAACGAAATAGCAACAGCACTTAAGATTTATACACCCTCTTCACAAGGCTTTACAGCCCTCTCAAAGCGGTTTACAGAGTCAATCTATTGCCCCCAACAATCTGGGTCCTGGTTTGGGATAACAGCATTGAAAGAGACCTAGGAGGTCTTCTAATCCAGTGTTTTTCAACCAGTGTGCCGTGAGACATGGTCAGGTGTGCTGCGAAGCTCAGCAAGAGAGAGAAAGAGAGAGAAAGAAAGCAAGAGGGAGAGAAAGAAAGCAAGAGGGAGAGAAAGAGAGAAAGAAAGCAAGAGAGAGAAAGAAAGAAAGAAAGAAAGAGAGAGAGAGAGAGGCAGGGAAGGAGGGAGAGATAGAAAGAGAGCAAAAAAGAGAGGAAGGAAGGGAGAAAGAAAGAGGGATGGACAGAGAGGGGAAGGAAGGAAGAGAGAGAAAGAGGGAGAGAAATAGAGTGAAAGGAAATAGAGGAAGAGAGAAAGATATTTTTTTGTCCAAACTTTTTTTTAGCTCTCCCACTCCCCCCCCACTCCCCCCCTCAATGTGCCCCATGATTTTGTATATGTAAAAAATGTGCCGCAGCTCAAAAAAGGTTGAAAATCACTGTTCTAATCCAACTCCCACCCCTGTTCAAGCAGAAGACCCTAAACCATTTCAGACAAATGGTTTTCCAATCCCTCTTTAAAAACATATATATAAACAGGGTTTAAATGAACAGCGTGTTACCATTAAATCGTGACTGATCTAGAGGGAGGGAGGTAAAAACAAGAGGTTTAGAGACATTACTCCTTACATTCCATCAGAATACAAGTTTTCAATTGCCTTAAAGATCTTGACCCCTTTGAGAATTGACAATGTGGATTTAATCGGAAGCCAAGACTTGTGGCTCAAAATATTTCTCAGTGGAGAAAACAAATGAGTTTCTTACCTCACAGGCCAAAGAGTTCAAAACTGACCCTTCACTGACCAGTGGTGATTTAGGGCAGAGTTTCCCCCACCCCTGATCTGTAACACCGGGCCATGGCATGCCGGAAAGTCATCCACCACAAACAAGCGAAGCCCAATCTGTGCGAGGCAGGCAGCACACGAAACCACGCTCCCTCCGATCCATGGGGAAAACTTTCCCCACGGAAGCGGTTCCTTGGGCTGCTGATTTAGGGGATACGAGCAGCCAGGGACAGGAAACCAACCAGATCCCTCCCCTTCCCATAAAATCCAATCCCATTTTCTGCTGCCCATCTTGACCCCCTGAAAGTCCGATCTGCCTAGATGCTTGACTTCTCTTTTGCTTCCAAACTTCCCCTGATGACGTTACCTAGTTTGGCTCCTGAAACGTCTTGCGAGAAAGCCCACCAAGCTCAGAGAGGACCCAGGACCCCTCGGCCTCACCCACCACCCAGCTACAGATATTTTCCTTCCATTTCTTTAGCCCTGAGCACCTGGGAACCCTGGGCTGATCTGCATACCCCCACCAGGTTCTTCTCTTGTAACTACCGCAGGGCTGTTTCCTTTTACCTCTCCTCTATATTTTCCATAATTTTCATGGCAATACATTTGGGGTTGGTGGGGAGGGAGGGAGGGAGGGAGGGGAGGCGTATCAATTCCTCCTCAAACCAAACACCACCTGCCCGGGCCCGACAGTTATTCCACCTTCCTCTACAGCCAGGCCCCTTCCTGACATCCTCTTCCTCCTCGGCCTCCTCTTTTCTTCCCCCTAATCCTCGTCTACTCCACGGGGAAGGAGGGGGCAACCCGTCACTCCCTTCTGATGTGTCTTCCACCTACCTGCCCTCCGCCACGCTCACACTCTGTCCTTCTTCGCCACGGAGGGGCCCTCCCGCTTCTCCTCTGCTCGCCCCGCTCCTAACCCCACCTGCTACCGTTCACATCCTTCCCCTTCAACCCCACGGAAGAAATCCCGTATGCACCATTCCTTCCCAATGCCTCCGCCCAGCTTTGCTGGGGAAAGAGGGAGGGGGGCGCCCTCTAATTTCCCTCGCTTACCAAGCTCTCGTCATCTGCATTTTGCCCCCTCCTTCCTTCCTTCCTTCCTCCCTTCCTTCCCTCTTTTCCGCTGGACGCCAATCTTTCTTTCTGCTCCCGCCTGCTTGCCCTCCAGGTCTCCCACCAACCCAAGAGCGGGAGATCCGGGATCCTACCAAAAACCTGGTTAGCAGCAGTAGCTCCTCCTCCTCCTCCTCTCCGAGCCTCCTCCAGGCAGGCTCCGGCACACAGCACAAGGGGGAGGGAAGAGAGGAGGAGGAGGAGGAGCTGAGCCCTGCCAGTACTCCCCTCCCCCCCCCACGCCAGCTAGCCAGACACAAGCATCTGCCTGCCAGCCTTCTTCCAGTGCTCCTTGCAAGGAGGGGGGGGAGGCTTTTCCTCCTTCCTGAAGGGGGGAGTAGGGCTGCCCCTTCGCATTCTTTCATCTCATTCATTGCAAGTCATTTTTTGCTGGAGCGAGATAGAGTGCTCCAAAGGTAGGCACAAAAGAATGGCACAACACCTCTCCCCCCCCCCACACACACACAAAATCAAGGTCTTATATACCGGCTGGTACGCAAGTGTGCTATTGTGCACAGAACTCGCTTCCCCAATGATAGAAACATAGAAGTCTGGTCCATCTAGTCTGCCCTTATACTATTTCCTGTATTTTATCTTACAATGGATATATGTTTATCCCAGGCATGTTTAAATTCAGTTACTGTGGATTTACTAACCACGTCTGCTGGAAGTTTGTTCCAAGGATCTACTACTCTTTCAGTGAAATAATATTTTCTCATGTTGCTTCTGATCTTTCCCCCAACTAACTTCAGATTGTGTCCCCTTGTTCTTGTGTTCACTTTCCTATTAAAAACACTTCCCCCCTGGACCTTATTTAACCCTTTAACATATTTAAATGTTCCGATCATGTCCCCCCTTTTCCTTCTGTCCTCCAGACTATACAGATTGAGTTCATTAAGTCTTTCCTGATACGTTTTATGCTTAAGACCTTCCACCATTCTTGATTATTTATTTATTTATTTATTTAATTGGATTTGTATGCCGCCCCTCTCCAAGGACTCAGGGCGTCTCACAGCATATATAAAAACAGAACAATAATGTAATCCAATTAATACTACAATTTAAAAACAATTAAAAGAAAAAAAATTAACCAAACAATTAACTTATTAACCAAACATTCAGCAGTCATACTTAAGGCATTCAGTGGTCAGAGGAAGATCTAAAAGTCCCAAGCCTGGCGGCAAAGATGAGTTTTTAAGCTCTTTCGGAAGGCAAGGAGGAAGGGGGCAGTGTGAATCTCTGGGGGGAGTTGATTCCAGAGGGCCGGGGCTACCACAGAGAAGGCTCTACCCCTAGGTCCCGCCAACAAAGATTGTTTGGTCGACAGGAACCTAAGGAGGCCAACTCTGTGGGACCTCACCGGTCGCTGGGATTCGTGCAGAAGAAGGCGGTCTCGGAAATAATCTCGTCCTGTGCGATGTAGGGCTTTATAGGTCATAACCAACACTTTGAATTGTGCCCGGAAACTAATCGGTAGGCAATGCAATCCGCGGAGTGATGGTGAGATTATGGGTTATGGGTTGTGTGTGTAACCCCATAAAAGTTTACATCAGGTCAGGCTTGATCAGTTGACCTTGGCTAAAATCTCTGTGTTGAAGAAATGACTCAAGAGTCTGAAGAGCTCTTTGGGGGTCGGGGGGGGGGGTTTGTCCACTTTGAGATAGGACAGCCTTGTTTCTTAAGATTATCTTGAAAATTTCCAAGAGGGGTGAAGAAAGTTTTCTAAGTGAGCTCTTGTTAATTCCCTTTTTCATTGTCACTTTTATTAAATTTCTTCAGCATCCCTAATGTTAAATTGAAGGAGCCTTTCATCTAATTATCTCCGGGACCGCCTTCTGCCACACGAATCCCAGCGACCAGTTAGGTCCCACAGAGTTGGCCTTCTCTGGGTCCCGTCGACTAAACAATGTCGTTTGGCGGGACCCAGGGGAAGAGCCTTCTCTGTGGTGGCCCCGGCCCTCTGGAATCAGCTCCCCCAGAGATCAGAATTGCTCCCACCCTCCTCGTGTTTCGTAAGCTCTTTAAAACCCACCTCTGTCATCAGGCATGGAGGAATTGAAATATTCCTTTCCCCCAGGCCTATACAATTTATGCATGGTATGTTTGTGTGCATGTTTGATTTTTAATAAGGGTCTTTTAGTTATTTTAATATTAGATTTGTCATATGCTGTTTTATTATTGTTGTTAGCCGCCCCGAGTCTACAGAGAGGGCGCCATACAAATCTAATAAATAAATAAATAATTATAAACACTGCAGCCCATGTCAATATCTATCTATCTATCTATCTATCTATCTATCTATCTATCTATCTATCTATCTATCTATCTATCTACCTACCTACCTACCTACATCAATCTATCGTTTTCTTACTTTTTTTTTCTTCCTTCTTTTTCTTTCTCTCTTTACTTCCTTCTTTCCTCTTATCTATCATTTATCCATCCTTCCATCCATCACTCTGCTAAACAAATAATTCCCTCATCACTGTAAATTTATTCACTAAAGCTGCATTACTATTACTATTAATAATACCTTCGGGATCACCTTCTGCCACACAAATCCCAGTAACTAATTAGGTCCCACAGAGTTGACCTTCTTGGGGTCCTGTCAACAAAACAATGTGGTCTGGCGGGACCCTGGGGAAGAGCCTTCTCTGTGGTGGCCTCGGCCCTGTGTAATCAACTCCCCCCAAAGATTAGGACTGCCCCCACCCTCCTTGCCTTTCACAAACTTCTGAAAACCCACCTATGTCGCCAGGCTTGGGAAAATTGATATATTGTCACTTTTAGCTGTTCCGTTTTATGTATGGTTTGTTTGGATTGTATGACTGTTTTATAATGGGTTTTTTATAATTGTTTTTAATATTAGTTTTGTATTTTTGTATTATTTGATGTGAGCCACTCCGAGTCTTTGGAGAGGGGCAGCATACAAGTCTAATAAATAAATAAACAAACAAACAAACAAATAAATAAATAACAAGTGTTCTCAATTTATTCCTCTCTCCCATCTCCTCCCACTTATGATTGTAAATTGTTGCTTGTATCTTTATGATTTATATTCATATTATTTTTCAATTGCTTATTTGTACCCTATGACAATCATTAAGTGTTGTACCTCATGATTCTTGACAAATGTATCTTTTCTATTACATATACTGAAAGCATATGCACCAATGACAAATTCCTTGTGTGTACCATCACACTTGGCCAATAATTCTATTCTCTCTGCTCTATTCTATTCTACATTCCAATGTCTAAGCATGGAGCTGGGCAAAATAACTGATTCAGTGACTTTCTCAGAGGTGTTACCGGTTTGTGGCCAGGAGGATAAAACATCTTGTGTCATAGAGTTAAGGCAGTGGTGTAAAGCTGAAGGTTTTGGTTATCTTGTGTCATAGAGTTAAGGCAGTGGTGTAAAGCTGAAGGTTTTGGTTATCTAAGTCATGATGTCAGTAGGTGTTCTAATAGGGAGTTGTTTAAGAGGAATGGTTTGCATCCATCATACAGAGGTACCCAGGTGCTTGGTGAGGAGTTGAGAACTTTTTTGGACAGGCATTTAAACTAGGTAAAGGGGACAGAGATGCAACTGATGTGGATGATTTCTGTCCCGACCAATGAGGATAAATCAGTTTCTGGAAGCTTATGAAAAGGGAGCTGCAAATAAAAGAGATGTAGTTGTTGATGATAAGGGGCAAACTAATAATGAAAATAATGTTCTTCGGGTAATGTGCACAAATGCTCGAAGCTTGAGCAACAAGCTCTGTGAGTTAATGACCATATCTAGAGATAATTTGGATCTGGTTGCATAACTGAGACATGGTTTAAGGATTCTAATGAATGGGAAATATCCATACCAGGATATACACTGTATAGGAAGGATAGAATAGAGAGAAAGGGAGGTGGAGTAGTCATTTATGTTAAGGAAAGTCTAAAAACAACACTAATTCAAAATACATGTAAAGATCTGGAGACTCTCTGGGTTTGCATGCAAAATAAAGAAGGTTCTGTCATTAGAATTGGGGTGATCTATAGGCCTCCAGGGCAATCTGAGGAATATGACAACAAGATGGTGGATGAAATTACCCAAATGGCACTAAAGGGAGATATTGTGGTTATGGGTGATTTCAACATGCCTGATGTTGACTGGAATATCCCCAGTGCCCTTACATGCAAAAGTAAGAATATAGTAGAGGCCTTTACAGGCGCAGCTCTGGCACAGCTGGTTAAGACACCGACTAGAGGGGAGAATATTCTAGATTTAGTCTTTACGAGTGGGAATTGGGTTTCAGAGGTTAAGGTGAAAGAAAATTTTAATGCAATGGGGGAATATTTAAATAATGAATTAAAGGGGAGGGATAAAATGGCAGGAGCGAGCACCCAGTGGACTGTATTAAAAAAGGTATGTAAGGCAAATAACTAAAGGTAAAAGGAAGAAGAAACCGCTATGATTTAGCAATGATGTAAGGGCTATAGTCAATGCAAAAAAGGCTGCCTATAGGAGGTATTTATTTATTGGATTTATTTATTTATTGGATTTGTATGCCACCCTTCTCCGTAGACTCATATAAAGAGTCTGGAAGTATAGCTGATAGAGAGGTGTATAAAATGAGACAGAAGGAGGCGAAACAGATAATATATGCTGCTAAAGCCTCAAAAGAGGAAGAAATTGCCAAATCTGTAAAGAAGGGGGATAAAACGTTCTTCAGATATATTAGTGATAGGAAGAAGAGAAACTGCAGCATCACAAAGCTTAGTACCGGGAATAATACATGCACTGATGGGAATAAGGAGATCGCTGACCATTTCAATAGCTACTTCTGTTCAGTTTTCTCAAAAGACACCTTACAATATAATACTATAGAGAGATATAGCATTGCTTCCAGCTGTATGGATTCAGCTCCAGTGATCTTAGAAGCCGATATCTCAGAAGAACTTGAACGATTAAAGATAAATAAGGCAATGGGTCCAGATGGCATCCACCCCAAAGTTCTTAAAGAACTCAGATTCGTCATTGCTACCCCGACTGATTTGTTTAACCAATCCTTGTTAACAGGAGATGTTCCTGAGGATTGGAGAATGGCCAGTGTTGTGCCTATCCACAAGAAGGACAGTAGAGAAGAAGCTGGTAACTACAGGCCATTTAGCTTGACATCAGTTATAGTTAAAATGATGGAGACTCTACTCAAAAAGAGGATAAATCAGCACCTAAAAAACAATAACTTATTGGACCCAAATCAGCATGGCTTTACTAAAGGCAAATCATGTCAGACTAATCTCATTGATTTCTTTGACTATGTCACAAAGGTGTTGGATGAAGGTGGTGCCGTGGATATTGCCTATCTGGACTACAGCAAAGCCTTTGATGCGCTTCCACATAAAGAGCTGATAGATAAATTAGTGAAGATTGGACTTAATCCCTGAATAGTTCAGTGGATTTGCAGCTGGCTGAAGCGTAGACATCAGAGAGTTATTGTTAATGGCGAGTATTCTGAGCAGTCAGGTTACAAGCAGTGTGCCACAAGGGTCTGTTCTGGGTCCTATTCTTTTTAATATGTTTGTGAGTGACATAGGGAAAGGTTTGGTAGGGAAGGTTTGCCTATTTGCCGATGACTCTAAAGTTTGCAATAGGGTTGATATTCCTGGAGGCGTCTGTAATATGGTAAATGATTTAGGTTTACTAGATAAATGGTCAAAGCAATGGAAACTGCAGTTTAATGTTTCCAAATGTAAAATAATGCACTTGGGGAAAAGGATTCCTCAATTGGAGTATTGTATTGGCAGTTCTGTCTTAGCAAAACTTCAGAAGAGAAGGATTTAGGTGTAGTGATTTCTGACAGTCTCAAAATGGGTGAGCAGTGTGGTCGGACGGTAGGAAAAGCAAGTAGGATGCTTGGCTGCATAGCTAGAGGTATAACAAGCAGGAAGAGGGAGATTAGTGCTGGTGAGACCACATTTGGAATACTGTGTTCAGTTCTGGAGACCTCACCTACAAAAAGATATTGACAAAATTGAACAGGTCCAAAGATGGGCTACAAGAATGGTGGAAGGTCTTAAGCATAAAACGTATCAGGAAAGACTTTAAATGAACTCAATCTGTATAGTCTGGAGGACAAAAGGAAAAGGAGGGACATGATCGAAACATTTAAATATGTCAAAGGGTTAAATAAGGTTCAGGAGGGAAGTGTTTTTAATAGGAAAGTGAACACAAGAACAAGGGGACACAATTTGAAGTTAGTCGGGGGAAAGATCAAAAGCAACATGAGAAAATATTATTTTACTGAAAGAGTAGTAGATCCTTGGAACAAACTTCCAGCAAACGTGGTTGGTAAATCCACAGTAACTGAATTTAAACATGCCTGGGATAAACATATACCCATCCTAAGATAAAATACAAAAAATAGCATAAGGGCAGACTAGATGGATCATGAGGTCTTTTTCTACCGTCAGTCTTCTATGTTTCTATATTCTATCCACAAGCACACAATATATATATTCTCTTTCATTCATAGATAGATACATTGATAGATATCCCTACCTACCATTTTCCAGGTAATTTGTGATGAAGGTTCTATGTTAGAAACTGAAATGCAGCTCGGGGTGACTTTGAAGCCAGTCACTCCAAGACTCAAACCAATGTGATGGCGGGGAAGTCAGGAGATGGAAGTATTATGTACTCCGTCTTCAGTGGCCCAAAATAGAAGCGGATATGAATCTAGTAATTTTAAACAAAGTCCATTGTCATCCAATTTATCCCCCATTCTCTTTCTCTACTGTTTGCTAGCTCTCTATCACACAATGGAGAAAAGAGGATGAGTAGGGAGTAACAGAAATATGGGCTTTTCTAGGAAGAATGGTCTACCTGCCATTCTTACACAGGACAAGGTATGACAAAGGAAGCATGAAAACAACCCCCCACCAGCTTCCAGTCCCCATTGGATGGCTTTGAGCCAATCATTGCTTCTCCCCATCCAAGGGATGGAATTGGATTGGATCATAGCGAGATGAGGGTAGGTTCGGTTCAATTGATAGTTCTGGCTAAGGGCACTAAAATGAGGACGATAAATTCAAAGGGAAAAAAATACTAAAAGAGAGAGAATAATTTATCAAAAGATCTTCCTTTAAAAATTCAAAAACTTGTCATGGACCATACTAGAAAGACTCTTAAAATCCTCAGGACCAGATTGATTCATTACCACCTGGAGAGCTGCTACAGAGGGTGGGTTCCAATCACCTATCGATCTTTGGTGCTTTTAACGGTATTGGATTGGGTCGTTTCCCCCCCCTAATTGATTGATTACATGAGCCACAGTGGTTAGAGTGCAGTACTGCAGGCTACTTCTGCTGACTGTCAGCTACCTGCAATTAGGCAGGTCGAATTTCACCAGGCTCAAAATTAACTCAGCCTCCCCATTCTTCCAAGGTCAGTAAAACGAGGACCCAGATTGTTGGGGGCAATAAGTTGTCTCTGGAAACCGCTTAGAGAGGGCTGTAAAGCACTATTGAAGTAGTATAGAAGTCTAAGTGCTGTTGTTATTACATGCCGCCTAGAGCTGTTCAACTGTTCAAATTGGGTAGCCTAGTACAATTTTTATATAAATCATCTAGCTCCTTTGTGTACATGGAAAGTCATCCTTTTCAGAAATCTTTCGCTATTCTTTAAAATGTTCAACATCTACCAGGGAGGTGGGGGGTGGAAATATACTTTCCGAAGAAAATATACTTTCTGAATTGCCCAGAATGCAATTCAGAAAAATCTAGATAAGTTTCAAGAAAAAAAGAAAAGAAAAAACAAAAACTTTCATTTCTACTACAAAACTGCTTCTGGACTTGAGGCTGGAGAGGGCGGGGACCCAAAACTTTGATTTTATTTATTTATTTATTTATTTATTATTTATTTATTATTTATTTATTTATTGGATTTATATGCCGCCCCTCTCCGTGGACTCGGGGCGGCTAACAACAGTGCTAAAAACAATATACAGCAATCCAATAATAAAATAACTAAAAACCCTTATTATAAAAAACCAGACATACATACTGACATACCATGCATAAACTGTAGAGGCCCAGGGGGAAAGAACATCTCAGTTCCCCCATGCTGAAGGCAGAGGTGGGTTTTAAGGAGCTTACGAAAGGCGAGGAGGGTGGGGGCAATTCTGATCTCTGGAGGGAGTTGGTTCCCTAGGGCCGGGGCCGCCACAGAGAAGGCTCTTCCCCTGGGTCCCGCCAAATGACATTGTTTAGTTGACGGGACCCGGAGAAGGCCCACTCGCTGGGATTCGTGCAGCAGAAGGCGGTCCCGGAGATTTTGGCTTTTACTGGTAAGATTTGTTGTAATAGAAACGGCTGGTTTATATTATGTAAAAGTAAAAAGTTGAGGGTAGATGTTAATGCCTTATTTCACTGCACCAAAGGAACCAGAAGTTAATACCATTCCTGCCTCCTTGCTTCCCACTACCCACTTCCCCCTAATATTTCTTTATGTATTATTTTTGCATATTGTATTATAAATTAATACAACTATGTACAGAGTAAAACACAAACATGTACCCTAGATACCTTTTCTACAGGACCTTTAATAATATGTAATATTAGTAATTGTCCCTGGTATTGTATATAGAAAAGACAGAAGGGGGTCTCTGTATTTGTATTTTTCAGAGTATATGACAGCATGTTTTTTCCCTTAAAAGAGGCTGAATATTTGGGTGTGTCTTATACTCCAAATGTAGCTTTTTTGAATCCCCCCCATCCCTAACAAAGTACTAATAATCTTCCTGGCTTGCAGGATTTTTTCATTGCTTTTCTGAAGGTTTTTTTTTCCAGCCCTAAGTCTTTGCAGGCTTGTTGTCATTGCTATTCCCTCTGAAAAACATTTTTCAGCCTTAATCAGGGGATAAAATAATCTGTTGAAGCTGACCAGACTAAGGACACTAGCCAGATGAATACCTGGTAAGTAGATCCCCCCACCCATATTTTCCTCCCCAAAACTAAGATGTGTCTTATAATTCGGTGCGCCTTACACTACGAAAAATACAGTAAATGCCCCACACTGCATTTTTCAAACAAATGGAAGACTTTTCTTTGCAACTTTCCTGAGTGGACGGAGTGGTGAAAAGCAGATCACCTGGTCTCTCATCAGGTCTCTCCTGGTCCTTCTCTTCACCAGACTAGCCATGCCTCCAAGTCCCCTAATCATCTTGGTTGCTCTCTTCTGCACATTTTTTTTTTTAGAGTTTCAATGTCTTTTTTGTAGTGGGGTGACCAAAACTTCATTTCTAGAGTCTCAACATCTTCTTTTATAATGTGGTGATTCATTAGAGTGAGGAAAGATAGGGAGAGGAATTCTGGATCTGTGAGTTATTCTATGGCGGTGCTTGACTTACAATCCGTTCAGTGATCATTTAACGTTAACAACGGCGCTGAAAATAAAGCGACCTGTGGCTGCTTTTCCCATTTAACGACCGTTGCAGTATTCCCCCGAGGTCGCATGACTAAAAATTTGGGCATTTGGCCACTGGTATGTATTTATGACAGTTGTGCTGTTTTGGGGGGGTGGGGTTACGTGATCGCCGGCGGTAATTGTCCCAGCCAGCTTTCAACATGCAAAAGTCAATGTTGACTAGCTTAATGACTGCATCCTTCACTTAACAGCTGCATGGATTCTCTTAACCACCAAGGGCCAAAAGCTTTGTCCAACGGGGCACGGCTCACTTGAGAAACTGCCTTGCATAGGACAGAAATTAGCGGGGGGGGGGGGGCAGGCTCAGCTGCAGTTGTTAAGTTGAGCACTCCTATTCTGGCACCGGACCAGAATATCTTCGGGACCGCCTCCTGCCGCACGAATCCCAGCGACCAGTTAGGTCCCACAGAGTCGGCCTTCCTCGGGTCCTGTTGACTAAACAATGTCGTCTGGCAGGACCCAGGGGAAGAGCCTTCTCTGTGGGGGGCCCGACCCTCTGGAACCAGCTCCCCCCTGAGATTAGGATTGCCCCCACCCTCCCTGCCTTTCGTAAACTCCTTAAGACCCACCTTTGCCGTCAGGCATGGGGGAACTAAAACATCTCCCCCTTGCCCATGTTGTTTTGCCGTTTGATTGCTTGACTGTGTGCCTGTTTTTTATATATATTGGGATTGTTTTATGAAATTACTATATTTTAAATTGTAATTAGATTGGTGGGCATTGGATTTGCTATTATGTACTGTTTTTTATTATTGTTGTGAGCAGCCCCGAGTTTGCGGAGAGGGGCGGCATATAAATCCAATAAATCTAATCTAATCTAATCCTCTACACATAAGTAGACATACTCTTGCAATGTTATGCTCCCTGGTTGCTTTAATCAATTTTCAGGAGGAGAGTCAGTAAAATAAAATAAAACGAATCAAAGAAAGATGTGGGCGTGCTTCAGTCAATCCTAATCTTAAAAAGGCTGGGAGGAAGGGAGGACAAAAAAACGAGGGTGACCTTGAGAAAAATTCCTTGGGCTACCAAGAACTGTTGATCATAAACAACCAGATTTTTCATCCCTGCTTAAAATTCTGCAGGACTGGGCAGAGTTGTTGTGCCAAGCTGCAGTAGTACATATGGTCATTTCTTTTGCAAAAAACCCCAACAGCCCCACAACCAAATCCAGCCCGCAGGAAGTACAGGTGGAAAGGTATTACACATCCGTATACACACTAACAATAACAAAAATTGACTCTGCATCTTTAGCTAAATTGAAGATTATTAACTCCCTCTATGAGAGAAACCCAAGTCATCCTGGCCAGATTCAATCTTTGCTGCACCGCCATTGCTCTGCATCTTGGGGATGAAATTCAATGGATGTTTCATGGTGAACAAAGTAGAGGACAGCACTGTCAGCATCAGTACACAACACCCTCTCCCAGCAAATCATCTTGTTAATTGATATTTATAAATGACCATTTGTAAGGCCATCCTTGGAATACTGCATCCAGGTTTTGTTGCCAGGATGAAGAAAAATGATATGGAGACTCTAGAAAGAGCGCAGAGAAGAGCAACGAAGATGATTAAGGGACTAGACCAGAGATGACGAACCTAGGGCACGGGTGCCACAGGTGGCACGTGGAGCCGTATTTGCTGGCACGCAAGCTCTTGCCCTAGCTCAGCTCCAACATGCACGTCAAAAGCCTTGGCCTACAATCTAATTGGAAAAAGAACGCATGGGGGTTAATTCTCAGAGGACTTAAATAAGAGTCTAAAGCCGTGGTGGCAAACCTGTGGCACGCGCAGCCATATCAGAAGGCACACAAGACGTTGCCCTATGTCATCTCCTGATTTTCAGCCTTGAGGGAAGGCAGTTTCGTCCTCTGGAGGCTTCAGGGAAGCTTCCCTAAAGCCCTTGAGTGCGGGGGAAAAAAGCACAACAGGCAAACCAGAAGTCCGTTTTTCCAAACTTCCAGTGTGCTCATTTTTTTTCACCATCCAAGCTTCAGTGAGCCCTGTGCACCTTCGTAGGGATGTGGGGGAGGGGATTGTGCGCATGTGCGGGGCAGTGTGGAGGGTGCGCATTGTTGGGGGAAATAAATGGATGTCGGCACATGTGCGCGTGCTAGTACACGCAAAAAGCCCTTTTTGGCATGCGAACCGTACGAAGTGTGCCATCACTGGTCTAAAGCTTATGAGCAGTCACACAGTTCCAAATGAATAGCGAATATAAGAGATTCATTTACAAAAGCTGTTTTTTTAAAGAAAACAACCACCAGTTTCCTATTGGCAAACCAAGAGAATAGCCTTTTCACTTCCTGTATGATAGGAAGGTACGAAATACCCTATTTCCTCCCAAAAATAAGACCTCCCCAACAGGGGTGAAATGCCAACGGTTTGGGCATAGCGGTAGCGGCTGGTGGTTCGGAGAACCGGTAGTAGTGGCAGTGTGAGAGTCCACCCACTAGAGTGTCACCATTTTGATGTCTTTAACCCTCTGCGCATGCGCAAAGAGTTCTGCGCATGAGCAGAGTGAAAAAGTACGCACTCCCGAACTGATAGGGAAGGTAAGTAGATTTCTGCAGTTCTGCAGTCTGCATTGGTTGCCGATCAGTTTCCGGTCACAATTCAAAGTGTTGGTTATGACCTATAAAGCCCTTCATGGCATCGGACCAGAATATCTCTGGGACCACCTTCTGCTGCACGAATCTCAGCGACCGGTTAGGTCCCACAGAGTTGGCCTTCTCCGGGTCCCGTCGACTAAACAATGTCATTTGGCGGGACCCAGGAGATGAGCCTTCTCTGTGGCGGCCCCGGCCCTCTGGAACCAACTCTCCTCAGAGATCAGAATTGCCCTCACCCTCCTCACCTTAAAACCCACCTTTGTCATCAGGCATGGGAGAACTGAGATATTCCCTTCCCCCTAGGCCTATACAATTTATGCATGGTATACTTGTGTACATAGTTCCCTCTAAGCTGAGCAGGTGAGCAATCGCTCACTTAAAAATCATCATCAACTCAGAGTTTTCCAAACCTGCCCAGAAGCCGAGGGAAATTTTATTATTATTTCTGTGTCACCCAGTCCCGAAGGGACTGCCGCTCAGACACTATACTTTTCCGCCCACCCCAAAAAAAATGTAGAGAGAACACTGCTTGTGTATATGTTTGGTTTTTTAAATAAGGGTTTTTAAAATTATTTTAAATATTAGATTTGTTACATGTTGTTTCATTATTGTTGTTAGCCGCCCCGAGTCTATGGAGAGGGGCGGCATACAAATCTAATAAATAAATAAATAAATAAATAAATAAATAAATAAATAAATTTCACTGCTGCTCCCCAGCTAATAAGCCCAATCGGGCTTCTGAGCCCATGCGGTAAAATACCACACACACACCGGAAATATTTAACCGCATGCAGAGCCGGTCCCAGCCATTTCCTCTGGTGAGTGTTAGGGACCCGGAAATCAGGTAAGAGGAGCTCCGTCCTGCTCTAGGCGCCCCTAAATAATTAAACCTCTCCGAAGATAAGGCCAAGCACTTATTTTAGGTTTCAAAAAATATATAAGACAGGGTCTTATTTTGGGGGAAACAGGGTAGCTCCCAGAAAAGAAACTCCTTATAGTTTTGGTAACCACCTCTTCAGTGTGTCTTAATTGTAACCTGGGAGATTCAGATGGAGAGATCGAAAAAGGTCTGTGCCATCAGAATAGGAATGGGATAAACCTCCAGCATCCAGCTCTTTTCAGATGTTACAAAGCCTACAAGAACTCTCAAAAAGATTTTCCAAACACTGGACACCCCCCCCCCCCCGAATATGGGTAATCCAGACCTCCATAACCAGCTGAGATTCCCAGATTTGTCTGCCCCTCGTGCTGGGAGCTACATGGAGGAAGTCTGTCTTGTACACAGGTTTTGGATTCCCAAGGTGAAGACTAGAAGAGGGCAGGTCTCCGTACTTGGCAGGCCCTCCAGGAAGGAACGAACAAAAAAGGTTTGCTAGCAACCGACTACTGTTTCTTTCTTTCAATTATTGATAGGTCCAACTTGCTTGAACAAACTTGTATCTGGAATGATGGGGGTCCTTTGATCCTAACCCTCCTTCTCTTTACTGTTACTCAATGTTTGTTTGTTTATTATTTATTTATTTATTTATTAGATTTGCATGCTGCCCCTCTCCGTAGACTCGGGGCGGCTCACAACACAATAAAACAGTTCATGACAAATCTAATAATTTACAATTTAAAATTTAAAATATTTAAATTTTACTGTTATCCTTTCTAAATACGCCAGATCTGACCAGATTTGGGAGATTAAAACAGCAAAAAAAATCCCCATTCACCATTGGTATATAAATTTATGCTTCTGGTTTGTTTGGATTGGGTATGGAAATGAATTGGTCAAGGAAATGGACAGTAGTGTCTTCCTCAAGCTGATGTTCTCCAGATGCCCCAGGTGATTCATCCCCAACTACCATGACTAAGGTGTCATGGGAGGTGTAGTGTGCACCACATCTGGAAGGCAACTGGATAGGGAAGACTATTTGAAACCCAACCAAGATAAATCCCACATTATCTCCATCCTTTCTTTTTTGCAAAACAAGAGTCCACACCGTGAGGAATCCCATTCACAGAGCAGTATGGCTTACAGGTCCAACTGCATTAATACCAGCATTTTTTAAACGCACCCATAAAATGGATAAGTTGATCATGAAATATTGAGGACCTTTCTTCCACAAGGGGAAGAGCTGGTTGGTTATGGTTCACCAACATGATCCAGGTCCCCTCTAAATTCTTTTACACAGTCTTCCCCAACCACCGTGTTTCCCCTTTTTTAAACTATAGAGACAGGATACAAACACAGCCGTTCTTCATTTTAGTAAAAATACACCTCCAAGTATCATGACAATCTACTTGTATGAAAATACAGTGTCTTCATATTATTATTTCACTGTTCACAGAGGTCTTCAAACTCAGCAACTTTAAGACTTGTGGACTTCAACTCCCAGAATTCTGGAAGTTGAGTCCACAACTCTTAAAATTACCGAGTTTGGGGGTGTATAGAAAGTATTCAGACCCCTTTAAATTTTTCACTCTTTGTTTCGTTGAAGCCATTTGGTAAAAGCAAAAAAAAATTTTACCCACCTTGGAAGGATGGAAGACTGAGGCGGTGATGAGATTTGAACCCCTGATCTGCAGATGTAGCAGTCAGCTTTAGTGGCCTGCAGTACTGCACTCTACCCACTGCGCCACCTCAGCTCTTTTACAAAGATTCCACAAAGTCAACTATCACTGCTGCCCTCCATCAGTTGGAACTTTATGCGGAGTGGTCTGAAGGAAGCCACTCCTCAGTACAAGACATATGAAAGCCCACATAGAGTTTGCAAAAAGAGTATAAGATTCCCTGGACTGATGAGATGAAGATTGAACTTTTTGGCATTGATTCTAAAGTGGTATGTACAGAGAAAACCAGGCATTGTTCATCACCTGCCCAATACAATCCCAACAGTGAAACATGGTGGTGGCAGCATCATGCTTTTGGAGTGTGCTTCAGCTACATGGATAGGACAACTAGTTGCAATTGAAGGAAAGATGAATGCGGTCAAGTTCAGGGATATCCTGGAAGAAAACCTCTTTCAGAATGCTCTGGACCTCAGACTGGGCCGAAGGTTCACTTTCCAACAAGACAATGACCCTAAGCACACAACTAAAATAACAAAGGAGTGGCTTAAGAACAACTCTGTGACCATTCTTGATTGGTCCAGCCAGAGCTCTGACCTCAACCCAATTGAGCATCTCTGGAGACACCTGAAAATTGCTGTTGGCCAAGATTCACCATCCAACCGGATGGAACAGGAGAGGATCTACAAGGAAGATTGGCAGAGGATCCCCAAATCCAGATGTGAGAGACTTGTTGCATCATTCCCAAGAAGACTTATGGCTATACTAGCTCAAAAGGGTGCTTCTACTCAATACTGAGCAAAGGGTCTGAATATTTATGATCATGTGATATTTCAGTTTTTCTTTTTTAATAAATTTGCAAAAAAGTCTACATTTTTTTCCTGTCAAAATGGGGTGCTGTGCATTAATGAGAAATAAAATGAATTTTTTTTTTGCTTTTACAAATGGCTGCAATGAAACAAAGAGTGTAAAATTTAAAGGGTTCTGAATACTTCCCGTACCCACTGTATTACTGTGTAATTAGAAGGTAGTGAAAAAGCAGAGCATGATGGTTGTGGCAAAATAAAGATGAAGGAGAAGAGAGCAGAAAATCTAATATAATTCAGAAGAGAGCTGGAAGGGATCTTTGAGGTCTTCTAGTAGTCCTATAACATTTCAGACAAATGGTTGTTGTCTCTCTTCTTAAAAAAAACTTCCAGTGTTGGAGCATTCAATAATAGAAGGGACACCAAAACAGATCAGAAATAAGACCCTGTCTTATATTTTTTTTGAACCCTAAAATAAGCACTTGGCCTTATTGCCATGCACTCAAAAGCCCAATTGGGCTTATTATCAAGGGAGGTCTTATTTTGGGGGAAACAGTATTTCAGACCTATAATCCACTTACAGATAGATAGACCCCTTTGCTTTCAAGTGCCCAGGATTTTTGTATCATTGTGTTATCAGAAATACTGAAAAAGAAAATGAAAAGATGCATTTTCAACTACAAAAAAAGCTCCCCAAAGCTGTTCTATTTTGCTTATTTAAAGAGCACACTTCTATTGAGTGCGCTTGTGCTGGGTTGCATATTTGTGATGTTCTCCAATAACCACTGTTCTGTTTCAGCATAATACACATAAGACGTGGGTGTTTTAATATCCACCTGTTTTGACGCTGACGTAATAATAAAATAGCTTTTACTGCCATTCAATGGTAAAGCTACACTTACCCAATGGTAAATCGCACTGAATCTAACAGATTTTACCCTCCAGGTAAAAAGCACTGATTTACGGCTGCTTTCTGCAGAAGAAGAAAAAGAAGAAATGGACAATCAAGAGCTGGAAGAAAATGACAGCGTCTGTTAACACTTTTTAGATTTCTTTCTGGAGATTCCAAATTTCTTTTGGTAGTTCCACACTGAGGGCAAAAGCTGGCTTTCTACAACCTGCACTGACTGAGCTGGGAATTGTCATCTAACATGCTGACAAGAGCACACCACCAGTAGGTATACAGCCGTGATGGTGAATCTATGGCATGCGTGCCACAAGTGGCACATGGAGACATTTCTGTGGACATGAGAGCCATTACCATAGCTCAGCTCCAGCACACATGCATGTAGTTTCCGACTTCCAGAGGCCTGCTAGGCCCAAAATGGGGCACTGGGTGGGTGGATTATGCGCACATGCACCGGGCGGAATAGTGCATGGAGGTCACACACGCATGTGCAGGGAGGTGGCATTGAATTATGGGTGTAGACATGCACATGCATGCTATTAGCACCCAAGGGAAAAAAGGTTCACCATCACTGGTATAGAGCGTTTCCATATTTTGATGACAGACTTCGGAAAAACTCCCGCAATACCCCTAATTCAAGCACAGCTAGAGAGAAAATGACACCTTTTTGTATTCCCACTTTCTCCCTCCCCATCACCTATCTCAAAAAAAGAGCAGCTCAAGGTCATATTCTGGTCTGTGAAAATGTAAAGGTAATGTATTCCAGCTACATGTTTCTTGTCAGAAGTAAATTGGGGGTGGGAGGGGTTCCCACCCAGCCTAGGTAAAACAGAAAAAAGACTCTATTGTGATTTGGTCGGTGTGACTGATGAATTGAGAGAGAGGACAATGTTCTCCCATGGAGGGATAGAAACTAGACCAGATGTCTTCAAACTTGGCAACTTTAAGACTTGTGAACTTCAACTTCCAGAATTCTCCAGCCAGAAAGCTGTGCGATGATCAATACTAATTTTGAACTTATTAGACCTGAATATTCTGACTTTGCAAAAAACAAAACAATACCCCCAAACTACTAGGAATTGCCTATATACTTAGATGTTACCTTAACAGCTCTTAGGTCCTTGGTTAGGACCTACCTGAACAGTTTTTGCCAGATATCACTACTGTGGAAAAAAAGAAAAGTCTGGTTCATTGACATTGCAATACCAGGTGATGCATAAATTGAGGAGAAGCAGAGAGAAAATAAAATTAAAAATATTGTGATTTGCAAATTGAAGTTGAGTAATTATGGAGGAAAAAAAATAATGATTGTACCAATAGTAATAGGAGCCCTTGAAGCCATACTCAAGGGCTGCATTGATACATGGAAAATTTAAAGTTATTACACCTGAATATCTTGACTTTGCAAAAAGAACCCACCCTGCTCAGAACTGCCTATGCACTCAGACGCTGCTTTATAATACAACTTAGGTCCTTGATTAGGACTTAAAATGTTAAGATTCTACCAGTCCCAGACTGTGAATTAAAGATTAATAATAATACTAATAATACTCAGATGCTACTTTAACACCTCTTAGATCCTTAATTAGGACTTGAAATGTTAAGATTTTACTAGTCCCAGTCTGTGAATTAAAGATTAATAACAATAATACTAATAATACTCATACACTACTTTAACACCTCTTAGGTCCTTGGTTAGGACTTGAACTGTTAAGTTTTTATCAGTCCCAGACTGTGAACTGAATTGAAGATTAATAATACAAAAAATATTCAAAATCTACCTTAACAGTGCTTAGATGGTTAGGACTTGAAATGTTAAGATTTTACCAGTCCCAGACTGTGAATTAAAGATTATTAATAATAATACTAATAATACTCAGATGCTACTTTAATACCTCTTAGGTCCTTGGTTAGGACTTGAACTGTTAAGTTTTTACCAGTCCCAGACTGTGAATTGAATTGAAGATTAATAATACAAAAAATATTCAGATTCTACCTTGAGCTCTTAGGTCCTTGGTTAGGACTTGAACTGTTACTCCTTTTACCTCTCCTAGACTGTGAGTTGAACTAAAGATCAATAATATTACTAATGATACGAATACTAATGTTAATACTAGTAATAGTATCACCCCAGGTCCTCAGAAAGGACTCTACACGCAGACCAAAAAATAAAAATAGGACCAATCCCAGTCTGAACATCTGGCTGGCTGTGCCACCAACCACCACCATCAAATATAAATATATATCCTGCCCTTTTCGGGAAGGTGAGGTGTGTGGGGGACCCTATTGAAACCATGACACAGCCAGAAATTTACTGTCGGAAGATTACATCGGTCTCCTACCACCACCACCCGCCCCCAAGTGAAGCAGCCCTTCTGAAGACACAAAAAGCCCAATCACACAACCAGCAACAGCTAGGGAATTCTCAAGTCCGGGCCGGTTCTTTCCACCCCCTGCCCCCATTTTTTGAATGAAGCCCAACCCACCTGACGAACGCCCACCTGCAAGGGCAGCACAGTGGGCAGCGAAGCCCCCCTTCCCCAGCCACATGGATATTGGAGTCTCTCTCTCTTTCTTTCTCTCCCGCTCCCCCTCCTGCGCCCCAGGCCTTCCTTCGGCCTCTTCTCCTCCTCCCCCCGCCCCGCCAGGCCTCCAAGGCCTTTGCATCCCGCCAACGTGGGCGAACCCACCTTGTGTGGCCCTCCCAGCGGCCCGAAGAAGCCCGGCATCCCCGCCTTTCAGATTCCCCGGCGGGGCATCCTTGCACCGGATCCGGCTGGAAGAGGCGGATTGAAGAAGGTGGGCTTTGGGGCGGGGGGTATATAGGAGAGGACCCTCCTCTCTGTCTCCTCCTTCTCTATCACCCCCCCTCCCCTCCCTTCCTCTCTGTCTTCTTGCTAAGCCGAGTCTCGATGGTTCCTTCCTTTCAACAATTAAGAGAGGGGAAAAGACGGGGGGAGAGGAGGGAGAGGGCAAAGGCGGGTCGCAAACACAGCTTCGATCCCGTCTTTTATTCGGTCTAAAATTGGCCCCCCTCTCTCCCCGTAGCGAGAAGAGGAGGGAAATAGAAGAGGGACTGCCCCTGCACCGGGCCTGCATCCCGCAGAGGAAGGGCCATCCAATGATAGCCCCCCCTCGTGTAGGTCGGCGAAGAGTTTACCAAAAAAAAAAAAGCGGGGTCTTACCTGAGAGGTGTGTGAGGGGTTCTCCCCACCTCCGCCTCGCCCTTTTTTGAGGAGCCGCTCACTCCTCCCGCCCCCTCCCCTCTCGGAGGGAGAGAGAAGAGAGAACAAGGCAGCGGAGCATGGACGGTGCAACCTAACTACCTCGGACGCTTCCAAGCCCCGCCTACCACGCTTGCTTTAGGCTGTGGCTCGCCGCCGAAAAGGCCCATTGAGCTTCGGAAGCGGAGGCGGCGTGCTGGGGGCGGGGAGGTGAAGCAAGCAAGCAAGTTAGATTGAGAGACCTTCCAGGAAGTCTGTCGCCCGCTCGATGCGGAGGAAGAAGGAGGGGGTGGAAGCGACGGGGGGAGGGACCTTCCTTAGAGGAAGCTGTCTAAATAGGCGCCTGATTTGCTGTTCCACCTTCTCCGCGGCGATGGCTCAATGCGATATCAAATCGACTGTCGTTAGCGGAGGACAAGTGGAGTGGGGGTGGGGGCGAGGGCTTGTGGGAAGTCGCACTTCCTCGGCTCTTCGGGCCCGCGCAAAATCAGGCAATTGGGTTAGTTACCTAAGCGAGGAAGCCATCTTGGATCGCCTGCTTTTATTACAGGACCGGGAATGAATGGGGGGAGGGGGGGTTCCGAAGGGACTCCGACGCTTTTTAGAAAGGCCTTGCCGAAAAGGGGCGGGGCTGCGAGCCTTTCCTCCCACGGGTGCTTAATTTACGACCACAATCCTGCACCAAATTTCAGTTGCTAAGCGAGACCGCTGTGAAATGAGAACTTTGCCCGGTCTTACGACCTTCCTCGCCTTGCCACGTTTGTTTGAAGCGAATCACCGCAGTTGTTAGTGATAGCGACACGGTCGTTAAGTGAGTCCGGCTTGTTGGATCACAAAAGGTGATCAGTGCCCACTACATGTGATCGGCAAAATGTAATTATCCTCCCACCAAAGGTGGCCCTGAGTTTTCTAACTTACATTTTTTTTACGTTTTGAACTGCTAGATTGCCAGAAAGCTGGGACAGATAAGGGAGCTCGAACCACTGACCTGACCGCTTTGGGAGTCATTAAAGGCAATCTTAAATGTTGGTTAGCTTTGTCGCAAAGATCAACCTTGGGTTTAAAAAAAGTCTGCAGATTTGCCTTTAAAATCATTTTGTTTCCCCCCCCCCTAGCCCTTTCCTACTTAAGAGGTAGTCCTTGATTTATAACCATTTGTTTAGTGACAAGTCAAAGCTGCAACAGCAGAAATAAAAGTGACTTCCTATCATTTTTCACACGACCATTGCAACATCTCCATTCTCAGAATTTGGGCACTTGCCAACTAGGTTATATTTATGACAGTCACAATGTGTTGGGATTACATCAGGGTTGGGTTCTACTTACTTATTCTACGGATTCAGGGTCACACCGGAAGGGGTCTGCGCATGTACAGGCGGCTTTGCATATGCACAGAGTATTTGCTTCATGTCAATTTGGCTCCAATGGATGGATGTGGATGGAGAATCGGTTTGGGGGAATGTGCAGTGAGCTATCGCTGCCGGTTCGGCAAGTGGGGAGAAAATTCCTGCTACCACTTACGGTATATAGAACCAGCCAAACCAATAAGAATCCCCCTCTAGATCACATGATCATCTTTTGCAACCTTCACTCAACAACTGTGTTGCTAAGTGGACTGCAGTGATTTTCTTAATGATGACAATGGCAAGAAAGATCACAAAGTAGAGCAAAAATCCGCTGAACCGTTGTTTTGCTTAGCCACAACTTTTGGCCATAGTAGTTGTTAAATCGAGGACTAGCTCTTCCAATGGAAAGTTGTGTTAAAAGAATTATCATGGCAGAATAGGAAACAAATCCTTTTACATATAGTCCTTTGACACTATAGAGCACTACACACCAAGACAACTAGACGCAAGAACAGTTTTTTCCTCGAACGCCATCACTCTTGTAAAGAAATAATTCCCTCAACACTGTCAAAATGTTGACTAAGGCTGCATGATATGCATACTGATATTGTTTCCTGTTTGCTTATTTGTATGTTATGGCAATAATTAACTGTTGTACATCATGATTCTTGACAAATATATCTTTTCTTTAAGAGCATATACATCAATGAGAAATTCCTTGTGTGTACAATCATCCTTGGCCAATAAAGAATTCCCTCTCCCTTGAAAAAAAAAGTCAATAAAAGTAAATGTGAAAACTTTTAATAGGAAGTGGAAAAAACAAACATCACAGCTTAATATTAAAATCAGGTATGGCGACCTGCAAGATCTCCCACCAAATTTTAACGGGCCCACGGCAGAGAAAGTTCTCAACCAGTCACTGCAGACATAAAGCCAGACTGGAGGAGGGGAAATAAATACCTTTTCTTCTAGAAGAAAGGCCAGACAGCCCTGATGGGGACAATTTGGAAAGGGACCCTCTAGCCCCCAGCCAAAGATTAGATTCAGGTTAACCCCTAAATTCATATAAAAAGGAAAAAGGAGAACTGGACTGAAAAATCCTTGCCTCTCTGCCTCTCACAGTACTGTTTGAATAAGAAATAAAAGGCACCATCTTCTGTTTGTTCCCAGCCTCAATGGGCCAGTCAGGATTTCAAGCAAAGTTAGCAACAGCTTGATCGGTCCCCAGAGCCTTGTGGTCCTGGGCGGAGGGCTGTTCCACTTGGAATAACTGCTGGTTGTATAGAGCCAATCCTGATCCCATTTCCCTGGAAAGGGGAGAAGAAAGGAGATTTATCCATGTAAACATTGAAAACAAAGTCGCCCTGACCACCCTAAGCTTATACTCTGCACCAAACTGGATTGCTTCGAGGGCCAAATCAGCATTCTAGTTCTTCACCGTGGGCCAGTGGGGGTGGGGGGAGAAGACATGTTGGACACCTCCTGCAGCACTTTGATGGCCAAAAACAGGCTATGAGGCCCCCACGCGGACCATTTTCAACCTCCTTGTCCTGTAGCAGCACTTTGCCAGCCAAAAATGGTCTGTGAGTTCCCAGAGTGGCCCATTTTTCGCCTCCCTGGCCTCCAGAAGCACTTTTCCAGCCAAAAATGGGCTGTGAGGCCCCAGATTTGCCCATTTTCAGCCTCCCCGGCTTCCAGCAGCACTTTGCCCACCAAAAACAGGCTGCATAGAGGCCCCATGAAGCAACTTCTGGAGGCAAGTTGTTCCACAGAAATTTTTCCTTAGTTCTAGGTTGCTTCTCTCCTTGATTAATTATAATACGGCAGCTGTGTCCCATGATTGAATTCCTGACTACGGGTGTGACTGACACTCAGAGAGGCTTCTGTCCAGCTCACCTCATTGGAAATGTCAAGTTCACCCTGCTGGATCTTTCTGTAGATGGCTTTAGCTGAGTTGAGAAAGGCCTGGGAGCAACAAACAGAAATAAAGGAAAATTCAAGATCAGTGTAAAATCCGGTAGAATAGACTCCTAATCATCTCATATCAGAAGAGATATTTGAAAGTAAGAAAGAGACCACGAGGTATTCTACATCCTCCACTATCTACCTGACAAATTCGAAAGAATTTATGCTGGAATTTCTGACTTTTTTTTTTTATCCTCACCTCTTCTACATTGGCTGCTGTCTTTGCTGATGTCTCCATGAAAACCATGCCGTGTTCCCGTGCAAAAGCCTCCCCTTCTTCTTTCTGCACAACCCGCCGGTGTTCCATGTCACTACAGAAAAAGTGGCAAACACGATGGTCAAGAGGGGGCAAGAGCTTAAAAGCCTCAAAGAAATAGCGATCATCATCTTTATTTAAGGACCCCATAATCCCTAATGGGGTAGAGTCTGGACAACTGAATGGAGCTAGCAGAGTGTTTTAATGGCCGGATGCCCTTCCTGTTGCCAATGCGGAGCTTTGTTGAGAAGACATTATTGCACAAAAAATGATTGCTACCAACCTGCCTTCCAATGACGACCTGAATACTGCAAAAAGAAGGCTGTGAAAATATGACTTCTTGTATCCTGGACATAAATTGTTTCAACTCCTGCCCTCCAAACAATGCTACCAAGCACCACACACCGAGACAACTATCACAAGAACAATTTTGTCCCCTAAACACCATCATTCTTCTAAACAAATAATTCCCTCAACACTTATTTACTAAGTCTGCACTATTAATATTCTCATCATTCCCATCACCAATCTCCTCCGACTAATGACTCTTTGACTGTAAATTTGTTGCTTGTATCCTTGCAATTTATATTCACTGGTTCCTAATGTGATTTTATTGCTTGTTTGTCCCGGGCTATCATTAAGTGTTGTTATTCTTGACAAACATATCTTTTCCTTTATGTACACTGAGAGCATATGCACCAAAGACAAATTCCTTGTATGTCCAATCACACTTGGCCAATAAAATTATGTTCTACTCTATTCTATTCTATTCCATTCCATTCTATTGTGCCCAGAGAGAGAAATATCTGCTTCTACCTAGTTCCGGAAGTCTGGAAAGGGATCCCTTTCCATCCTCCGAAGGGTTTCTGGAGCCTGAGGGAGGCCGTTTTCGCCCTCTGGAGGATCGAGGAAAGCCACCTGGGAACGGTGAAAAACGGGCCTCCCGGAAGTTCCGGAAGTCCAGAAATGGGCAAAAACGCCCTCGATCATGATGCAGGAGACAGAGTAGTCTACACCCATCATGGCCATGCCCACCCAGCAACCGGGCAGAGAACCCATTGTTAAAATTTTTGAATTCCGCCCCCTGCCCTTACCTTTTATTGCCTATGAGCATGATCACCATGTGGGGACTGGAATGCTGCCGAGCATCTTCTAACCAGGCGTACAAATGGTTGAAAGTATCCCGCCTGCACAGGGTAAAGGAAAAAAAAATCTCAAAAGTCAAATTGAAGGTGAAAACGATCAAACCTTCCTGGAGCAACATGTTCTCCAAGCCTCTTTGTCCCCAGAATTTGTGCTGGAGGAACACGGGATTGGAGAGGTGTGTCACTTCCATTGCCACTTGGCATCTAGACCAGGGGTGGGCTTCAAAAATGTTAGCAAGGGGTTCTCTGCCCGGTTGCTGGGTAAGTGTGGCCTTTTGCACCATGAAGGGGGGTGTTTTTTCCCTCCCCAGACTTTGGAGGCTTCCTTCGAGCCTTCAGGAGTGCGAAAATGATCTCCCCAGGCTCTGGAGGCCCTCTGGAGGCCTACCCGAACTTCCGAAAGGCCCATTTTTCACCGTCCATGTGTGCCCTGCAATTACCTGCATCCCAAAGAGGCTGCATGGGGATTTCTGGGAGGGACAAGGTGGGTGGGGCCAACCAGGAGTAAGATTTGGAGGTTCTCCGAACTGTACAGAATCTTAGCTAGTGTTTGTCCTGAACCCCTGCAAACCCCCAGCAGCCCACTTCTGATGCACAGTCCCTGAGGGGAAAAGTCTCTGTGATAAAGGGCATGAGGCCCAGAGATGAGTTTCATCAAGTTCTGACCAGTTCTGGAGAACTGGTAGTGGAAATTTTGAACCATTCAGAGAACCGTTAAATAACACCTCTCACTGGCCCCACCCCATCCATTCTCAGTCCCAGCTGATCTGGAGAAAATGGGGATTTCATAGTAACCTTCCCCTGCCACGCCCACCAAGCCACGCCCAGTGGACCGGTAGTAAAAACACTTGAAACCCACCGCCGATGAGACCCCAGGTCTGCTCAAACCCTTCCTTGTTTCCTTCCTTCCCGCTTTCCAACCTAATATCGAACAATTAAGATAAGCATTCGGCATGGCTTGCCAGACAGAAGCCAAATAAGCTGGACTCCTCTTGGAAAGCTACCCCAATTCTTTGTAAATTTGTAGGTAGAATCTTCCAAGGTTTGGCTATGAGTGCCATGCGTAGGAAAAAGTCTCCCATATGAAGAGTGTGAGACCTCCGAGACTACTTAAAACGTTTTCCTTCTCCCCTTTACTTTGCAAGTTTCAAAGCAATATCAAAAGAATAAAATGAGATAATAAGCATTGGCCATGGCTCCTGAATGGAAACCAAAATGAACTAAAAATGCCCTCCCCCATTCCCCCAGAGGCTCTCTGGAAGCCAAAAATGCCCTCCCAGAGCCTCTGTGCAAGCCAAAAACCAGCTGGCTGGCATACACATGCACATTGGAGCTGAGTTAGGGCAACGGATCGTGTGCCAGCAGATATGGTTCCACGTGCCAGCTTTGGCACCTGTGCCATGGGTTCGCCATCACTGGAATAGGGCATCTGGGCGCATGTGCAGGAGAGACCATTGTATTATGGGTGTGGGCACATGCATGTCCTCGCCATCATTGGTATAGGGTCTCCAAAGTCCCTTCCAATTCTGTTATTCTATTTTCTAAGCTAAAAGCATGTTGGAAAACCATGCCATTGCATTGTAGAGTTCTGGTGGAATTTTTTAAGGCTTGAATACCAGTGCCACACAGAATCTATTTCTGGCTGCTGCCAAGGCTAACAGACTGGTTGAGACAGCTTTCTATTTATCAGTTTTTCCTATCTGGACTGTTCTCTAGATGTGCTAGTCTCCACCTTGCAAGATTCCCAGGCATTGTTATGGAAACTGGATTTCAACTCATTGGGAGACCAAACCTGAATGCTCTTTTGATCTGCTCATATCTTTTTCTACAGTTCCAAAATGTCATGGCAGACAGGAACATCTGGTATAATAATTACGGTATTTCACTGCTCTAACAGAAGACAGTGTGAGAAAAATGCAGAAAATAGTAGAAAAGTATGGTATGGGAAATGGGAACTATCCTCATGGTGCGAGCGGAACAATCTGGAACTGAACACACTCAAAAACGTAGAAATGGTGATAGACTTTAGGAGAAACCCTCCCATCCTACCACCTCTTACAATACTAGACAAAACAATACCAACAGCAGAGAGTTCTATCATATCGCGAGACCAAAAATAGTCACCTAACATCAAAAAAGCCATTAAAAAAGAACAACAAGGAATATTATTTCTGTGCCAACTCAGGAAGCTCAATTTGCCGAAGGAGCTGCTGATATAGTTCTACAGAGGAATCACTGAGTCTGTCACCTGCACCTATATAATTGTCTGGTTTGGTTCTGCCGCCCAACAAGACCGACACAGACTTCAGAGCATAGTTCCCTCTAAGCTGAGCAGTGAGCAATCGCTCACTTAAAAATCATCATCAACTCAGAGTTTTCCAAACCTGCCCAGAAGCCGAGAGGGAAAGAGTGAGAGGGAAGGAGAGAGAGAGGAAGAGAGGAAGAGAGAGAAACAGATAGAAAAAAGAGAGGAAGGAAAAGAGAAAGAAAAAGAATGGGAGTAAGGAAGAGAGAAAGAAAATCAAAATCTAGTTTGAAATTAGCTCAACTATTTAAGTGGCATTTTGATATTGATAGAGTTGCCCTATTATGAGCTCACTGTTATAGACGCACAGAACAGTATTTTATTTTGAAATTCTCTAAGGCAAAACAAGGTGGGTTTTTTATTTGTTTGTTTGTTTGTTTGTTTGTTTGTTTATTATTTCTGTGCCGCCCAGTCCCAAAGGGACTGCCGCTCAGACACTATACTTTTCCGCCCACTCCCCAAAAAAATTAGAGGGAACACTGCTTCAGAGGAGAATCAGAACTGCAGAAAAAACAATTACCGTCAACCTGCCTTCCATTGAGTATCTGTATACAGTGTTCCCTCGATTTCCGCGGGGGATGAGTTCTGAGACCGCCCGCGAAAGTCAAATTTCCGCGAAGTAGAGATGCGGAAGTAAATGCACCATTTTTGGCTATGGACAGCATCACAAGCCATCCTTTAAAACTTTAAACTCCTAAATTACCATTTCCCATTCCCCTAACAACCATTTACTCACCATTATTACTGGTACTCACCATTGAATAAGACACTTAGTGATCCTGATATTTATAAACATAATTATTTATTAACAATAATGTTTTTTTGTTATTTATTTGCAAAAATTACTAGTTTGGTGATGACATATGACATCATTGGGTGGGAAAAACCGTGGTATAGGAAAAAAACCGTGAAGTATTTTTTAATTAATATTTTTTGAAAAACCGTGGTATAGGCCACTCGCGAAGTTCGAACCCGCGAAAATCGAGGGAACACTGTACTGCATGAGGCAAAATTCAATTCAATTCAATTTATTAGATTTGTATGCCGCCCCTCTCCGAAGACTCGGGGCGGCTCACAGAAGACTGTGAAAATATTTATTGATCCCTTGCATCCTGGACATAAATTGTTTCAACTCCTACCCTCAAAACAATACACTGCACACCAAGACAACTAGACACAAGAACAGTTTTTCCCCAAACACCATCATTCTGCTAAACAAATAATTCCCTCACCACTGTAAAACTATTCACTAAGATTGCATTACTGTTGCTATTAGTCTTCTCATTGTTCCTACCACTCATCTCCTCCAACTTATGACTGTATGACTGTAACTTGTTGCTTGTATCCTTACAATTTATATTAATATTGTTTCCTGGTTGCTTATTTGTACCCTATGACAATCATTAAGTGTTGTATCTCATTATTCTTGACAAATGTATTTTCTTTTATGCACACTGAGAGCTAATGCACCAAAGATAAATTCCACGTGTGTCCGATCACACTTGCCCAATAAGGAATTTTACTCTATTCTGTTCTGTTCTATTCTAAATAGAATGGAATGGCGAATAGAATAGAAAATGTAGAGACAGAGGTAGAAATAGAATGGAACAGAATGGCAAATAGAATAGAAGACGTAGAGATTGTAGAAAAGAATAGAATAGAATAGAATAGAATTTTTATTGGCCAAGTGTGATTGGACACACAAGGAATTTGTCTTGGTGCATATGCTCTCAACGTACATAAAATAAAATATACATTTGTCAAGAATCATGTGGTACGACACTTAATGATTGTCATAGGGGTCAAATAAGCAATGAAGAAGCAATATTAATAAAAAATCTTAGGATATACGCAACAAGTTACAGTCATACAGTCAACATGGGAGGAAATGGGTGATAGGAATGATGAGAAAAACTAGTAGAATAGAAGTGCAGATTTAGTAGAGAGTCTGACAGTGTTGAGGGAATTATTTGTTTAGTAGAGTGATGGCGTTCGGAAAAAACTATTCTTGTGTCTAGTTGTCTTGGTATGCAGTGCTCTGTAGTGACGTTTTGAGGGTAGGAGTTGAAACAATTTGTGTCCAGGATGTGAGGGGTCAGTAAATATTTTACCCGCCCTCTTTTTGAATCGTGCAGTATACAGGTCCTCAATGGAAGGCAGGTTGGCAGCAATTGTTTTTTCTGCAATTCTGATTCTCCTCTGAAGTCTGTGTCGGTCCTGTTGGGTTGCAGCACCAAACCAGACAGTTATAGAGGTGCAGATGACAGACTCAATGTATGCAGCAAACTGACAACCTCAAGCAGGCTTCACATACTTACATGGTCTCATCCAGTTCATATCACCAGGATGATGTAGGACATTATCCCTGGTTGGCATGTGCTCTCATTTAGGTGGTACACCAATTCTTAACAACAGGATGTTCTCAAGAATTGGCGAGGAGAATTCACCAATATAAGTGCTGTCGCTCTCTGTTACACATTTTGCTTCTTGGAAAATGATATAAAAGCAAAAAACACTGCAAAGACAGTCAGGTATCTTAGCATCCTGCTAAGAGAAGGGAAATGTTGGGAGAAACTTTCTCTCAGATGCTGACCCTTAGCATCTCTCATTTGAACAAACAAAAAAAATAGGAACCGCTGGGAGAAACAATGAAACCTGATCCTGATCAACTTCCAGGTTGTGTGTTATGGTTGGGGCTCACCTGGTGATGTCATAGACCAAGAGCGCCCCAGCTGTTCCTCGGTAATACGAACGGGTGATCGAACGGAAGGATTCCTGGCCAGCCTTTGGAGCAAAAGACAAGCACCCAGAATTATGTGTCAGGCCTAAAACATGAGCCACAGTTGTGCAAGTGAGATGGTAGCTGAGAGCAACTGTTCCTTGCTCCTTCTGGTCATACCCAACCCCGGGGATCTCTTTTCCCACTCTCCCTTCCATTACCACACAAAAGGATTCCTCACCGTATCCCAAATTTGCAGTTTGATCTTTTTGTTTTCAATGGTAATCATCCGTGCTCCGAACTCCACACCTGGTGAGGAAATGAAGGAGGAAGAGATTTGATGGGGAACCAGCCTCGTTGGACTGGGCTCCCAGTTGCACCCCTTTCTAGGCATGATCCCCAGATTTGAATGAGGAAAGCAAGAATTGGGGGGGGGGAAATCTAGGGAAAGACTGGAATGAACAGACTGAAGAGTTTGTGAAGTTCCAACAAGCACAAGTGCAAGAACAAAAGAAGGAATAACCACGGAGACATGGGCACCGATTGTTGGAAAATCTAGATTTAAATACACCTTGAAGGTGGGGTGATAGACTACTTTTTTGAAATTAGGACTCATGTTTACCTGTTGTATCAAGGAAACAATCTGGCCAGTGGAGGACCACGAGGCTGCCCCATCCACATCACCCCCACCTGCTTTTCAGCCGAGACCTTATCTTTGCGAGCCCCGTGGACTGGAACTGAAAAGTAAGGCCAACAATTTTGGCCTTCAGAATGCTGCTGGAGGTGGGGGAGATAAACCACCTTTTAGTCAAAGGAACGGGAAGTTCCACCTTCCTGCCCGCCTGGGGTTTCTCTCTCTGGCACAGTGTATGGGAGGCAGCCTCATGCCTTTTTTTAAGCTTTAAAATTTTGGATTTTTAAAATTTCCCTCACCTCACCTTCTTCCCTCGGCAGCGACTGTCCTCCTCCTCTTCTTCCTCCTCATCCTCCCACCCAAATTCCAAGCTTTTATTTCTTTCCTAATGGGGTTGCACGCATTATTTGCTTTTACATTGATTCCTATGGGAAAAATTGCTTCTACTTACAAACTTTTCTACTGTGAACAAGGTCATAGAACGAATTAAGTTCTTAAATAGAGGTACCACTGTATAAGGATTGCAGCACCATTAAGGTATTTACTTATTTTCTATATATTTATTTAATGCCTGATCTGGGTAGCTAGATGTGTTATGGAAAATGTAGTTTTTAAATTGACTATGTATGTGCTTTAATCCTTTAAACAACTTGCCTCCAGAGGTTGTGAATGCTCCAACAATGGAAGTTTCTAAGAAGAGATTAGATAACCACTTGTCTGAAATGGTACAGGGCAGTGATGGCAAACCTTTCTTGGACACATTCACACACACACACACGTATGCACGCCTCCATGCTTTCCCCTGCGCGTGTGCATAATGCCCCCATCTCAGATGCTGTCGGGGGCTTGGTTTGGGGTCAGCATCATAGTTCCCTCTAAGCTGAGCAGTGAGCAATCGCTCACTTAAAAATCATCATCAACTCAGAGTTTTCCAAACCTGCCCAGAAGCCGAGAGGGAAAGAGTGAGAGGGAAGGAGAGAGAGAGGAAGAGAGGAAGAGAGAGAAACAGATAGAAAAAAGAGAGGAAGGAAAAGAGAAAGAAAAAGAATGGGAGTAAGGAAGAGAGAAAGAAAATCAAAATCTAGTTTGAAACTAGCTCAACTATTTAAGTGGCATTTTGATATTGATAGAGTTGCCCTATTATGAGCTCACTGTTATAGACACACAGTACAGTATTTTATTTTGAAATTCTCTGAGGCAAAACAGGGTGGGTTTTTTATTTATTTATTTGTTTGTTTGTTTGTTTGTTTATTTAATATTTCTGTGCCGCCCAGTCCCGAAAGGACTGCCGCTCAGACACTATACTTTTCCGCCCACCGCAAAAAAAATTTAGAGGGAACACTGGTCGGCATACCCCCCAGATGAACTGGCCTGTCCTCCACCGGCTATGGTGCGAAATCGGGTAGGCTGCCATGTCTAAGCCAACGAAACTGTGCTGACAACGCAACAAAAGGATTTAAAAGAAAGATTGGAGTCCTCTGTAGAGAGGAATTAAGGAACGTGCTGGAGCGAGAATAACAGAACTAAGAATGGTTCTGGTCAGTGATTTGGCCGATTGTTGTTTTTTCTTTTTTGATTTTAAATGGGAACAAAAGTTCAGGAAAAAAATAGAAAGGAAGCAGCTATTTAGCAACCAATGCTACAGTGGAAAGTTTTTGAAAGGACAGTAAAAGCCCAATGTCTGAGGATTTTTAAAATTGGACTATTGTACTTTTTTGATTTTAGTAAAATGTTTTAATCAAGTAAGAAAATTAGCTAACAAAGAAATTGTTGGAGAAATTTTTGTAGGGGAAGATCTCGCTGGATGTATAAATAATTGTTGGCCTTGGCTCTTGGAACATCTTATCTGTTGTGGCTGTTATGACTGCGAACATCTTTAATTATCTGCATGTGGAGACTATGTCTTTGAAGATGAGGATTTATATTGTCTCAGAAGGTTATTTTACAGAATGACAGAGATATAAAGATACTGAGCTACTGAAATATAGAGATGACATAACATAAACATAAAATAGAAAATGGAAACCGAAGAAAATGTTGTGAGCCGCTCCGAGTCTTCGGAAAGGGGTAGCATATAAATCTAATAATATATTATTATTATTATTATTATTATTATTATTATTATTATTATTATGTCAATACAACACAGCAAACGAGATCACTATGCTGGATTTCGTATTTCATCACCAGTCGGGCTCTTCCCAAGCACCTAGGACTGCGTGATGTAATAATAACAGTGACCTTTCTCGCCATAGGACATTTAGCAAGCACAATTCCAACAATTATGGTTTCCCCAAGACTCACAGAGACATCTGGGTTTGATTCTCACCGATTGTCAAATCATGAAGAGCCAGAAACCGTTTATCTGTGAACTGTAGCAAGAGGCATGATTTCCCAACACCTTAAAAAAAAAGATAAAATATTATTGTAAACTCCTCCATTAAAAAAAGAGATTTGTGCCTAACATAAGCACTCTAGGGAATGATTTACTGATGCATTTATACTCTTTATTAGTCCAAACTGATGAAACAAACCTGTTTATCTTTATAATCCCTTGGTGTTTAATAAACCACATTTCCCTGAGATATAGGAGTGGATCCTGAATTATAGAATAATTAGAAGTGAATTAGAAAGTTCTTGATTTACTAAATGTAAATCCTATTTTTGCTCTTTTTTCTGCATGTTAGATAGTTGGACTCTTTTGCATAAAGCCTTCTAAACAATATTCTGCTTTGAAGTAAGTCATAAAGAGTTCCTCTTTGAGGGAGATAAGCAGCCTGTAATTGTGAAAGATAGAAAGATAGAAAGATAGAAAGATAGATAGATAGATAGATAGATAGATAGATGGATGATAGGTAATAGATAGATGATATAAACAGACAGACACACCGACAGATCAATCAATTGATCGATATAGTTATAGATATAAATGATAGATGATAGATGATATAGATGATGTAAATTATTGTATATAGGCAATAGATAGATAGAGGATACATAGATAGATAGATGACATATATAGATGATAGATATAGATTATAGTTGATAGGTAGATATAGATAAATGATATATGATAGAATAGATATAGACAGAAGATAGATAAATAGTAGATATAGATATTGATAAAGACAAACAAATAAGTTATAAATGATAGACAAACAGACAGATGATAGATATAAATAATAGATGATAGATAGATGATATGGGTGATAGATGTAAATGATATAGGTGATAGATAGATAGATAGATAGATAGATAGATAGATAGATAGATAGATAGATAGATGATAGATAGATTTAACAACAAATAACAATTTTCTAAAAATGGAAGTCAAATTAGCAATAGGAAAAACTTGCTTAAAATACAGATGGTCTTGACTTACAGCAGTTCACTTAGTGACAATTCAAAGTTACAACAGCCGTGAAAAGTGACTTCAGACTATTTTTCAGTTATGTCATTTCGAGCATTTGCCCTCCCCCCTCCCCCATGATCATGTAATCAATATTCAGATGCTCGGCAAGTAGTTCACACTTATAAGTGTGGCTGTGTCCCAAGGTCACATGATTTCCCCTTTCATGACCTTCTGGCAAGCAAAGTCAGTTGGGTAAGCCAGATTCACTTAACAAGAGGGCTGACCTGCCTTTTTAGCGGCAACAGAACTGGCAAAACCAGGCAAAACCTCATTTAGCACATTTTGCCCTTGAACGACAGAAATTTTGGGCTCAGTTGTGGTTGTAGGTTGAGGACTACTTGTACTTCCTTTAGAGAGGGAAATAGACTCCCAAAGTAGTTTCATGATCTTCATCTTGCTTTCCATCCCATAATATTCTCTGGATGAAAGATATGCAGAAGTGTTTTTCAAACTTGGGAATTTTTAAGATGGTTGGGACTTCAATTCCATACTTTTGAAAGTTTCCAAATTTGAAAAAGCGCTGGTACGAGGTAATTTCTTGCCAATTTTTTAAATGAATCACTGTAGTTGTTAAATTAGTAACATGGTAGTTAAGTGAATCTGGCTTAATATAAAATAAATAATATTTACTGACCCCTTGCCTCCTGGACATAAATTGTTTCAACACCAGCCTTCAAAACAACCCTATATATATCACTGCATACGAAGACAACTAGACACAAGAACAGTTTTTTCCCCAAATGCCATCATTCAGCTAAAGAAATAATTCCCTCATTACTGTCAAACTATTTACTAAGGCTGCATTACTGTTACAGTCTTCTCATCATTCCTATCACCCATCTCCTCCCACTTATGACTGTACGTATGACTGTAACTTGTTGCTTGTATCCTTATAATTTATATTAATATATTGTTTCCTGATTGCTAATTTACACCCTATGCCAATCACGGTGTCATACCTCATGATTCTTGACAAATTATCTTTTTTTTATGTACACTAAGAGCATATGCACTAAAGACAATCACACTTTGTCAATAAAGAATTATATTCTATTCTATTCTGCTCTGTTTTATTCTTCCCCATTGACTTCCTTTGTCAGGTTGCAAAAGGTGAAGACGCGAGCCAAGGACACAGCAACCATTATAAATCTGCCTAAATTATATGCAATTCTCTCTTTTATGACTTTTATTATTCTGATACAATGTTTTTTTTCATTCTTGGAATCCCCCGAGTCACCATGTGCAAAAAGGCAGCAATTTAAATCTAAATAAAAAACATAGAATAAACAAATGGCCACATTTTGATCCGTGACTATGGGGATGGTCGTTAAGTGTGAAAAAATGGTCATTAGTTACTTTTTCCAGAACTGTTGTAACTTCAAACAATTACTAAATAAGTGGCAGCAAGTTGACTAAATGAAGTGGGGGACGCCAGGCTTTCAAATAACTGAACTATATACTGAGGAGGGAGTCAAGCTATTTCTCCAAAGCACTCGAGGGCAGGATAAGAAGCAACAGATGGAAATTAATCAAAGAGAGAAGTAATTTAAAACTAAGGAGAAATTACCTCACAGTTAGAACAATTAATCAGTGGAACAACTTCCCTCCAGAAGCTGTAAATGCTTGAAGTTTCAAAGAAGAAATTGGATAATCATTTGTCTAAAATGATATAGGATTTATTATTTATTCATTGATTGATTGATTGGATTTGTATGCCGCCCCTCTCTGCAGACTCGGGGCGGCTAACAACAGTAACAAAACAGTATAATCCAATACTAAAAACAGTTAAAACCCATTATATAAAAACCAATCATACATACAGACTTACCATGCATAAAATTTTAAAGGCCTAGGGGGAAAGTGTATCTCAATTCCCCTATGCCTGGCAGCAGAGGTGGGTTTTAAGCAGCTTACGAAAGGCAAGGAGGGTGGGGGCAATTCTAATCTCTGCGGGGAGTTGGTTCCAGAGGGCTGGGGCCGCCACAGAGAAGGCTCTTCCCCTGGGTATCGCCAAACGACATTGTTTGGTTGACGGGACCCGGAGAAGACCCACTCTGTGGGACCTAACTTCCTAATTTCCTACCTGAGTGGGGGGGTTGGGCTAGAAAACATCCAAGGCCCTTTCCAATCCTTTTCTTATGTCCTGTTAGTTCAGTAGGAGTGCATGTAAGGGAGCCTAGCCAATCTCATCTCAATCCATCACCTTACTAACAATTTTTGATGATTTACCGAGAAACAAATAGTTCAAAATTGTGTTTGAAAAGCTGCCTGTGGTGATTCTCAATCATCCAGGTCATAGTTGTCCCAAAGGTGCTTTTTCCAAGAGGCAACTGGACTTGGTTTTTCCTTGAAGATGTTTCGCTTCTGATTCAAGAAGCTTCTTCGGTTCTTGAGAACTGTAGTGAAAAGGACTAGGGGAGTGAATGAAAGCAGTGTTCCATAGAATAATATAGATATGATACAGATGGATATATGATAGATATATGAGATAGATATGACAGATATACAGTATATGATATAGATATGATAAATAGCTATAATAGATATGAGATAAATAATTGATATGATAGATTTAAGACAGATGATAGATATGATATTTTTGATATAGATAAGATAGATAATAGATATGGTAGATATGATAGATATTATAGATGAATAGATATGAGATGGACATATGAGAGATATGATAGATATGAGATAGATAGATGATAGGTAGATATCAAAGATATGATAAGTAGGTAGATAGCATATGACAGTTATGATATAGATATGACAGGATATAATAGAGAATATGATATATTATAGATAAAAGATAGATAGATAGAAAGATAGATAGATAGATAGATAGATAGATAGATAGATAGATAGATAGATAGATAGATAGATAGATAGGCATGCAGGGCTCTATAAAGTGTGTTTATATATTTAGTGACTTCTTTTTGTATTAATGAGGACGCGAGTTGTGGGGGCAATATGCTGACTGTTAAAAAGTGCTATTGCTAACATGTTGTAAGCTGCCCTGAGTCTAAGGAGAAGAGTGGCATAAAAATTGAATGAATGAATGAATGAATGAATAAATAAATAATCATTAAAGCAGTAATTTTAAATGGTTCATTTCCTAACCTTTTAATAGACCCACTTCTGTGTCTGCTATAATAGAGATAAAATACCAAACTATAGAACAGAAGGAAGGTTATGTTTGTTTCAACCCAGTGGTGAAACAAATGTAACCTTTGTTGTGATTGTTTTATACTGTACCTTTAGTCTTATCAGAAATCTTGGAAGATTTAAAAGCAGTCCTGGGAGAGGTACATACCGTAAAAGGAATCACTGTTTACAGGGAGTCAACTTACGACAACTCGACAACTGAGCCCAAACTTCCCAAGCAGGACAGTTAAATTAGTTTCCTCCCATTTTGTGATCTTTCTTGGCCACAATTGTCTAAGTAAACCATCACTGCTAGTAACATAATTGTTAAGTAAATCGGTTTTTTCCATTGTCCTTGTCAGAAGATCACAAAAGATGATCACATGATCCCAGGACATTGCAACCATAAATAATATAATATATGCCAGTGGTCAAGCTGCTGAATTTTGATCATATGACCATCGGAATGCTGTAAATGTCATAAACGTGAACAACGGTTATAAGTCATTTTTTTAAAGTGCCTTGGTAACTTTGAAGAGCTACTACATCAATGGTTGTAAGTCGAAGACAAACTGCAAGATCAGTTTCCTCCCAGAATGCAGTGGCCAAATTGAAAAACAATGTACAGCCCACAGAGTTGGCCTTCTCCGGGTCCCATCGAAACAATGTCGTCTGGCAGGACCCAGGGGAAGAGCCTTCTCTGTGGCGGCCCCAACCCTCTGGAATTAACTTCCCCCAGAGATTAGGATTGCCCCCACCCTCCTTGCCTTTCGCAAACTCCTTAAAACCCACCTCTGTTGTCATGCATGCGGAAATTGATTCCCCTGGACCGTTTTTGTTTTATGCATGGTTTGTGTGAGATGTATGATTGCTTTTTATATGAAGGGGTTTTAAATTCTTTTAAATATTGGATTTGTACTGTTTTTATTGTTGTGAGCCACCCTGAGTCTTTGGAGAGGGGCAACATACAAATCTAATAAATAATAATAATAATGATAATAATAATACTTAGAGATTAAACCCAAGATTGTTGCTAAGTGAGACATTTGTTCTGTAGAATTTTGCTGTATTTTATGACGTTTTTCCGCCACCGTGTTTTAAGTGAATTTAAGCGAACTTGGTAAATTTGTTACATGTACTTTGACTTACGACCACAATCAAGCCCAAAATATATGTTCCTAAATAAGACATCTGTTCAGTAAATTTTGCCTGCATTTTATGACCTTTCTCCCACCAGTTTTTAAGTGAATTACTGCAATTGTTTGCTCAGCCACCCGGTCCTTGACTTATAAGCACAACTGAGCCCCAAATTTCTGTCCTAAATGACACCTTCATTCAGTTCTGTTGTCCCTCTTTTTACGACATTTCTTGCCACAGTTTTTAAGTGAATCATCAAAGCAGTGAAGCGGATAACCCGGTTGTTGAGGGAATCTGACTGTTTAATTGAGTTTGCCCCTCGGAAGGTCACAAAAGGGGATTCCACAACCATGGGAACTCTGCAACCATCATAAATACCAGTCAGTTGCCAAATGCCTGAATTTTGATCCTGTCAATGCAGGGATGCTGCAAAGGTCATTGTGTGGGGGAAAACGGGCGTAAGTCACTTTTTTCAGTGACGTTTTTAACTTTGTGGCAGTGTCGCTTTGAACGGTCACTAAACGAACTGTTGCAAGTTGAAGACTACCTCTACGGTTAGATTAGACGACCTATTATAGATTCAATGTCCGTTTCTTCCCTTTGTCACAGTCCCCACCCCCCAATCCAATCTTGGTCAACCTAGGGATTGAATGAGACCAGATCCTGGTTTGGCACAAAACCTCGAATTTACTCGTAAAATCTAACCTAATGCAAGCACGGGTCCTGGCACGACCCTGGGGTGAGAAAGCGGCTTCATTGATACCCGCCCACTCCCTTCCTTTCAGTCTCGTCATCCAACCCTGCCCCACAAAAGCCTTAGGACCCCCCCCTCAGCTCCTCCCCTACCGGTGTCCCCGATGATAACATATTTGAAAAGGTAAGCATAGGACATGGCGCCGAAGGCCCCACAGAAGCCCGGCCCCAACCGCCGCTCTGCTCCCACTTGGACGCTCTGGTTTTCCTTTTCCGGTTTCTTTGAATGAAAGCTGAAGGGATTAGAAAAAAAAACCTTTGTCTCGTCCTGGCAGGCCCTCTCCAGCCTCAAAAGGCGACGGCGACGCTCTAGGACAACGCGGAAATTATAAATTCACGCCCTCCCATGTAACCGTTGGCTTTGTCGTCACATCCGCCGGTTTCCGAAGGCAGCGGCCGGGCCCGCTTTGGAGTGTTTCCTCTTTCACTACCGCTTCCCAACTTAAATGGTGCCTGAGAGAAATTAAAAATCGGGGGGAGGGAAACCCTTTCTCCCTTTCCATCCCCCCCCTCTTTTTCAATCCTGTTTTCTCTCGACCCAACGCTTCCCTGACCATAGAGGAAAGGAAGGCGTGAGGCAACGTGGGGCGGAAGTGACGCGTCCTCGGCCGTCGCCTGGGTGGGTGGCATCCATTCCGGTTCCGGTCTGAGCCCAGAAGAAGAAAGCAGGGGGAGGGGGAGAGTCTGGTAGGGGTCTCCCCCCCTCTTCGTTGCGGCTCCGAAGCGGCGGCCATGGAGGTGAGGAACCAGTTGAAAGGCCTGTCTGCCGCGGGGTGGGAGGCTGTGGCTGCCGAGGAGGAGGAGGGCCGGGCGTGGTGGTGGGGTGATCTGGGATGGGGGGCGGGCTTGGCGTAAATGGAATTGGAAGGGCGCCAGAGCGTGGAGGCTTATTCCCATCGGGGGTGGGGGTGGGCTGGCGCTCCGCCTGCTCTTTTCAAGCCTTTTCCCGACATTCCCTCTACCGGGGACTCCAAGGAGGACTTCAACGGTGGTCCTCAGCCCCCCTCTCTCTGACCCAATCCGGGCAGGTGGGCTTCTCGAGACGGATGGATTGGCAGTGGCCGTTGGGGAGGGAGCAAGGCGGAGGGGGGGAGGGGACGGTTTTTTCTCTTCCCGCTGCTCGGGTTCCCTTGAGCGGATGGACATTAGATTTGGGGTGGTCTATAGGCCTCCAGGGCAATTTTAGGATTATGACAACGATGGTGGATGAAATTACCCAAATGGCAGTAAAGGAAGATATTGTGGTTATGGGTGATTTCAACATGCCTGATGTTGACTGGAATATCCCCAGTGCCCTTGCATGCAGAAGCAAGAATATAGTGGAGGCCTTTACAGGAGCAGCTCTAGCACAGCTGGTTAAGACACCAACTAGAGGGGAGAATATTCTAGATTTAGTTTTTACCAATGGGAACCAGGTTTCAGAGGTTAAGTTGGGAGAAAACCTAGGTTGCAGTGACCACCTATGTTTGTGGTTTGATGTAAAAACTGATTTTGAGCAATCCTATACTACAACCAAAGTATTGGATTTCAAAGTACTGGACTGTATGTAAGGCAAATAACTAAAGGTAAAGGGAAGAAGAAACCGCTATGATCACATGATCCCAGGACACTGCAACCATAAGTAATATAGTATATGCCAGTGGTCAAGCTGCTGAATTTTGATCATATATCCATCGGAATGCTGTAAAGGTCATAAATGTAAGTGCTATAGTCAATGAAAAAAAAAATCTGCCTGTAGGAGGTATAAAGAGTCTGGAAGCATAGCTGACAGAGAGGTGTATAAAATGAGATAAAAGGAGGCGAAACAGATAATAAATGCTGCTATAGCCTCAAAAGAGGAAGAAATTGCCAAATCTGTGAAGAAGGGGGAGAAAACCTTTTTCAGATATATTAGTGATAGGAAGAAGAAAAACTGCAGCATCACAAAGCTTAGTACAGTACTGGAGATAATACATACATTGATGGGAATAAGGAGGCCGCTGACCATTTGAATAGCTACTTCTGTTCAGAAGGCAGCTCACAATATAATAGTATGGGTGGATGTAGTATTGTTTCCAGCTGTAGGGATTCAACTGTAGTGATTTCAGAAGACGATGTCTTAGAACAGGGGTAGGCAAACTTAAATATTCAAAGAGCCATTTGGACCCGTTTCCCACAGAAAGAAACCCACTGGGAGCCACAAAACCTGGGTGGGTGTGGCAAATCGATATCACTCATTCCCACCCAGTCACATGACACCCCCCCCCCGTTATGCCTACCCAGCCGGTCATTAGGACAGACCCCTATCTCTGTATCTCTCCCGCTCTATCTCCCCCCTCTTTCTGTATCTCTCTCTGCCTCTCTCCTTCCCTCGTACCCCTCTTCCCTCCATCTCCTATTTTCTCTATATCTGTGTTAAACTGTATGTTGAATAAAACTTGATATCATAGTTAATAATGATATTATTTATTGATAAAATTATATTCATTACAATTCCAAACATTCCAAATATCAAAGAGAAAAATAAAGAATGTTATACTTTCCTCTCCTTATGACCCATTAAATAGGCTGTATAAAATGTAAAATTATGTTCACCACAAACTGAGAATTACTACTGTGGGAAGGGATGCAAAATATTATTTCTGCATATGTTTAATATTAACCACACCTTAAAAACTATCAAGAATTAGATTTCACTTATTGTTCAATCATAAGAATGCAAAAATGGTATAAACGTGTGCTTTGCTTAAGGCAAGGGTCTCCAAACATGGCAACTTTAAGACTTGTGGATTTCAACTCCCAGAATTCTCCAGCCAGTGAATGTTCACAAGTCTTACATTTGCAAAGTTTGGAGACTCCTGAGCTAAACCAACCTGCAGGAAATAGCAGCCCACTCCACCAGCCAATCTTAACGCAAGGCGCTGAATGGCAGTAAGTGCATTAATTTTTCAAATATTAAGTTGCCAAGTCTTTTTTAATTTGTAGGAAACACATTTTTGTCAATTTTCAGCTGTCCAGAATTCTTATGTTTTGTCTGGATTTATTTTCAATTTGCTAAATTGTATTGGTAGAAATGTTGTCTCATCCAGGAAAAGTTTTATTCATTTTATGGCAATGGATTATACATTTATTAATCCCTCCCTGCTTGCCTATGTCTAGTGTTGGGCGAACCCAACGAGATTCGGGTTCAGCGAGTTCGGCCAAACTTTGCCGTGAAGTTCGGGTGAGTTACCTGAACCCGAACCCAATTTGCCTGGTGCATAGCATTTCAGCTTTTCCCAAGGTGACACTTCTTGGAAGGAACATGCATTTAGGCTCCCAGGAACCATCTATGCCAAAAATAATTGTTTTCCTGGCCAGATGCACAGTTCAGCCATTGACTGGATTCGAACTGAGAACACACACAAATTTTTCCATGAAAATACACCTGCATATCTCAGCTTTTCAAAAGGTGACACACCTTGGAAGGAACATGCATTTACGCTCTCAAAAAACATCTGTGCAAAAAATAATTTTATTGATGGGCACTTCCAGTTATAGCATTGACAGGATTCGAATACAAACTATACACAAACTTTTTCCATAAAAATATACCTGATTATATACATGCATAAGATGAATTTTACAGCTGTCGGGGGGGGGGGGGGGGAGGAGGTGCTGGTGGTGGTTTCAAACGCTCTAACAACTCACTCAGATGGTGGCACAGCCAAGTCCCATGGGATCCACGCCTGGTTCATTTTAAAGAATGTAAGTATGTCCACGTTGTCTGTGGATAGGCGGATAGATGACCCCTCCTGCGGTGCTGAACACAGGCTCGCACAGGACACTTGATGCAGGGCAGGCCAGCACTTCCAGGGCATAGAGGGCAAGCTCTGGCCACGTGTCCAATTTACCTACCCAAACATTGAAGGGGTGGAGGTATCAATAAGTACCATCAGACGCGTGGACAGGTAGTCGTCCACCATGCGTGTCACGTTCTGCCTTCTGGTATGGGCCATCACATCCGATGGTGGTGGATGTGTGGGACGATAGAATAGGTTTTCCCACATTGTGGCCATGTTCATCCGCCCCTTGTCTGCAGCAACCACTGGTCTGTCTGCCCCTGAATGCCGGTCTATAGCTCCTGGGCGGTGTGTGGTATGTCGCCCAAGCAGATGAGTTTTAGCACCGCCTACTGCCGTTTCCCCATGGCTGTTCTGAAGTCGGAGGTTGCTGTGCTGCGGTTACTGGGTGTGGAGGGTGAAGAGGAGGAAGCAGAGTAGGAGGAGGCAACAGCAGGCACCGACTGATGTCCAGCAATCCTGGGTGGTGGAAGGATATGTGCTAAATTGCTTCCCGACTCATTCCCAGCCGCCACTACATTTACCCAGTGGGCAGTGAGAGAGCTGTACCGGCCCTGGCCATGTTTACTGGTCCATGTGTCGGTGGTGATGTTTACGCGGGAACTGACAGCATTGCGCAGTGCACACCGAACTTTCTCCACTACATGTTGGTGCAGGGCAGGGATGGCGTGGCGTGAAAAGTAGCAGCGGCTGGGAACGGCATATTGTGGGACAGCCACTTCCATAAAATTCTTGAAACTTTCTGTCTCCACCAGGCGGTAGGGGAGCGTTTCAAATCCCAGCAGCTTTGAAATGCTGGCATTCAGGGCCTGGGCTCATGGGTGAAATGGGCCAAACGTCCGCTTTCTCTCCAAAGTTTGAGGGATGGACAGCTGAAAGCTTCCCTGGGACAGTATAGACAGGCTTGATGGTGGTGGTGATGCTGGTGGTGGTGGTGGTGGTGCTGCTGTTGGTGAAGGTGCTGGTGATCCTATATTTTCCCTTTGGGGAGAGACAGGTGGCCTTGTTGGGGAGGTGGTGGCATGGGCCGAGGCAGCCATAGCAGGAGAGGAAGACCCAGGCGTTTGAATACTTTGAAAGTACTGTTGCCACTGAAGCTCATGTTTTGTATTCAGGTGCCTGGTCACGCAGGTGGCGCTGAGATTATTAACACTTCTCCCTCGCTTCAGGGACTGGTGACAGAGCGTGCAAATGACCTTTGTCTTGTCATCTGTAAACTGCTTGAAAAAATGCCACACTGGTGAGATTCTTTGTGGCACATGTAGCACGCTCGGTCCTGGCCACGGTGGGCAGTAGTACCAGCAGACTGAGCGCTGATGGTTTGCACCCTTCTCGCTCTTCTGCTGGCTGCCTGGGACTGTGGGACCACCACAGTCTCTTCCTCCTCTGAACTCTGCCAGCCTTCGGTCCACGTGGGATCTAGCACCTTGTCTTCTTCCACCCACTCCTCCCCGCTAGCCTCCCTCTCAGCCTCAACACTGCGGTAAGCGTCAGGAGCAGGGATTTGGGTCGCATCATCCTCCATCGTGGTCTTCCCTGATGGTGCCCTGGACACCTCCTCTTTCTCCAGCAGAAGCTCTTGGCTATCCGGAAGCCCAAGGTCTGCAACTGGGGATGGGGCAGGTGGATGGCCCATGGCATTCCAGTTACAAGTGTCATCGAAGAGCATTAAAGACTCCACTGCTTCTGGCTGAGACGGCTTTACTGCTTTGAGGGGGGGTGATGGCGAGGGCTCTGAACTCGCAGCTGAGGTGGAGTGTGTAGAAGGCAATACCACATAACTGGTAGCACTGCATGCCATATTATCTACAACTTCTTGCCTCACCACTCTAGAAGCAATTTTGTGGCCTGCCAATATAGGCCCCAAACCCAGGCGCCTGCTTGCACCACAGATAAGGGTTTGAGGTGCAGATGTTACACGCCCTCTCCCTGCCCCTGCAGCACCAGCTCCCCCACCACCGCCACCAGCATCACGGCCACGTCCCTTTTTGTGGCTTTCTTCATGGTTGAAGCCCTGCAGTTACACTGGCCAAAGCAAATTGGGAATAGAAGAAGGTGCGTCATTCAGGTGGACCTAGAATTTGAAAAATAAGTGCCCTGTAAAAATTAAATGCCCAGACAGCAGTAGAGCCCTTATATTAGGCAGAAAAACATTAAAATCACAGATACAGGAAGTGGCCCTGTGGTTGACCCAAAATTAAATTAACAGAGAGCACTAGAGGTTTTTTATTAGATAGAAAAAGGAGATGCAGAGAAAGAAAGTGGCCCCGTGTTTGACCCAAAATTAAACTGACAGAGAGCACTAGGCACTTTTCATTAGATGGAAAAAGGAGATGCAGAGAAAGAAAGTGGCCCTGTGGTTGACCCAAAATTAAATTGACAGAGAGCACTAGAGGTTTTTTATTAGATAGAAAAAGGAGATGCAGAGAAAGAAAGTGGCCCCGTGTTTGACCCAAAATTAAACTGACAGAGAGCACTAGGCACTTTTCATTAGATGGAAAAAGGAGATGCAGAAAAAGAAAGTGGCCCTGTGGTTGACCCAAAATTAAATTGACAGAGGTCAGTAGCAGCAACACAAGAATGACCGCCCCCTTTTAAATTCCGCACGAAAGTGTGGATGGTTAGGCTGTTATGCCCACAGGATCAAATTAGCACACTGGAAAATGCAACTTGGGGAGAGAGGAACTGCCATCCTGCCCACCAAAGTCTGTTTCTTTTGGTGCCCTGGCTGGATGGCTAGGCTGTTATGCCCACAAGATCAAATTGGCACACTTTAGAACTGGAACTTGGGGAGAGAGGAACTGGCACCCTGCCCACAAAACGTTTTTTCTTCTTTTCTCCCTTTTAGTGGAGCAGCCAGCAGATGCAGCCTAGTTGATGTTTGAAATCTCCCCAACCTATTCTCTCTCTGTCAGCAGCAGCAACAGCACTGTCCCTAACTAACTACTAGCTCTTTCAATGGCAATGGACCGCATGGTCCTGCCTTTTATACAGGCATGTCAGGTGTTCAGTTCACCCAACACTACCTATGACTTCAGTGAAGGACTTGTCCCCTTTAACTAAGTTTCTCTGTTGTTGTTCCCACTGATTCCAATGGGAGTTCTAACACCTATTTGTAAGTGCAGTGAAGGGGAAATAGTAGGATTGACTTAGGACAGGGATAGGCAAAGTTGGCTCTTCTATGACATGTGGACTTCAACTCCCAGAATTCCTGAGCTAGCATGATTGGCTCAGGAATTCTGGTAGTGGAAGTCCACAAGTCATAGAAGAGCCAACTTTGCCTATCCCGATTTAGAAACTGAAGTCCTTAATGACAGACTTTGCAGCTGACCTTTTCCCAGCCACAAAACAATTTAAAAAAGTAACCCAAATTTATTTTAGGTCTCTGTACAATGCTGTGGGAGCACCAAATTTCGGTTGAGAAAGAAACAAATTAGGAAATGATTTCAAGAAAATCAAAATGATACAGCAAAATAAATGCAGCATGTTCATTTATTTATTTATTATTTATTTATTTATTATTTAGATTTGTATGCCGCCCCTCTCCGCAGACTCGGGGCGGCTATTCATAACAAATCCAAATATAATTTAAAAAATTTAAAAAGAACTCCATTTTTCGAACAAACACACACACACAAACATACCATGCATAAATTGTACATGCCCGGGGGAGGTGTTTCAGTTCCCCCATGCCTGACGACAAAGGTGGGTTTTGAGTAGCTTACGAAAGGCAAGGAGGGTAGGGGCAGTTCTAATCTCTGGGGGGAGTTGGTTCCAGAGAGTCAGGGCCTCCACAGAGAAGGCTCTTCCCCTGGGGCCCGCCAACCGACATTGTTTAGTTGACGGGACCCGGAGAAGGCCCACTCTGTGGGACCTAATCGGTCGCTGGGATTTGTGCGGCAGAAGGCGGTCCCTGAGATAATCTGGTCCATTTGTATGTTAAGCCACAGTATTGTTTGTTTCTAGCATAGTGTAAGACCCAAACCTCCCATAAGAAACTAACCATCATGATTTGTACACTGTAGTATTCCTAAGTATTGTGCCTATTACTTTAAAAATGGCATTTTTGAACTGTTTGCTTCCAAAGGTTCGTTATCTAAAACATACAGATCTTTCTCAGAGGAGGCATAGTTACCAGTATTTTTGTCTTTAATTAGATATTTATTCCCTTTGGCAAAAGAATGTTAATAAAGTTAATTAGATAACAATCTGACATTTCCAAATCACCTTTTAAAGGGATGAACCTGATCTATATAGATTTTTACATTGAGGTTAATTAGAAGTGTTCCTGAAAAATCAAGGAACTTCTACTTTCATTGGTCCCTAACAATTCGAGCACTGCAAAAGCAGGAATCTGTTAATTAAGATGCCCTGAGCATTAATTTTGAAGAAGAAATGCTCAAACAGTAAACCAAGCACGTTTCTGAAATAGTCTTACAACTCCACTATTCTGCATTTTAAGTATATGATGAAAAAGAAGAGATGGTGGTAAGAGGGACCTGAATGAACCTTATGTGAATGGAGCAGAAATGTTCACATAATACAGGGGTAGGCAAAGTTGGTTCATCTATGACTTGTGGACTTCAACTCCCAGAATTCCTGAGCCTCTCATCCTAGCTCAGGAATTTTGGGAGTTGAAGTTCATATGTCATAGAAGAGCCAACTTTGCCTACCCCTGACATAATATGACTCGAAATGCCTTTAATTGGTTCATTGCACTAAAGCTCACCAGGGCTGTTCAGTTATTGGCAGCTGAGCTGGCTCATTAATGGGCTGGTGCTTGCGATTCAGTGGTGGTATGTTTACTTTTTAATATCTTTGTGAGTGACATAGGACCCAGAACAGACCCTTGTGGCACACTGCTTGTAACCAGGCTCTGCTCAGAATACTCGCCATTAACAACCCTCTGATATCTACGCTTCAGCCAGCTGCAAATCCACTGAACTATCCAGGGATTAAGTCCAATCTTCACTAATTTATCTATCAGCTCTTTATGTGGAACCGTATCAAAGGCTTTGCTGAAGTCCAGATAGGCAATATCCACGGCACCACCTTCATCCAACACCTTTGTGACATAGTCAAAGAAATCAATGAGATTAGTCTGACATGATTTGCCCTCAGTAAAGCCATGCTGGTTTGGGTCCAATAAATTATTGTTTTTTAGGTGCTGATTTATCCTCTTTTTGAGTAGAGTCTCCATCATTCTAACTATAACTGATGTCAAGCTAACTGGCCTGTAGTTACCAGCTTCTTTTCTACTGCCCTTCTTGAGAATAGGCACAGCACTGGCCATTCTCCAATCCTCAGGAACATCTGTTAAAAGGGATTGGTTAAACAAATCAGTCAGGGGGGTAGCAATCACATACCTGAGTTCTTTAAGATCTCTGGGGTGGATGTCATCTAGACCCATTGCCTTATTTGTCTTTAATCGTTCAAGTTCTTCTAAGACACCGACCTCTGAGATCACTGGAGCTAAATCCCTACAGCTGGAAGCAATGCTATATCCACCCATAGTATTATATTGTAAGCCGCCTTCTGAGAAAACTGAAGTAGCTATTCAAATGGTCAGCGACCTCCTTATTCACATCAATGTGTGTATTATCTCCAGTACTAAGCTTTGTGATCACCATCACTGTTCTATCTCATCTATCTATAATCTCTCTCATCTATCTATCCATGGTATCTATGTTATTATTTATGTATTATCTATTCATCCATCTATTTACAGTATCTATCCCTAACTATTCTATGTATCTCTCTGCCTGTCCATCTACCTATTTATCTAACTAGCTAACTGACACAGTGAAGTCATATATATTGGGGTGATATGAAAGATAACAGGCTCCCTACAGTCATGACAAGTGCCTTGCTGCACACAATGGTTCATCTCTTTCTTATAGCTTCCACCTCCTTGCTCCAGATATGTCGCATTTTGAATGTAGTACAGCTAGTCCTCGACTTATGACTCGACTTTTCCCCATTATACAAATCGTCTTGCCACATTTGTTTAGTGAATCACTGAAGCTGTTAAATTAGTAACAAGGGTTGTTAAGTAAGTCTGGCTTCCCCATTGACTTTGCTTGTCGGAAGATCAGAAAAGAATATCACATGACTCCAGGACACTGCAACCATGATAAATATAAGACAGTTAATTGTCAAGCGTCTGATTTTTGATCCCGTGACTGGAGATGTTGCCAGGGTCATTAGGTATGAAAACTGGTCAAACATCTTTTTTTCTTCAGAGCCATTGTAACTCTGAAGGTCATTAAACAAATTGTTGTAAGTCGAGGACTCTCTGCATTAGTTCTGTGAGACTAACCCCGTTCTTATGCCTATCCGATGTGACCTTCATTGGGAATAACACTACGGTAGCAATGAGATATGGCTACTTGGTGGAAAGAGAATAGAAGAAAAAAGAAATACAGTGGTACCTCTACTTAAGAATGCCTCTACTTAAGAACTTTTTTAGATAAGAACCAGGTGTTCAAGATTTTTTTGCCCCTTCTCAAGAACCATTTTCTATTTAAGAACCCGAGCATGGAAAATTTTTCCAGGAAGTTTGAGAGCAGTACGAAGGCCCGGCCAGTTTCCTGCCATTCCCCCTTTAATCCTGGCCATCTCGGGCTTTTCTGGGCTGGCAGAGGAGCCTTTCGGTGGCGGTTAAGGAGGCTTTGGCAGTCCAGAGAGAACGAAGCATTTTCCTTTCTCTGAGCGCTTGGAGACTCTGCCAGCACCCAGAGAAAAGAAACACTCCCCTTGCTCTGGGCAGTCCCTCTTTTATTTTTAAGCCTTAAAGTTTTGGATTTTTTTGATTCTCCTCATCTCACCTTCTTCCTCTGGCAGTGACTGTCCTCCTCCTCTTCTTCCTTCTCCTCTCACCCAAATTCTGAGCTTTTATTATTTTTATTTATTTCCTAATGTGTTTGCACGCATTATTTGCTTTTACATTGATTCCTATGGGGAAAATTGCTTCTGCTTACAAACTTTTCTATTTAAGAACCTGGTTACAGAACAAATTATGTAGAGGTACCACTGTATGTTGGATCAGAAGAACATAGATCAGAGACATGGCCATAAAGTGGCGAAAGATCATAAGAGCGGGGAAAATAGTTTATCATGAAAAATGTGATGGGGTCAGGATAAAAATACGGGGTACAGTGGTCCCCCGATTATTGCGAGGGTTCCGTTCCAGGACCCCTCGCAATGATCGGTTTTTCGCGAAGTAGCGGTGCGGAAGTAAAAACACCATCTGCGCATGCGCAGATGGTGTTTTTACTTCCGCCGCAGCAGCAAGGAGCCGAAGATTGGGGTTTCCCCGCCGCCCACGCAAACTCCTCGTTGCTGCCGCGCCCGGCGCTTGTCTTGTCCGCCCGCCTGCCCGCGCGCCCGCCCTTCGCCCGCCCACGCCGTTCGCTCGCGCCACTTCCCAGCTGAGTCCTGAAGCCAGAAGGCAAAGGCGAACTTCTGCGTTTGGCTTCGGGACTCAGCTGGCAAGCGGCGCTGGGGTCTCCCCACCGCCCACGCAAACTCCTCGCTGCCGCTCGCCCGCCCTTCGCCCGCCCACGCCTTTCGCTCGCGCCGCTTCCCACTGAGTCCTGAAGCCAAATGCGGAAGTTCGCTTCAGGACTCAGCTGGGAAGCGGCGCGAGCGAACGGCGTGGGCGGGCGAAGGGCGGGCGAGCGGCAGCGAGGAGTTTGCGTGGGCGGTGGGGAAACCCCAGCGCCGCTTCCCAGCTTCCCAGCTGAGTCCCGAAGCCAAACGCGAGCGAACGGCGTGGGCGGGCGAAGGGCGGGCGAGCGGCAGCGAGGAGTTTGCGTGGGCGGTGGGGAAACCCCAGCGCCGCTTCCCAGCTTCCCAGCTGAGTCCCGAAGCCAAACGCGGAAGTTCGCCTTTGCCTTCTGGCTTCAGGACTCAGCTGGGAAGCGGCGCGAGCGAACGGCGTGGGCGGGCGAAGGGCAGGCAGGCGGCGGACAAGCGGCGGGCGGACAAGACAAGCGGCGGGCCCGGCAGCAGCGAGGAGTTTGCGTGGGCGGTGGGGAAACTCCTCGCTGATGCCCGCCGCTCGCCCTCCCGCCAGCAAGAGGGGGAAGACCCAGGGAAGCCGCCCAGCAGCTGATCTGCCCGGCGCCATCTACGCATGCGTGGCCATAAAAAAAAGGCCGCGCATGCGCAGATGGTGTTTTGACTTCCGGGTTGAAAAATCACCATATAGCCGTTCGCAATGATCGGGATCGCGATACCCGGTGGATCACTGTATAATGATTCATAGAATAAGAATAACATGTTCAGGAAACAAGCATTACGTAATCGGATTCTATGGGAGCGAAGCCATCCTATACAGTATTATAGGAGGATAATCATTACGGATCAAGTATGTGAAATTTCAACCCCCTGTTATTAATTACCACAGAAAAGAAAGCCTTGGTGTTATTAAAATTCAGTGGTTTTAAGTTTTGGCCATCTAGGGCTATTTATAAACTTTTTAGGCTGCAATGGAATCAGATTAAAACTCCTGTGGAATTTTCTGATAACGGTTAAGGAGGAGCTCACACTTTCCATATGAAGACATCAGTAATCCTTGGTTTAGTTCTTTCTGCATTTTTATAAAGCCACGATCCAGCTTTCTTATTCCTGCTGCGATAACGCTTCCAGCAGAGGTGGTATTCACTTGGCCGTATTTTTCGAGGGTAAAAATTTGGGTGCATCCAATGCAGCCATGTACAGTGTTCCCTTGATTTTCGCGGGTTCGAACTTCGCGAAAAGTCTATACCACGTTTTTTCAAAAATATTAATTAAAAAATACTTTGCGGTTTCCCCCCCTATTCCACGGTTTTTCCTGCCCCGATGACATCATATGTCATCACCAAACTTTCGTCCACCTTTAACAAATATTTTTTTAATAAACTTTAATAAAGAAACATGGTGAGTAATAATCTAAATGGTTGCTAAGGGAATGGGAAATTGCATTTTAGGGGTTTAAAGAGTTAAGGGATGGCTTGTGATACTGTTCATAGCCAAAAATAGTGTATTTACTTCCGCATCTCTACTTCGCGGAAATTCAACTTTTGCGGGCCGTCTCGGAACGCATCCCCCGCAAAAATCGAGGGAACACTGTACATCAAATGGAGGTTTCAGAGGCATTGTAACTTTGTCAGAAAAGGCCTCTGAAACAGAGGTTCCACAGGCTGAAAAAAAGCTGCTGAAACAGAGGGCTGAAGGACTGGGGGAAAAGCCTTTGAAACGGAGGTTTCACAGGCTGAAAAAGCCAAGCACAGAACTCACAACCAACCAACCTGTTGCTTAAGTTCACCTTGGAACAGCTGACTGCGGGTATTCATGGAGGCCATCTACCCCCCCCCCCCAAAAAAACAAGCTTTTAAAAAAATTTCCTCCCCAAAAACCTAGGTGCGTCTTATACTCCGGTGCATCATATAGCCTGAAAAATAGGGTACCTTATTTATTTATTTATTTATTTATTTATTTATTATTTAGATTTGTATGCCGCCCCTCTCTCGGCTTAGAAACAGAGATGAGCACCGCCACCTATAGTGCGAGGGGAACCTTTGCCTGCCATGATTCAACCTTCAGACTATTTTTTTTTCACATTCAGTTGTCAATGCTCCTGAGTGGTGCGGTGGCCTCGAGGTGGACCTCTCGCCTCACAATCAGGAGGCTGTTGTGAGTTCGATCCTAGGTAGAGTCAGATATTTCTCTCTTCAGGTCACACTGAGAATATATCTGCTGAACAAAACTCCACGTTGGCAACGGGAAGGGCATCCAGCCAGTAAACACTCAGCTCCATTCAATTGCCCAGACTCCACCCCAGCAAGGGATTACGGGGTCATTAAAAGAAGAAGTCAATGCTCCTATTCCATCACCCTATCATAGCATTGTTAAAGCTCGTTTGTGGAATAGGTCAGAGTTGGGTGGGCTCGTCTGTCATGCTGAACAAGACTTCTAGCCCAATGCAACTGGTTCACACCTTTTGCCAAAGTCAAGCAAGCTACAGTGTGGCTCAACCTAATGTCTGGTTGTTGCCTTTGTCTCTTAGTGCAAGGATCTCCAAACCTGGCAATGTTAAGACTTGGGGCAGACTTCAACTCCCCAAAATAAGACCTATCTTGAAAATGAACCCTGGCTTGATTTTGGTATATAGGTCCAATACTAAACCCTACCCCCAAAATAAGCCCTTGTTGCAGCTAGCTGAGGAATTCTGGGACACCTTAACATTGTGGAACCCCTGTCTTAGTCTCCCAATTTACAGTTCTGTAAAGCAGCCATAAAAAACTCTGCACAACAATTTGACTCCCCCTGCTGCCCTGAGAGGGGGAAGAAAAAGGATTGAATTAATTCGGGGGGGGGGGGGGGGGCAAGCTGGGAGAACAGTTCTAAAACTACAATAAGTTTCATAAACTTCTAGCTATGCAAATATTGTGGCTTTTATCCCAGCCGCTGGTGTTATGTTGCTGGTTTAAGATAAAAGGGAAGAGAAACTGATTGACAATGTTTTCCTTTCTCTCCTAAGTTCCCCGGGGGAAATGAAAATTACCTGGCTATCACAGGGACGACCCACCCTTTCCTGTCAGGGGCTGAGGTGAGATGGCAATGGGGCTGGGGTTTTTCTTGCAGGGACTGTGGGCGGGAGAGCGGGGTGGCTCTGCTGCATGATTGGAGTCAAATGGACTATTTGTGGCTTAGGGTACTGCAAAAATGATTTGCATGCCAAACAGGGTGGATTAAAAAATGGTGATTTTTAAAAAAACAACAACAACAGATTTTTAAAAGATTTATTAATTTTATTATTTTATTTATTCGATTTTTATGCCACTTCTCCTTAGACTCAGTGCGGCTTACAACATGTTAGCAATAGCACTTTTTAAGAGAGCCAGCATATTGCCTCCACAATCCGGGTCCTCATTTTACCCACCTCAGAAGGATGGAAGGCTTGAGCTGGTGATGAGATTTGAACCGCTGATCTGCAGATCTACACTTAGCTTCAGTGACCTGCAATACCACACACTATCTGCTGCACCACCCCTAGCTTTAAATCAGATTTTTTAAAAATCTAATTTATTTTAATAAAATGTTTGTGGTGTAAAAAAAATCTGATCTAAAGATATTTCTATACTAACTCATTTAGTTTGTTCAGCATGAAATGGAGCTTAGTTATATAGTATGAGCTTATATATTGTGCAATACTTACATTTTTGGGAAACTCATCCAATGAATCCCAAGCTGAGATAACATGCACCGTATTGATGCATTCACACAATTTCACAGTAAATCATAAAACCAAGTTCCGGAATACAGTGGTACCCCTACCTAACAACGCCTCTACTTAAGAACTTTTCTAGATAAGAACCGGGTGTTCAAGATTTTTTTGCCTCTTCTTAAGAACCATTTTCTACTTAAGAACCCGAGCCAGGAAAAATTTCGCAGGAAATTTGAGAGCGCACGAAGACCCGGCTACTTTCCTTCCTTTCCCCCTTTAATCCCGGCCATCTCGGGCTTTTCTGGGCTGCCAGAGGAGCCTTTTGGTGGCGCTTAAGGAGGCTTTGGTAGTCCAGAGTGGATGAAGCATTTTACTTTCTCTGGATGCTTGGAGAGGGAATAAACCACTTTGCTGTGGTGACTCCCTCATGCCGCCTCCCATACATCTGGCATGAGGTTGCCTCCCGGAGTGTCTGGGCACAGAAAGGCAAAAGGAAGCGCTTTGTCCCATCCGGATCAAACCGAGGAGTCACCACAGTGAAGGAAAGGCGCCGGCTACAAAGCAAGCAAGTGAGAGGAGAGGGGAGCCCTTCAGCATGGGGAGGAAGAGGAAGCAGGTAGCAGCAGCAGTAGCCACCACCTTTCGGTCAAAGAAGCGGGAGGTTCCCCCCTCTCGCCCACCTGGGTTTCTCCCTCTGTTGCAGTGTATGGGAGGCAGCTTCCCACTGGGTGTCTGGGAGGCGCATGTTTGTTTGTTTGTTTATTTATTTGATTTTTATGCCGCCCTTCTCCTTAGACTCAGTGTGGCTTACAACATGTTAGCAATAGCACTTTTTTAACAGAGCTAGGCTATTGCCCCCACAATCCGGGTTCTCATTTTACCCATCTCGGAAGGATGGAAGGCTGAGTCAACCTTGAGCCGGTGATGAGATTTGAACCGCTGACCTTCAGATCTACAAGTCAGCTTCAGTGGCCTGCAGTACAGCACTCTACCTGCTGCGCCACCCCGGCTCATATCCTCGCCGCCTCAGAGTCTCCCTTTTTTTTTTTAAGCCTTAAAGTTTTGGATTTTTAAAATTCCCCACACCTCACCTTCTTTCGGCAGCGACTGTCCTCCTCCTCTTCTTCCTCCTCCTCCTCCCACTCAAATTTCGAGCCTTTATTTCTTTCTTAATGGCTTTGCACACATTATTTGCTTTTACATTGATTCCTATGGGAAAAATTGTCTCTACTTACAAACTTTTCTATTTAAGAACCTGGTCACGGAATGAATTAAGTTCTGAAGTAGATGTACCACTGTAGTCCTTTATCCCACTGTTTTGCAAATCTAGTTACACTGCAAATTGTATGATTGTTGGAAGAAAAATTCATCTGTACCACCAGGCTGCAAGTGTGAGGAGGCAAGGCAAGAAGTAAAAACGAAACCTCCTAAGCAGCCTATAAATATCATGTTGGAGAGCACCTGTCATTTCAGATCCATCGTGGCAGCGCCTGCTAGTGGGCATCCACTCACCTGCTTCCTGCCACGTCCCTCACCTTGTGATATCACTGCTATATCACCAGCCATCCCATTAAAGCAGGGGTCCCCAAACTAGGCAACTTGTGGACTTCAACTCCCAGAATTCTCCAGCCAGCATAACTGCAGAGGTGGGTTGCTCTGGTTTGGTTGTATAGAACTGGTACTGGGAATTCTCTCTTCTCTCCCCCCCCCCCACCCCCCCGGGCTTGCTGAACTGGGAGCAATCACTGGTTGGACACACAAACACACACACCGAACCGGCTCTAATGGCAGCATTGTAGGTGCCACCATCTTGTTTTTTGCTTCTGCGCAGCAAGGTAAATTAGACCCTACTCCTGCACAGATGGCAGGAGAATTCTGGGAATTGAAGTCCACAAGTCTTAAAGTTGCCTAGTTTGGAGACCTCTGCATTAAAGTGAATGGGGCTGTCGGTGTTGATTTAAATCAAGCCCCTTTATTAGTGATTGAAACCATTATTTAAATCCACTTGATTGAAATTGGCTTGATTTAAATCAAATCCACCCTGATACTGATTTCCGTTAACTTCTTTTCTAAGGCTAGAAGTTCAAAGCCGAGCATTTTCAACTGGACAAATTTCAACTGTAGGTTTGAATGAAACTTGCCACTGGGAAGACCCTTCTGCTCGATCCCTTCCCCCACAATGATATGTTTAAAAAGTCTGAACAGTTCTTTTATTAATCCACATACAGTCGCAAAGACATTGAATCCGGTTGCTGGTTCAATCCTTGGGTTTTTATTTTATCTTTACTGTGCCCTTCGTAATCTCATCTGCACATACTTTCCTTCAACCCTCACAGAAAACCTCCCTTCCTTTTTCAACGCAGGTGCTAGATCTAAATCTAGAAACCACACTTTCCTGAAACAAGGGGAAGGAGGTAAAACATAAGTTCACAACGGAGGAGCCTGGGTGACATTTCCCTTGAGTTAAAAAATAGCAAATTTTCTAAACAAACAAACAAACACACAAGTTGAAAGACCCTGGTGAGATTACCGCTTTGCAGTGCTTTTTCAGTCTATTTCGGGGGGTTTTTTCAGGAGGGAAGTGTTTTTATTTTATTTTTTTTCAATAAATTTTATTAATTATCTTAAAATAGACACAACTGACAAACATACATTTAACATAGGGATGGGGTTGTATCTTCCCCGCTTATTCTAGAAGTAAAATTTCAATACAAAAAAGAATACATTCAAATAATGCTTAAAGTCAACTTATTACTTTAAATGAAAAGAAGAAATTTGTTTAACTTTTTATGATAAATCTTCATACATAAACTAATTCTAGCATAACTCTTAAATCTTATCCCTACTAATTCCGCCTATTTCAAACCACTGTGCCGCCCCAGCTCATGAGATGGATTCTGTCAAGAGTTCCAAGTGACACCCCCAACAATAGAAGGCTCTGAGGCTAGACGTTCCTCAAAGTTCCATTTTCGTTAGAGATGTCCTATTGAGACATCTGGGAAAACTCGAATTTGAAAGTTTCCAGGTTTTCTCCACCCAAAAAGAAAGTCCCCTGCACCCCCGTCATCGACATGTCCATCACATGGTCCATTCAATGCACCATCCCAACTGGAGATAACTCCCGGGCACACTTCTCCAGGTGCAGGACAGAGTGACTTTGACTCTCGGAAAAAAGAATATATTTCTTCCCAGCTCCATTCCCCCCCCCCCCCCCCCAGTTTCCTACAGCATTAAATGTGGCAGGCCTGAAGATCCAATGTCCAAGATGGTTTCCAGGCCTGACAAGATTCCTTCTCTCTCTCCCCAATGCACAGTTCTTTTATTTGCTCAAGACCCAGGCTGCTGGTTCTATTTTTGTTCATTGGTTCCTTGCTCCTCCAGTGTTTGGTCTCCTCCTTTGTTGGATTGACTGTTAATAATAATAATAATAATAATAATAATAATAATAATAATTTATTGGATTTGTATACCGCCCCTCTCTGCAGACTCGGGGCGGCTAACAACAATAATAAACACAACATGTACAATCCAATAATAAAAAACAACTAAAAACCCCTATTATAAAACCAAACATACACACAAACATACCATGCATAACTTGTAATGGCCTAGGGGGAAGAGCTATCTCAACTCCCCCATGCCTGGCGGTATAATTGAGTCTTGAGTAGTTTACGAAAGACAGGGAGGGTGGGGGCAATTCTAATCTCCGGGGGGAGTTGGTTCCAGAGGGCCGGGGCCGCCACAGAGAAGGCGCCAAACAACATTGTTTAGTCGACGGGACCCGGAGAAGGCCAACTCTGTGGGACCTTATCGGTCGCTGGGATTCGTGCGGTTCTAAGTGACGATGCCATTTCAGGATTGGTGAGTGCTTGTCCTGCAGCTTAGCAGGACATGCACTCACCAAACCTGAAATGGCATTGCGTCAACACCATGTTTATCCTGTTTGTCCTCAACCAGCTAAAACAGTCCCGTCCCCCCCAAACCTGGCACCTTTAACACTTTAATTAGATAATTAGAATTGCAGGAAAAACAATTGCTACCAACCTACCTTCCATCGAGGACCTATATAAGAGGGTGGTGAAAATATTTATAGACCCCTCACATCCTGGACATAAATTGTTTCGACTCCTACCTTCAAAACGACACTAAAGACCACTCACAAGACAACTAGACATAAGGACAGTTTTCCCCAAAAGCCATCACACTGCCAGATAAATAATCCCCTCACCACTACTATTCATCTTCTCATCATTCCTATCACCCATCTCCTCCCACAAATGATTATATAACTGTAACTTTGTGGCTTGTATCCTTACAATTTATATTGACTAGTTTCTAATATGATTTGATTGCTTATTTGTTCCTGGACTATCATTAAATATTGTACTTTATGATTCTTGACAAATTTATCTTTTATGTGCACTGCACCAAGACAAATTCCTTGTGTGTCAAATACAAAATTCTATTCTATTCCATTCCATTGTCTTAAAGTTACGAAAAGCAAGGAGGGTGGGGACAATTCTGATCTCTGGGGGAATCTGGTTCCAGAGGGTTGGGGCCGCCACAGAGAAGGCTCTTCCCCTGGGTCCCGCCAGACGACATTGTTTAGTTGACAGGACCCGAGAAGGCCAACTCTGTGGGACCTAATTGGTCGCTGGGATTCGTGCGGCAGAAGATGGTCTCGGAGATATTCTGGTCCGATGCCATGAAGGGCTTTATAGGTCATAACCAACACTTTGAATTGTGACCGGAAACTGATCGGCAGCCAATGCAGACTGCGGAGTGTTGGTGTAACATGGTGTAACATGTAACATTATTACAGGCAGTCCTCAACCTACAACCACAATCGAGCCCAAAATATAGTGAGAAGTTTGTTAAGCGAGTTTTGCCTCACTACGACTTTTCTTGCCCCATTGGTTAAGTGAATTACTTCAGTTGTTAACTTGTACCATGGTTGTTAAGCGAATCTGGCTTCCCCATGTCAGAAGGTTGCAAGAGGGGATGGTGATGAAACTTCTGATCACATCTTTCGCAACTCTTTGATCACATGGGGATTCCGCCATGGTCGTAAGTGTGAAAAAATGGTCATAAGTCACTTTTCTCAATGCTGTTGTAACAGTCATTAAATGACTACCCCACCCCACCCCGGGTCCCACAATCGTCATAAATGTGAGCCAGTTGTCAAGCATCCAAATGTAAACCATGTGACCACACGAAACGCCGCACGGTCATAAAAACGCTCCTAAGCCACTTTTCCCAATATAATTAAAACTTCAAATGGTCATTAAGCAAACCATTGTAAGTGGAGTACTACCTGTACCAACGTAACAACTGCAGTGATTCACTCAACAACTGGGACAAGAAAGGTTGTACACTAGAGTAAGACTCACTTTTAAGAAATGTTTCGCTTAACAACAAAAATGGTGAGCTTGATTGAGGTCCTAAATAGGGGTGGGCTTCAAAAATTTTAATAAATGCCTGGTGGCTGAGTGGGTGTGGCCATGGTGGGCATGGCCTAGTCAGCCTCCTGCACCAAGGCAGGTGAGTCCAATTGCCTCTTGAAAAGGCACTTGGGGACAATACGTAATATTTATTAATTAAATTTACATGTCGCCCATCAAGCGCCTCTGGGCAGAGAAGGATAAGAATAGAAGAACTCTTTTTGTTGCTAGTCTGGTTGTAGGGGAAATAGTTTGGAAGAATATTCAGTTTTTCCAAGGAGTTTTGGAAACTTGGGAGAATTTTATACACATGTTGATGGAGCCGAGGTGGCGCAGTGCTCAGAGTACAGGACTGCAGGCTACTTCAGCTAACTGCTAACTGTAGTTCAGCAGTTCAAATCTCACCACCGGATCAAGGTAGGCTCAGCCTTCTGAGGTGGGTAAAATGAGGACCCAGATTGTTGTGTCTGATTCTGTAAACCGCTTAGAAAGGGCTATAAAAGCACTATATGTCTAAAATGCTATTGCTTTATATTATATTTTCTCAATATATGAGCATTTAACCTGTTTTGCTATGTCTTGCTAACAAGTAAAGAGGTTGGTGTAAACATGGAATACGAGTTGTAGGCAAATGGTTAAAGACACAGGGGAATCCTTGATTTATTGAGCCCAGAATTTCTATTGTTAAGTGAGTTTTAGGACCTTTCTTGCCATAAGGGTTAAGCAAATCAGTGCAGTGACACGGTTGTTAAGTGAATTCAGCTTCTCCATTGATATTGTTCATCAGAAGGTCACAAAACGGGATCGCGTGAAACACCCCCCCCCCCCGGACACTGCAACTGTCATAAATAAGGATCATGTGACAAGCATCTGAATGGTGATTCCTGCAATGAAAGATGGCCGTAAGTCACTTTTCTTCAGCTCCGTTGTAATTCGGAACAGCCGCTAAAGGATGCAAGCCCTTCATGGCACCGGACCAGATTATCTCAGGGACCGCCTTCTGCTGCACGAATCCCAGTGACCGGTTAGGTCCCACAGAGTGGGTCTTCTCCGGGTCCCGTCAACTAAACAATGCTGCTTGGTGGGACCCAGGGGAAGAGCCTTCTCTGTGGTGGCCCCGGCCCTCTGGAACCAACTCCCTCCAGAGATTAGAATTGCCCCCACCCTCCTTGCCTTTCGTAAGCTACTTAAAACCCACCTCTGCCGTCAGGCATGGGGGAACTGAGATACTCTTTCCCCCTAGGCCTTTACAATTTTATGCATGGTATGTCTGAATGTATGTTTGGTTTTTTATATTAATGGGTTTTTAATTGTTTTTACTATTGGATTATTGTGTATACTGTTCTATTGTTGTTGTTAGCCGCCCCGAGTCTCCGGAGAGGGGCGGCATACAAATCCAATAAATCAAATCAAATCAAATCCAAGGGACTTGTAGAAGGGACCAATATTGTGGCCTGTCAAACAATCGCCATGCAAGTCCTGATGGTGGGAGATGGATTGCCAGTGCGAGTATGTCAGATTTGCATAAGAAAAATGGTTGCTCTTTGAACCTGAGCCAATCCGGAAAGGAGGGCCTGACGACCGCAAACAGGAACCAATCTGGAGAAGACAGAAGCCCAGATGGGCATATGTAAGCACCAATGAAGAAGCGTGGTTTTGCGAGATGCCGGACAGCAGTCTGAACTCTTTTAAGAGGAAATAGAACCAGAAATCATTTTACTTATTGCTGCACTGAAGTGCGCCTCCTCATCTCAGCCCAACGTCTTTATTTTCTTCCGCTTCTTCAACCAGCTCTCCGGGATTTTAAACAGACCTTCTTAACTTGAATTCAAGTCTGGTAAATTTGCTTATGTGATATTCTCTCAGGACTTTCTTTTTTTTCCTTTTTAAATTGCCACTAAGTTGAATTCAATCATGATATATGTGTAAAGTTTGGTTTCCTTATCTTAAAAAGGAAGTGAAGCTGTCGGGAGGTTTCTGCAGAAGCTGGGTTATAAATAGGGCTGGTGAAGTTTCAACGGTCCTTGGTAAAATACGAAGTGAACTAAACTCACCCCAGAAAGTTAAAATATGATTCGAACTACTGAGATTTGGGGATTTTGACTTTATAATCTTTCAACTGTCTTCTTTAGTGGTAAATTACAGTCAGACGTTATAAAAGTCCGAGTCTTCGGAGAAAAGCGGCATACAAATCTAAATAATAATAATAATAATAATAATAATAATAATAATAGATTTGGCGGGTATTGTAAAGAAACCCTAATAAATATAATTTATTATGATTTCTTTACAATAGTATCCAGCCCTTCCTTAGCTTTGGTGATCCTTCTTTGCATCTTAATACCAAAGGCAAGCCCCCATTCCCCTAAAAATCTGTTTAAAAAGGAATTCTTATTTTAGCTTTGCCGACATTTTGCAATCCGTTGCTAGAACTGTAGGGAAAACAGCTTATTTATTTTATTTATTTATTTATTATTTAGATTTGTATGCCGCCCCTCTCCGCAGACTCGGGGCGGCTCACAACAAAGTGAAAACAATTTACAACAAATCTAAATTACTATTTAAAAATATTTAAATATTGGTCAGTAAAAACCTTCAGGGCCGCTTGCTCTGACTTAACCCCAAATGTAGTCATGGTATACAGTAGAATATACTATTATTCTAATAATCTACCTTGTTACATAGAAATAAAGAATCCAAAGGGTAACAAAAGTTGGAAATTGTGCCAATGACTATTATGCTGAAATATATATGTTATAGGCTGGCTCTGTTAAAAAGTGCTATTGCTAACATGTTGTAAACCGCCCTGAGTCCAAGGAGAAGGGTGGCATAAAAACCAAATGAATGAATGAATGAATGAATGAATGAATGAATGAATGAATGAATAAATCGGTAATGTGTGAAAAGCTAGCACTGTGTAGAATGCCTTAAAAAATCTGTCGAATATGTGAAGTTTTTAGACTAACATACAAAAAGCAGTTGTAGGAATTGAGTATGTTTAGTTTAATGAAAAGAGGGACTAGGGTTGAAATGATAGCAGGGTCCACATATTTGAGGTGCTGCCACAAAGAGGGGGTGGGTGTTGTCAACTTATTCTCCTGAAGGCCGACAAGAAGCAATGGATGGAAACTAATCCAGGAGAAAACCAACTTAGAATGAAGGAGAAATTTCCTGACAGTGAGAACAATTAACCCCTGGAATGACTTACCTCCAGAAATTGTGGGTGGCCCATCACTGAAGGCTTTCAAGACGAGACTGGACTGCCATTTGTCTGAAATGGTTGAGCAGATGGTTGGACTGCATGACCTCCAAGGTCCCTTCCAACTCACTGTGCTGTGTTCCGTGTGCAAGAGAAGTAAAAAGTGATCCATTCATTTCTTTATATTTGTTCTGCACGATCATTAAAAAGCAAGCAAATCCCAAGCTCTGTCTAAAATGACATAGGGTTTCCTGCTTGAGAAGGGGGTAGAATTAGAAGACCCCCCAAAGGTCCCTTCTAGTTCTGTTATTCTGTTAAATGTCTGCATTATTTTAATATGCTATACAGTGTTCCCTCGATTTCCGCGGGGGATGCGTTTCGAGGCCGCCCGCGAAAGTCAAATTTCCGCGAAGTAGAGATGCGGAAGTAAATACACACCATTTTTGGCTATGGATAGTATCACAAGCCATCCCTTAACACTTTAAACCCCTAAAGTGCAATTTCCCATTCCCTTAACAACCATTTACTCACCATTATTACTGGTACTCACCATTGAATAAGACACTTAGTGCTCCTGATATTTATAAACATAATTATTTATTAACAATAATTATTTTTTTTGTTATTTATTTGCAAAAATTATTAGTTTGGCGATAACATATGATGTCATCGGGTGGGAAAAACCGTGGTATAGGAAAAAAATAGCGAAGTATTTTTTAATTAATATTTTTTGAAAAACCGTGGTATAGGCTATTCGCGAAGTTTGAACCCGCGAAAATCAAGGGAATACTCTATACTTTCCGTAAACATTGTATATAAATAAATACCTAGGCATTGTGCAGAAAGACTCTTTAGGCCAAGTATAAAAAGAGAGTCATGAAATTAACCTTAACTGCAAAAGCAGTAGCACTTAGGCTTTACCCTATTTCCCCAAAAACAAGACAGCGTCTTATATTAATTTTTGCTCCCAAAGATGTGCTATGTCTTATTTTCAAGGGATGTCTTTTTTTTTTTTCAATGAAGAAAAATTGCAGCTTAGAGGGAACAGTGTCACCGATGGGTGTTTTATACTGTATGCATTTTTCTGATCCATTCCAAGAATCCACATGTCAATTCTTGATCCGAAAGACGCAGAAGAACCCCTACCATATTTAAAACTACGTTATATGGTAGGGTGGGATCCTGCTGCAGCAAAGATGCATCCAGACATGCAGCCGCATGTCAGATGCGTGTTGGATGTGTTTTAAATCTGATTGATGCAGCGTTTTGGGATGCAATTTAGAGAAAGCAGTGTTATATATGTTCTGTTCGGGAATGCTGCGAAATGAAACGTCTCCCATGTCTTACTTTTGGGGGGTGACTTATATTAGGCAAATCTACGAAACCTCTCATGTCTTACTTTCAGGGGTGACTTATTTTCAGGGAAACGGGGTATATACCATTTCACAGTGCCCTCTTTAAGCGGTTTATAGAATCAGACTATTGCTGCCCAGCAGTCTGGGCCTTGTTTTACCAACCTCGGAAGGCCGAGTCAACCTTGAGCCTGGTGAGACTCGAACTGCCAAATTGCAGTCAGCCAGCAGTCAGCGGAAGTAGCCTGCAGTACTGCGCTCTAACCACTGAGCCATTGTGGCTCGTAACCAGGGGTGGGTTCTTCTGGTTCGAAACATTAGCAATCCATGGATGACATGAAGATGGCATCATAGATATGATTCTTTTTATGCCACCATCTGTCCATTTTTTTTCTCGAAATTTTCAGAGATTTTTTGGATGTTTGGATGGCTTCTCCCTGTCCTCTGCTTTGAAAAAAACCCTCCTGCCCGCTCTCGGGTTAATACCAACCTTTATTTCTTCAGCCAAAGCACAGCTCCACAGCTGTGTTCTGAGCTGAAACTACCTTCTGAGCACGCGCCGAAGTGAATTCGCATGAGGCGTGTGCGCAAACATAGCGTGTGTGTGTGAAATGTTGTGACGTGAACTGGTAGCAAAGATAAGTGGAGCCCACCGCTGTCCATAACCCTAGTCCAAGGGTGTCATAGAAACATAGAAGATTGATGGCAGAAAAAGACCTCATGGTCCATCCAGTCTTTTATCTTAGGATGGATCTATGTTTATCCCAGGCATGTTTAAATTCAGTTCCTGTGGATTTACCAACCACGTCTGCTGGAAGTTTGTTCCAAGCATCTACTATGCTTTCAGTCAAATAATATTTTCTCATGTTGCTTTTGATCTTTCCCCTAACTAACCTCAGATTGTGCCCCCTTGTTCTTGTGTTCCCTTTTCTATTAAAAACACTTCCCTCCTGAACCTTATTTAACCCTTTCACATATTTAAATATTCCGATCATGTCCCCCCTTTCCCTTCTGTCCCCTAGACCAGTGTTTCCCAACCTTGGCAACTTGGAAGATATCTGGACTTCAACTCCCAGAATTCCCCAGCCAGCATTCGCTGGCTGGGGAATTCTAGGAGTTGAAGTCCAAATATCTTCCAAGTTGCCAAGGTTGGGAAACACTGCCCTAGACTATACCGATTGAGTTCATTAAGTCTTTCCTGATAAGTTTTATGCTTCAGACCTTCCATCATTTTTGTAGCTCATCTTTGGACCCGTTCAATTTTATCAATATCTTTTGTCCACGGGCTGGATACGGCCTGTGGCGTGCTTAGATCCAACACACAGGGCTGGCCTGGAAACAGCTGGCCCACGGTGCCTCTGCCAGCGAAGACAGAGCTCGGAGGGGGCTCCTGCAGCCCCCTGCTAGCAAAAACGGGAATGGTGGGAGAAGGGGAGGAAGGAAGGAAGGAAGGAGATTATGAGAGTGAGTGAGGGTCTTAGGGAAGTCCTGCATTTGCACAGGTGCCCCAAACCCCTCAGTCAACCCCTCCCACCATGGCCATGCCCACCCCAGGGTTCACCTACCCCAATCCTCCAAGGTCAAACACAACTCTGATGCTGCTCTCAAGGAAACCCCTGCCCTAATTCTATCCCTTTATAGGAAAGACAGATGAAACTAAAGGAATGCAAAATAAATTAAAGAGGACTTTTTTTTACTGGGGGAGGGGGGGGTTAAAAATGAAAAAAAACAGACCAGTATTGATCTATTTATTGCAACAAAGAGGGCTAGAATGTCATTTTAGCTGGAGTATTTTCTACTTTGCCGGTTCGCCTTTTGGCATTGCACCGAATGCCTAGGAAACGTGTGACACGCTCACATTTTCATATTTAGACGTCTCTTTTTGGGGGGCGGGGGCTACTGCAGATTCTAGAAAATGCAGAGTTTCACACATTGATGGCAACTTATGTACATATTACTGTTGTGAGCCGCCCCGAGTCTTCGGAGAGGGGTGGCATACAAATCTAATAAATAAATAAAATATTTGCTGAATATAAGAAATGAAGGTAAATTGGTCTTTTGGATGATCCTAGGGGGATGGCTTATGGGACTTGTGAACAAATAAATTTATAGAAATGTATTGCTTAAGGTAGCATTTGTCAACCTCAGGAACTTTTGGACCTGTGTACTTCAACTCCCAGAATCGCCTAGCCAGCATAGCAGCATAGCTGCCAGGGGAATTCTGGAAGTTGAAACCCACAGATCCAAAAGTTCCTCAGGTTGACAAACACTGGTTTATGTTCTGTAGAGAGATTCTCCATCATCCAGGTCATAGTTGTTCCAAAAGTGCTTTTTCCGGAGGCAACTGGGCTTTCTTGTTTTTTCTTCGAAGATATTTTGTTTTGAAGGAAGTCAAATTCATTCAACGATGGTGTGATTTAACGACTGCAGCAAAATAGATAATAGAATTGGGCATGACTCCCTTTAAAAAATGCATTGCTTCACAACCAAAATTCCATTTTCCATTGTGGTCATACATTGAGGACTATCTGTGTGAGAAAAACAAAGTCCGACCTGGCTTATATATGTTTGTAAGGCTTGAAAAAGATTTAATATTAATCTGTCTGTTGAAATTGTAACCTGCATGTATGTCTCAATGTGGATTCTCTTCCCTCATGTCTTTAGTTCATTGTTTTGAAGCATGTAGGGTCGTTATGGTGAACCTATGGCACGCGTGCCACAGGTGGCACATGGGGCCTTATCTGCTGGCACGCCAGCTGTGGCCCTAGCTCAGCTGTAGCTCCAGCGCACATGGGCACCCGTCTACTGATTTTTGGCTCGCACAAAAGCTCTGGGAGGGCCTTTTTGACCTCCAGGGGACAGGAGAGGGCATGTTTGCTCTCCCCAAACTCCATGAAAGCCTCCGGAGCCTGCGGAGGGCAAAAAATGGGCCTACTGAGCCCACTGGAAGTGAGGAAATGGGGTACCGTGGGCACATGGAGGGGTATTGAATATGGGTGTGGGCACACGTATGCGTGCAATAGCGTGCACATGCACTATTTCAGCACCTGAGGGAAAAAAAGGTTTGCCATCACTAATGTGCGGAGATGGGAAAAAAAGGAAAGAAATGCCGGCACTGCGCATTAGAATAACATTGTTGAAATATTGAGGTAGAAGTGAGGGGGAAGTGCCCCAATTGCTACCACTTTTCCCTGAAAATAAAACATGGTCTTATTTTCATTTTATTTATTTATTTATTTATTTTTATTTATTTATTTATTAGATTTGTATGCCGCCCCTTTCCGTAGACTCGGGGCGGCTCACAACATAATAAAACAATTCATAACAAATCTCATAATTTACAATTTAAAATTTAAAGTAGTTAAGAAAACCCCATTTTTAAGCAGACATACCTACAAACATACCATACATAAATTATATAGGCCCGGGGGAGATATCTCAATTCCCCCATGCCTGACAACAAAGGTGGGTTTTGAGGAGTTTACGAAAGGCAAGGAGGGTAGGGGCAGTTCTAATCTCTGCCCCCCTCCCCAAAATAAGCACCAGGTCTTATTTTCAGGAGATGTCTTACTTGATTACCTTAGGACCACTGTAGCCACGCCTCCCACATCCCAACACCTGTTGTGCTACTGCCTGGCTTCTGTGGCCGCACGCCGCCAGACGCCGCGTGATTCATCGTAGGAGGGGGCTGTGCGGTTGTGTTTTGTTGTGTGTGTGAACTGCAGCGCTGGCGCAGTGAGCCGTGAACTGTCTTGTGAGCGGTGCCACCTGGCGCAATGTTGCACATGGCATCTGGCTGAAAGTGGCTGCAGAAGACATCGGGCAGCAGGGCAACAGGTATCCGGGCATGGTAGGTCTGCTGCAGCATCCTGAGATAAGAGGGTGCAGAGGCATGGGGAAAGCTCCACCCCTACCTTAATCGTAGGTTGATTTTAGGCTTGCACTTCATCCCACTTTGTACAACAGACAGTGAGTGGAGCTTAACTAGAGCTTATTTTTTTGGGGTAGACCTTATATTAGGTGCAGGCATGAAAATTGGACTAGGACTCGGTTTTTGGAGTAGGTCGTATTGTCAGGGAAACATTGGATGACAACACGGCAGAATCCCAAAAGTCAAGTGCTTATGGGATTAGGGCATATAGTGTACCTTATAGTGGACAGTGGATTGGGGCCAATTGGCTTCAGTCTGTCCCTTTGATTGGTTGTCCGATTGGTCTTCATTTCAATTGTGATTATGTTGTGAGCTCCTTACGTTTGCCATGCTCCAAATTCTAATAAACCTCTTGATCTTAAAAGAAGATGCTTTTATGATATGTCGCCAGTTCAATTTCTAGTAAGTGCAATTTTGCTAATAATTTGGTCGCCCCCGCCCGACAGTTATAATACATTAAAAAATGTGAACACAGCTTGACTTTTAATTTTTTTAAAAATGTTCATTTAGGAAGAATTGGCTCCCCTTTTCTCAAGAACACAAGAACAAGGGGACACAATCTGAAGTTAGTTGGGGGAAAGATCAAAAGCAACATGAGAAAATATTATTTTACTGAAAGAGTAGTAGATCCTTGGAACAAACTTCCAGCAGACGTGGTAGATAAATCCACAGTAACTGAATTTAAACATGCCTGGGATAAACACATATCCATCCTAAGATAAAATACAGAAAATAGTATAAGGGCAGACTAGATGGACCAGGAGGTCTTTTTCTGCCGTCAGACTTCTGTGTTTCTATGTTTTTGGGAAATTTAAGTTCAAGTTTAACTCACCACACTAGACATGTTTGAACTAGGCATGAAAATCTAACCTGGCTTGAATTAAAATTTTCTTCTCTGTCTCTCTTTCTCTCTCTTTGACTCATGCAGACTTTCCACACGCCAAGCCTGGGGGACGAGGAGTTCGAGATTCCACCCATCGCCCTGGATGCCGACCCCTCTTTGGCTGTTTCTGACGTGGTTGGGCACTTTGAGGACCTGGGTGACCCCGTGACTGCCCCTGATGCCACATTCTCTGCCCAGTATGGGGTTCAGGCCCTTGACATACCTGTGGGAATTAGCCATGGTCTTATGGAGCAAGGGGGCGGGCTGCTGAGTGGTGGGCTAACCATGGTAAGCTAAATATCATAAGAACATGGCTTGGAGAGGTGGAGCAAGCGGGATTACTGATTTGACCATAGTTTATTCATTTAGTAAAGCTATTCCGAATGCTGATTGACACAGTCTTTCAGTAGCATCATAAGTTTAATGAAACATAAAACCAGTAATTAAAATTAATAATTTAATTAATAATAATTTATTGAATTTGTATGCCGCCCCTCTCCGTAGACTCGGGGCGGCTAACAACAATAATAAAAACAACATGTACAATCCAATAATAAAAACAACTAAAAACCCCTATTATAAAACCAAACATACACACAAACATACCATGCATAACTTGTAATGGCCTAGGGGGAAGGGCTATCTAAACTCCCCCATGCCTGGCGGTATAAATGAGTCTTGAGTAGTTTACGAAAGACAGGGAGGGTGGGGGCAGTTCTGATCTCTGGGGGGAGTTGGTTCCAGAGGGCCGGGGCCACTACAGAGAAGGCTCTTCTCCTGGGGCCCGCCAAACGACATTGTTTAGTCGACGGGACTAAATTGAGAGTTAAACAAAGGCATTTAAAGTTTAAAAAAAACTACAATGGCGCAGAGGTTAAAATACAGTATTGCAGGCTGACTGCCAACAGCCACCAGTTCAATCATGACTGGCTGAAGGTTGACTCAGCCTTCCATCCTGCAGCAGACAGTAAAATGAGAGCCCAGATTGTTGGCTGGGTGGGTGGGGTGGCAATAAACTGACTCTGTAAACTGCTTAGAGAAGGCTGTGAAGCACTGTAAAATGGTATATGAATCTTAAGTGCTATTGCTAAAAAGAGTTAAATTAAGAGTTAAAGGGGAGCATTTTTCAGTCCTTTCTCAATGACAACAAAAATCAGCTTTTCAGTTTGACAGAGGGGGCATTCAGAACAATGTGGTAATTGGGAAGACACTTCTGCGGAGTTGTGCTAAGGCCTTTGACACAGGCAGGAGTTGGTCCTCAATGGATCCCAGTAAATGGCTGGAAAAAGAGGCTGGAAGACAGGAATCCTGTATTTATGAAAATTTATAAGGCCGCTCAACTCACTCTCAGCAAACTCTGGTGAGAGAGAATTACAGAGAAAAGCCCAATACAAAACCCATAAAAACACAATAAAACACACCCCTTTGGCAACCACAACCAAACAAACCTTTCGATAGCCTCCACTCCACTCTGGGGTCTCCAGGTCCATTGACAGAATTGGGTCTTCTGAGCCTTAGAAAGAGTGTCCAGTGGGCTTCAATCTTACCTCTGCAGGAATGATGTTCCACAGGGAGGGAGCCACCATGGAAAAGGCCCTTCTGCTTGGTCCTGCTAGATCAGCAGTCCCCAGCCATTACAGTTTGGCAGCCTGCCCGGGTTGCAGTGGCAGGCGTGTGAGTGGCAGGTGCACATGTGTACAACAGCTCCATTTGTGTGCGCGGTGCATGCGCCCTTCCTTTGTACGAGTGGATGTCTTTGCCCTTGTGTGAAGTGCCATTCGTGTGAATGGAGCTACATGCGCATGTGCCATCTGCTCGCACAAGGGAATCTTCACGCAGGCACCCTCCAATTTCTCCAGGAGCCCAGGTTTGAACAAACCGCAGCTTGGTGCTATTTGGTATTTGGTGTAGCAATAGTATGTAGAGGTATATACTGTTGTTGTGTTTGGGATGCGGGGTGGAGGAATAGCCCAATGTCTTTGGAGATTCTCAGTCATCCAGGTCATGGTTGTCCCAAAGGTGCTTTTTCCAAAAAGCAACTGGACATCCAATCAAGTTGAGTCTGCAGATCAGAGGTGTGAACGGCTGGCCAGGACGCTAACATTGCCTTAACATCGGACTAGAATATCTCCGAGACCGCCTTCTGCTGCACGAATCCCAGCGACCGATTAGGTCCCACAGAGTCGGCCTTCTCCGGGTCCCGTCAACTAAACAATGTCGGTTGGCGGGCCCCAGGGGAAGAGCCTTCTCTGTGGCGGTCCCGACTCTCTGGAACCAGCTCCCCCCAGAGATTAGAACTGCCCCTATCCTCCTTGCCTTTCGTAAACTTCTCAAAACCCACCTTTGTTGTCAGGCATGGGGGAATTGAAACCTCTCCCCCGGGCCTATATAATTTATGTATGGTATGTTTGTAGGTATGTCTGCTTAAAAATGGGGTTCTTTAACTATTTTAAATTTTAAATTGTATATTATTATATTTGTTATGAATTGTTTTATTGTGTTGTGAGCCGCCCCGAGTCCACGGAAAGGGGCGGCATACAAATCTAATAAATAATAATAATAATAATAATAATAATAATAATAATAATAATGGCACCTTTAGCTTCATGGCAGAAGCTGTCCTCCCCTACATCTGTAGCCTAAATCGACTTCATCCTTTTTCTAGGATTTGGATCACCCCATGGGAACCCAGTACAGCGCCAATCCACCTGTCACCATTGACGTGCCTATGACGGACATCAGCACTGGCCTCATGGGGCACGGGCAGCTGACCACCATCGACCAATCAGAGCTGAGCTCTCAGCTGGGGCTCAGCCTGGGAGGAAGTTCCATCCTGCCTCCCGCAGCCCAGTCCCCCGAGGAACGGTTGACACCTTCCCCCTCTCCCTCCAATTCGTTGCAGGAGGAGGAGCCAGAAGAAATCAGGCAGGTAAGTTTCGGCCGGCTGGCTGTTGAAAGATGGAGAATTTGAGGGGTGTCCTCAATGCTCTTTGAGCTTGGCTGTTTTTCTTGCAAGCGTTTCATTACCCAAGGGGATAACCTCATCATTGCAAACCCCACCTCTTTCTAGCACAGGTAAGGCCCAGGACTGTGTAACTTTTGAAACAGTCCAGCTGCTGTCTATAGATTCCACTACATCCCATCCAGAGAGAGCAAGAGGGGGAAGAGAGAAAGAGAGAGAAATGACTCTTGATTTAAAGCATATGGTAAAAAGCACCCAAATAATAACAGAGAGAAAAAAACCAGCCGTTTGTGTGTGTGTGTGTGTGTGAACTCTTGAACCATTTCCAATAGCTCACCTGTTATTGAAAATAGTTCAAGAGTTCACACACATGCACACATATACACACACACACAAGGGGGGAGGAGACAGGGATGGAAAAAGAGGAGAAGATAGTAATAATAATAGATTTTGCTTTTGTTTTATTATTATTTTCTTTTAATAAAAAAACAAGGGAATTTTTCTTATTTATTTGTTTGTTTGTTTGTTTGTTTGTTTGTTTGTTTATTTATACTTCTATGCCGCCCAGTCCCAAAGGGACTGTCACTCAGACACTACTTTTCCGCCCACACCGGAAAAAAATTAGAGGGAACATTGATCAGGTCAACAGATAAGTTGACACTATTTAGGACATTTGATAAATTTATAGATGAATTTATCTCTTCTTTCTTTTTTATTTTTTAATTGTTTCCTCTTTCCCTCCCCCTTTTCTCTCTTTTTCTTTCTCTCTAGCTTTATTTCCTTCCTTATTTTCTTTCTTTATGTGTGTGTTTTGATTTATAACTGTATACTCTAAATTCATATACATGTGTACCAATGTTCGCATAGTCCTTTTGCTTTGTGTATCCCCTCCCGTATTTATCTTCAATAAAGATTATATTTTATTTAAAAAAAGAAAATGAGACATGAAAAGGGCAACAACAATACCATTCGCATATACAAATACAATACAAATGCATATTTCCCCCCAGACTATTGATATCAGGAGCCTATTGTGAAAGGAGAGAGAGCGTCAGTCATAGTTCCCTCTAAGCTGAGCAGTGAGCAATCGCTCACTTAAAAATCATCATCAACTCAGAGTTTTCCAAACCTGCCCAGAAGCCAAGAGGGAACGAGTGAGAGGGAAGGAGAGAGAGAGGAAGAGAGAGAAACAGATAGAAAAAAGAGAGGAAGGAAAAGAGAAAGAAAAAGAATGGGAGTAAGGAAGAGAGAAAGAAAATCAAAATCTAGTTTGAAACTAGCTCAACTATTTAAGTGGCATTTTGATATTGATAGAGTTGCCCTATTATGAGCTCACTGTTATAGACACACAGTACAGTATTTTATTTGGAAATTCTCTGAGGCAAAACAGGGTGGGTTTTTTATTTGTTTGTTTGTTTATTTATTTATTTATTTATTTATTTATTTAATTAATATTTCTGTGCTGCCCAGTCCTGAAGGGACTGCCGCTCAGACACTATACTTTTCCGCCCACCCCAAAAAAAAATTAGAGGGAACACTGGCGTCAGTGCAAACTTTAGTTACAACTATTCTATTACAGAAATTCATCTGTTCATGCAACCTAGGACTTCATTTCTTACCGTTTTCATGTCTGTCCCACAGCAAGTTTCTGTTGCCAAAACTGCCCCTCCTGTTTCGGTGGGGCCCCCGCCGGTTGCAGCCCCCACGGTCGTGCTGGACATCGGGAAGAAGCAGAAAGCGCCCAAGAAGCAGAAGAAAAAGAAGGACCCCAATGAGCCTCAGAAGCCCGTCTCTGCCTACGCCCTCTTCTTTCGGGACACCCAGGCGGCCATTAAAGGGCAGAACCCCAAAGCCACCTTCGGCGAGGTCTCTAAGATTGTCGCCTCGATGTGGGACAGTTTGGGAGAGGAACAGAAGCAAGTATGTCCCAAAGGGTTTGTTGCGCCGAGCGGTTATAAGGTGGCGGGATGCATACCCATCACCAAATTTCAGCACCAAGGACAGCAAACACCCCCCTCCCCAAAGAATCTGCCTGGAGCCCTAAAAAAACAAAGCAGAACACACCATTCATTTTTTTCCCTTTGCTCATTTTCTCCTCCAAACGTTTTGCACAAAAATTGAGCCATAAACATCAATTGGGGTATTTTTTGGAGTATAACACGTACATCTCCCTTCCCAATAGTGGGTGGAAAAGTTGGTGCATCTTATAAACCGAATATAGCCTTTTTTGGCCTCCCAATCCCCTGTCCCCATATCCCATTTTTGTGAAAAACGGTGCATGGAGGATTTGGGTGGCCTGCAGAGTGCCCCTGGGGACAGGCAAAAATGCTCTCATTTTTGCAAAAAATGGGCCGTTTTTTGCTAAAATGGGGGTGTTTTTACCTTCTCCCAACCCCCAGGAGCATTCTTCAAGCTTCCCAAAGCCTTTGCATGCCCTGTTTTTTGCAAAAACGGGTGAAAAGCAGGCCCATATTTGTGAAAAACGGGGCTCACAGATTGTATGGGAGGTCTGCAGAATGCTCCCACGGGTCAAGGAGGATAAAAACTTTTTTTTTCTTACCTCTTCGAAATCTTGGTGCATCTCACACCATTGCGATTTATAGTCTGAAAAATATGGTAAGCTGATAATTCGCGGGAATCAAGTTGAGAAAGACTAGCTGATCCTTCAAGAGCATCAGAAGCTTGGAAGTTGGAATAAAATTTCCTTATCTTAGCCATTTTAAGGCATGTGGACTTCAACTCCCAGAATACCCCAGCCAGCAATGGAGAATTCTGAGAACTGAAGTCCGCAGGTCCTACAATAGCAAAGGTGGGCAAACACTTCATTAATGGGGTACCTTATAAAGATGTGTGCATGTGAAATATCCTCTTGTGAGATTAATACATGATCTGAGCTCCATGTGATGCATTGAGTAAAACTGAAATTAAAGTAAGCATCAGCTCTTACCTCTTTTTAAGCTGGAGGGTCACAGATTTCAAATCCCAGCATATGCTGGCTGGGGAATTCTGGGAATTGAAGTCCCAGAATTAAAACTTGCCAAGGGTAGAAGGTTGGAATAGAGGCTGGTGCAAACAAAAAAATTCCAGAAACGGGCTGTGTTCTGCTATTGATGGATGGATGTCACTTCCCTATCCACAACACAGTGGAGACAGCTACCTGCTTAACTCTGGCCACTTTCTTACAGCCATTTCTTTAAAAACAAAAATCTTGATTGATTAATCCAGGACTTTTTCAGCTTTTTGTCCGCTTTTGGAGGGTCATTGACACATTTAATAAGCCATGGTGGTGCAATGGTTAGAGTGCAGTACTGCAGGCTATTTCTGCTGCCTGCCGGCTGCTTGCAATTTTGCAGTTTGAATCTCAAGGTTGACTCAGCTTTCCATCCTTCCGAGGTGGGTAAAACAAGGAGCCAGATCGTTGGGGGATAATATGATGCCTCCATAAACTACTTAGAGAGGGCTGGAAAGCACTGTGAAACTTTATATATCTGTTTTCCCCAAAATAAGGTATCCTCTGATAATAAGCCCAGTCGTGCTTTTGATGCATGGCAATAAGGCCAAGCGCTTACTTCAGGGTTCAAAAAGATATAAGACAGGGTCTTATTTTTCAGGGAAACATGGTAAGTCAAAGTGCTATTGCTATTTAATCAAATCATCTTTAAGCAGTGTCTCTGGAACACAGATCTTTTCAACCATATTTACTCTGAAACATTCAGTTTAATATCTACAGAGATTCTGAGTTTGGTTAATAATGTATCGCCTCAGATGGAGAAGTTGAAAGTTACAACGGCCCTGAAAAAAAGTTGTCTTACGACTACTGCTTTTCCACACGATCATAGACGTGCAATCAAAATTTTTACACTCCACAATAACTGGTTCCTCTTTATGCTGTGTTGCTGTTTGGGGGGGATTCCCTTTGCTGACCTGAGCAAACAAAAGTTGATTGACAATTGGGTTGCTGAATTCACAGCTGCACTGATTCCCTGCACAACCATGGCTAGAACAATTGTCAAATGGGAGTTTGTGTTTGTGTGTGGAGAACTCGCTCAACAACCGGTCTTGCTTTAACGACAAACATTTTGATTACGTTGTGATTGTAAGTCAAGAACTACTGTACTATGACACTGTGTTCTCAACCTCGTTGACTTAAAAATAACATGGGTGGACTTCAATTTCCAGGAATTCTGGGAGTTGTAGTTCCCATCCGTTTTAGAATAGAATAGAATGGAATGGAATAAAAAGGAATAGGAATTATTAGAATAAGATTAGATTAGAATAGGATAGGAATAATAATTAGAATTAGAATTGGAATTATTAGAATCAGAATACAATAAGAATAGAATAGAATAAGAATTAAAATTAGAATTATTAGACTCAGACTAGACTAGAATAATAGAATACAATAACAGATTAAGAATTATTAGAATTAAAATTAGAATAAAATAGAATAATAGAATAAAATTTAATATTAGAGTTAGAATTAGAAAAGGGAAGGTAATAGAAAAGGGAATGGGATGGAATAGAATGGAATATAGAACAGAACAGAATAGAATTCTTTATTGGGCAAGTGTGATTGGATACACAAGGAATTTGTCTTGGTGCGTATGCTGTCAGTGTACATAAAAGTGTACATCAGTCTTCACACAAAAAGGAACCACCAACCTGCAACTCAACTGCAATAAACAGCCCCGGAACTGAACTCAACATAAATAAAAACACAATAAGGGACCGCTTGTGGGAGCTCAACGAGTACAAATCGCCAGGAGCAGATGGACTACACCCCCAGAGTTCTAAAAGAACTGGCAGATACCATCACCACTTCTCCTCATCTACCAAAAATCCTGGACCACAGGAGATCTACCGGAACACTGGAAATGAGCTGATGTAGTCCCCATCCACAAAAAGGTAAAAAGACCAATCAGTTTGACTTTTATACCTGGAAAAATACTGGAGATAATCAAAAATAATAAAAAAACAACTTTGTCACTACCTAGAAACAAACAAGATAATATCCAACAGCCAACGTGGGTTTTTCAGAAACAAATCATGCCAAATCAATCTCATATCATTTTTCAACACCATAACTGTTGTGGTTGGCTCTGGCCCAGCTCCTGCCCCAGGGAATGTGGAGGTGGATGCAGGGGAAACTTCAACATGTCATAGGCCTGTTTTATTGTCCACAGAGAGGTAGTTCAGTTTTCTCGGACGAAGAAGAAGGTGGGAGTGACTTGGAAGAGGGGGGCTTGGCACACAGCCCAGGAAGTCAATCTCCATTATCTTTGGTTGATTCGGATGTGGAAGTCTTGGACCCACGCAGGCGCAGAGTTAGGTGTAGAAGAGACCGATTTAGGACATATTACAGGAGATAAGAGAGGCCACCTGTGTTTGGGTGGAGGCTCCAGTAATTAGTGCTGCTGATATAAATAGCAGCGTGTGGGTTTGGCCGTTGTGGAAGATTATCTGACCGTTGTTCTTCAGGACTGCCTTGCTGTTCCCGGACTTTGTTGATTTTTCACGACTTTGAAACCAAAGCAGAGCAAAGTGTGTGTGTTTCACTTTGTGGAAGAAGAAGGGCTGTGACATTTTTTCACAGCTGCAAGCTAAGTTCTTAAGGACTGGTTAAGGTAATTGTACAGACTACCAGGTTGTTTTGGGACGAGTGCTCTTTGCAATACAAAAAGAGTGCTTAGTTTATTTTGAATTTTGTGATAAAGAACATTGTTTTGAATTTTCAAACGTGTGTGTCTGAAATTTGTACCCTTGAATTTTCGGGAGGCTCATACCAGAGAGCCCGGCAGAACAATAACCAAATCAGCAGACCAATGCAACGTAGTTGATCTCATATACTTGGACTTAAGCAAAGGTTTTGATAAAGTAGATCACAATCTCCTAATCCATAAATTAGGGGGAAAATGTGGCAGATGGATAAACAGTTGGCTGACCAACCGCACCCAACGAGTTGTCTTCAACGGCTCCAAATCCACATGGAAGAAGGTAGGCAGTGGGGTACCACAGGGCCCTGTGTTCTTCAACATTTTCATCAATGACCTGGATGAGGGAATAGAGGGGGAACTAATCAAATTTGCAGATGACACCAAGCTGGCGGAAATAGCCAATATTCTAGAGGATAGGCTCAAAATACAGAAAGACCTAGATAGATTAACACTGTGGGCCCAAACTTACAAAATCATGTTCAACGTCGAGAAGAGTAAAGTCCTTCACCTAGGTAAAAAAGACCCTAGACACGCATACGGTCTGGAGGAACCCTACTTAGCAGTAGTGATGTCGGAGTCTTGGTGGATAATCAACTAAATATGAGCCAGCAATGAGCAGTAGCGGCTAAAAAGGCTAACAGCTAAAAAGCTGTATCAACGGGGATACACTCCAAGACCAGAGAGGTATTAATGCCACTCTATAATGCCCTTGTCAGAAAACATCTGGAGTACTGCATTCAGTTCTGGTCACCAAACTTCAAATGAGACATAGAAACTCTGGAGAAGGTGCAGAAAAGAGCCACCAAAATGATTAGGGGACTAGAAGACTTATGAAGAGCGATTGCTGGAACTGGACATGGATAGCCTAGAGAAAAGAAGGGCCAGGGGGGCATGATAGCAGTCTACAAGTACTTGAGGGGATGCCACAGAGAGCAGGGGGTCACACTGTTTTCCAGGGCACCAGAGGGCCAGATGAACAACGGTTGGAAGCTGATCAAGGAGAAATTCAACCTAGAAATAAGGAAGAAAGTCCTGACGGTCAGAGCGATCAACCAATGGAGCGGCCTGCCAGCGGAGGTTGTAAACTCCCCAACTTTGGACATTTTCAAGAGGAGATTGGACTGTGATTTGGCTGGGGTGCTGTAGGATTTCCTGCTTAAGCAGGGGGTTGGACTTGACCTGCAACGTCCCTTTCAACTCTAATAAATAAATAAATAAAAGATAGGTTTGTCGAGAATCATAAAGTACAACTCTTAATGATAGTCTGGGTACAAACAAGCAAGCAAATCATATTAGAAACCAGTCAATATAAATTATAAGGATCCAAGCAACAAAGTTATGATTATATAATCATTTGTGGGAGGAGGCAGGTGATGGGAACAAAGAGAAAATTAATAATAGTGCAGACTTAGTAAATAGTTTGACAGTGTTGAGAGAATGATTTGTTTAGCAGAACGATGGCATTCAGGAAGAAAATGTTATTGTGCCTAGTTGTTCAGTTGTGCAGTGCTGTATAGTGTCATTTTGAAGTTGAGAAACCAGGTTGCTACCAGAACTGGTACGTGAACACCTGAGTTGAAGATCAGCAAGTAAAGGGACTAGAGATGGTATATAACTGGTTCTATCTGGTTTGGGCAGACCGATAGCCTTTACTGTGGGGTAGCCCAAACTCCCCACCCATAATTACATCTTATTTATCCACGTTTTCAATGCTCTGTGCGGGTGTGGAAAGCTTTGCGAATGTGTGGACATGCATGTGGGCGTGCTCTCATTTGCGAGCCGACGGGGAAGGCAAGTCAATATCACCCCTGAAGGGGACATGTTGAGTAGCCTGCCTGCTTTATAATTCCCATATCTCCTTTTTTTTCCTAGGTGTACAAGCGGAAAACGGAAGCCGCCAAGAAGGAATATTTAAAAGCGTTAGCTGCCTATCGGGACAACCAAGAGTGCCAAGTAAGGAGACAGGTCCTCCTCCCCTATTCCTATCCTTGCTTTCCACTGAAACTTTTCCCTTATTTAATTCGCCTTCCATGGAAGAAAGGCCTGAGATTTCATTTGCCAGCAAACTGCCTTTGCTGATAAATGGTGTCTTTCTAGTACGGGGTGCAAAGATGGGTTTCAGCAGGTTCTGGCCAGTTCTGGAGAACCAAACTGGAGTAGTTTGGAGAGCCGGTAAGTACCGCCTCTGACTGGCTCCACCCTCATCTATTCTGTGCCTCCCTAATCCTAGCTGATCGGGAGGAAATGGGGATTTTGCAGTAACTTCCCGCTGGAGTAGGAATGGAGATTTTTACAGTATCCGTCCCCTGCCATGTCCAAAAAGCCACGCCCACAGAACTGGTAGTTAAAAAAAATTGAATCCCACCACTTTTGGAGTGTCAAACTCGATTGGCCATGGTCGGGGTGGGCGTCGCAAGCTTGACGTTACTCGTCTTGGGGGCGCCTATGGTGGCCCAAGCACAGTGGGCTCCTGAGCTCCGTTTTCCGGCTGTGACAACCTCCTGTCAGCCCTCAGATGGAGAGTCAATAGCCCCCAGGTCTGGATGGTGCTGATGAGGAAGAGAAGGATCAGCTGGGTCCAGTGCCCGACGTGCAGATGCGCGGAAGGCAGAGGAGAGGAAAGCAGTGGAAATCTATGGGCCAATCCTGGGGACAGAAGAGCCACCTCTGCTAGCGAAGCTCCATCTTGGATTGCTGGCGCTCCTAATAAATAGCTAGAGGTATAACAAGCAGGAAGAGGGAGATTGTGATCCCCTTATGTAGAGCGCTGGTGAGACCACATTTGGAATACTGTGTTCAGTTCTGGAGACCTCACCTGCAAAAAGATATTGACAAAATTGAACGGGTCCAAAGACGGGCTACAAGAATGGTGGAAAGTCTTAAGCATAAAACGTATCAAGAAAGACTTCATGAACTCCATCTGTAGAGTCTGGAGGACAGAAGGAAAAGGGGGGACATGATCGAAACATTTAAATATGTTAAAGGGTTAAATAGGGTTCAGGAGGGAAGTGTTTTTAATAGGAAAGTGAACACAAGAACAAGGGGACACAATCTGAAGTTAGTTGGGGGAAAGATCAAAAGCAACATGGGAAAATATTATTTGACTGAAAGAGTAGTAGATCCTTGGAACAAACTTCCAGCAGACGTGGTTGGTAAATCCACAGTAACCGAATTTAAACATGCCTGGGATAAACATATATCCATTGTAAGATAAAACACAGGAAATACTATAAGGGCAGACTAGATGGACCATGAGGTCTTTTTCTGCCGTCAGTCTTCTATGTTTCTATGTTTCTAAATGAGTCTTTGAGATAACTTCAGACTTAAGTGATTGTTGTGTTTGAGAGACTGGGTCAGAACACCGGGACAGGGAAGCATAGCCACTCACACATTTGGTCTCTCCTTGAACTGTGCCCCTGATTTTGTCTTCCCTTCCCCAGACCACGGTAGAGACAGTGGAGCTGGACCTGATCGCCTCTCCTGCAGAGCAGCTGACCCCTGTTGTGGAATCGGCTTCTTCTCCGGCTACGGTGCCACCCAACCCTCCAGCCTTGGAGAATCCGCCTCCTCCTCCTCCACCACCACCACCACCACCTACTATCATCCCTGCCCAGCCCACGGTGGTGGTGACCTCCAGCGCTGGCCCCCAATCGGCTGGCCAAACCAGCATCACCAAGATCATCATTCCTAAGCAAATGCTGCCGTCCTCGCTGGCGGTCACGTCGCAAGGAGGCGTGGTGACAGTGATCCCCGCCACGATGGTGACCTCGCGGGGCATCCAGCTGGGGCAGCTGCAAGCCGGGACAGGAACCACCCAGATTGTCACCCGTTCGGTTTTGGCCGCGGCTGCTGCAGCCGCCTCGTCCATGCACCTGCCGCGGCTGCAGCCTCCCCCTCTTCAGCAGATGCCTCAGCAGCCCCCTGCCCAGCCGATCACCATCCTCCAGCAGCCCCCTCCCCTTCAAGCCATGCAGCAGCCTGCTCTGCAACAGAAGGTGCGCCTCAACCTGCAGCAGCCCCCGCCCCCGCTGCAGATCAAAATCCTGCCCCCGCCGGCCCTTCAGATCCAGCCCATTGCTCTGCGGACGGAAGAAAACAGCCCCGAGAGGACCAGCACTGAGATCCAAGCATCTCCGGAGCCCATCGATGTTGTGCCAGAGGTAAGGAGCCATGTGGGCAAAGAATATTAAGAGAGCATTGAAGTGAATAGCAGAATAACAAAACAGGAAAGTTGAAAGAATAGGAACAGAACAGAACGGTGGAGTGAAGAGTGGAATTATTATTATTATTATTTATTATTTATTGGATTTGTATGCCACCTCTCTCCGCAGACTCGGAATAGAATAATAATAATAATAATAATAATAATAATAATAATAATAATAATAATAATAATTTATTAGATTTGTATGCCGCCCCCCTCCGAAGACTCGGGGCGGCTCACAACAATAATAAAAGCAATATTATAGTAGAACAAATCTAACATTAAAAAACATATAAAACCCTATCATTATTTAAAAAACCAAACAACACATTCATACCAAACATAAAACAAAATATAAAAGAGCCTGGGGGAAAGGTGTCTCAACTCCCCCATGCCTTGCGGTATAAGTGAGTCTTGAGTAGTTTACGAAAGGCAAGGAGGGTGGGGACAGTTCTAATCTCCGGGGGGGGGAGTTGATTCCAGAGGGCAGGGGCCGCCACAGAGAAGGCTCTTCCCCTGGGGCCCGCCAAACAACATTGTTTAGTCGACGGGACCCGGAGAAGGCCAACTCTGTGGGACCTTATCGGTCGCTGGGATTCGTGCAGTAGCAGGCGGTTCCAGAGGTATTCTGGTCTAGAAGAGTATAGAATATGGAATAGAATAGAATAGAATAGAATACTAAGGTGGGGTGGAACGGAACAGAACAGAACAGAACCAGAGTTGGAATGGACCTTGGAGGTCTTCTAGTCCAATCTCCTGCTCAGGCAGGAAACCCTATACCCGTGATGGTGAACCTATGGCTTGTGGTACACGCAGTCATATTGCAGGGCACATTGCCCTATGTAAGCATTTGCGCGCTAGCCAGCTGGTTTTCAGCCTTGTGGAAGGCTATTTCGCCCTCCGGAATGCAGCGCGAGACACCCCAAAACGCAGTGCAAGCACGCCCTCCTATGGATGCACCCCTCCCTCCACATGTGCGGCAGAGACCCGAAGACCAGCTGGCTGGCATGTGGCACGTACGTATGTGCAGTGGAGTTAGGCTGGGGTGATAGCATGCCCCCACTCTCCTTGCCTTTCGCAAGCTCCTTAAAACCCAGCTCTGTCGTCAGGCATTGAAATTTCTCTTCCCCCTAGGCTTATAGAATTTATACATGGTATGCTTGTATGTATGAATGGTTTTTTTAAATTGGGGTTTTTTAGATTGTTTTTAATATTAGATTTGTTTACATTGTCTTTTTATATTGTTGTTAGCCGCCCCGAGTCTTCGGAGAGGGGCGGCATACAAATCTAATAAATAAAATAAATAAATAAATAAAATAAATGCCATAGGTTCGCCCTCACAGGTGTAGGGTCTCCTGCTCGTGCAGTGAGTTGGACTAGAAGATCTCCAACACTGTTGCTCTGTCAATCAAAAAGGCATTTTAATCTCGCTCCCCTCCCCCGCCATTTCCTCCTCCGATTTATAGGACCAAAGAGCCTGTGTTTTCTGTCTCCCCACTCTGGCTAAATCTCCACAACTTCTTTTTCTTCTCCTTCCAGGTGGAGTCTCCAACGCAAATGCACGTGGAGCTAGTCTCCGAGTCGCCCGTGGCCATGTCACCCCGCCCTCGCTGCATCCGGGTGGGCTGCGACAACCCTCCCGTGGTCAACAGCGACTGGGACAACGAATACTGTAGCAATGAATGCGTGGTTAAACATTGCAGGTGTGTTTGCTTAGAGCAGGGGTGTCAAGACTCAATTTCATTGAGGGCTGTGGTAAGGAGTGGGCTCCAACTTACGTTGCTGACGGTTTGCTTCCTCCCATTGCTGCACAGTAGAAAAAAAAAAATCAGAAAAAAATTCCAAACAAGATGGCGACACATGCATACTGCCAGACACTCGGTTTCTGTGCATGTGCAGAAGAAATTAATTTTAAAAAAACCAGAAAAGAAATCATTTTAAAAAAAGATGGCAGTCTCCATGGACCAGCACAGACCGACCGATCTGGTTCCATGATGTCATTGTGATGTCGCCAGCGGGTTGCTACGTGTTTGGACAAACCGGTGTGAACTGGGAGGAAATCACAGTTGACTCCAAGTTGACCTCATGGGAGCCGGGCAGGCGTGGCCGACTGGGTAGGTGTGACCGATTGGGTGGGCATGGCCAGTTTGACGCCACATGGTCAACTGGGTGGACGTGGCCAACTTAATGCCACTCCCTATACTGCTGCCATGTTTCCTCTTCACACTGGATAGAGTGGCAAAAGCGACGCAGGATCAAAAGCAACGTGAGAAAATATTATTTTACTGAAAGGGTAGTAGATCCTTAGAACAAACTTCCAGCAGACGTGGTTGGTAAATCCACAGTAACTGAATTTAAACATGCCTGGGATAAACATATATCCATTGTAAGAAAATACAGGAAATACCGTGTTTCCCCGATAGTAAGACACCCCCGATTGTAAGACGTATCGGGGGTTTCAGGGGGGTCGGCTAATATAAGCCGTACCCCGAAAGTAAGACGTATTGCCGCCTCCTGCCCACTTCCGCGCCGCCCCCCCCCTCCATACGTCACCGCGCGTCATGGCAGGGCAGGGTTGGGATCGGGGCTGCTGCTGCTGTGTGGTAGAATTCCCAGCGCGGGGGCGGGAAGCGCAAGTGTGAGCCGAGCCGAGAGTGGAAAAGAAACACCCCCCTCCCCATTTTGGGGCGAGAAGCAGCGAAGGGAGGAGCAGCTGCCGCTTCGCTTCGCCATGGATTGCAGCCGCCTCAGGACTCTTATTAATAGATACGTAAGTAAGCACGCGAAGGGGGGTGGGGAAGGCACGCGCGAGACGCCGCTGTTGTCGTCGTCGTCGTCAACCGAGCCGAGCGCCAACTTCGCCTCTTGCGGTAAGGATTCTGGGAAGGCGTCACTTCCTAGAAGCGGTGGATTCCGAAAGCAGCTTCTTTTTTGTGTGTGCAAAAGTCGGTGCCGCCTCCCTCACGGCACCGACTTTTGCACACACAAGAAAGAAGCTGCTTTCGGAATCCACCGCTTCTAGGAAGTGACGCCTTCCCAGAATCCTTACCGCAAGAGGCGAAGTTGGCGCTCGGCTCGGTTGACGATGACGACAACAGCGGCGTCTCGCGCGTGCCTTCCCCACCCCCTTCACGTGAGCAGCGCGGCGTGGCGGCGGTGATGGAGGAGGAGGAAGAGGAGGAGAACGAGGGCGGGTGTCGCCCTTGAGGAGGCTGCCCTGGAGCCCTGAGGTTGAACTTGGAAAAGGGCTCACGAGGCTCCTGTCCCGCAGCTGCCCTTCTGGACTCTGGGGAGATGCCGCCTTCGGGAACACGACCCTTTCAATTTTTTTCCAATATAAGACATACCCCGAAAGTAAGATGTAGTGGGGCTTTTGGGAATAAAAAGAAAGTAAGACACTGTCTTACTTTCGGGGAAACACGGTAGTATAAGGGCAGACTAGATGGACCATGAGGTCTTTTTCTGCCGTCAGTCTTCTATGTTTCTATGTTTCTGGGATGGCTCCTTACATTTTTCAGGACCACCTCTGGCTTAGAGCTTCTGTGTAGTGGTCCTCAAAGTTAACGTGGAAAGAAATTTCCCTGATTTAGCCATGCTGGTACTACTGTGGGTCAGAATCCAGTACAGGGAGTCCTTGACTTACGACCGCAATTGAGCCACAAAATTTCTGTGTCGAAGATAGAAATCGATAAGTGAATCTTGCCCCATTTTACGGCCTTTTCTTGCTACAATTTGTTAAGTGAATCATTGCGGGTTGATACGTTAAGTAACCCCGGCTCTTAATCAAATTTGGTTTCCCCCATTGACTTTGCCTTTGTCAGAAGGTCGCAAAAAGGGGATCACGTGACCTTGGGATGCAGCAACCGTCATAAATACGAATCATTGGCCCAGCTTCTGAATTTGGATCACGCGGCCTTGCGAGTGCAAGAAAAGTCGTAACTCTGGAAAACTTAAGTCCCTTTTTCCACTACCCATTGTAACTTTGAATGGTCACTAAATGAACCATTGTAAAACAAGGACTGCCTGTATATTAATTTTCTTTCAGTTTGTTTTTCTGTTAACTGACACGTGTTCCTCCTGTCCGTTCCCCCCTCCCCATTTTTTTTTCTCTCTCTCTCACATATCCAGGGATGCGTTCCTAGCTTGGTTGGCCTCCCGCAATTCCAATAACAACGTTGTCTTTGTGAAATAACATCCCGCCCCCATAATAACAGTGCTGGAGAAAGAAACTACACACTTTTGTGTTGCCGTGCCCATTTTTTAATCCCAAAAGGACGTCCAAATCCAGAAGAAGAAGAAGAATCTCATCCTTGTAACTATGGGGATGGGAAGCAGGTTCTGAACTGAAGAGCCACCAGCAAGAGAAAAAGAATCCCATCCCTTTGGAAAAGTGTTCGAGGAAGAAAACTATGGGATGGCACTGCTTCCCCTGCCCTTCTCTCTCTCTCTCTCTCTCTCTTTCTCTTTTTCTACACCCACAATCACCTTAATAATGTTTCTCTTGACGGAGCGATTAAAGCTGAAAGAAGAATCTCGGCTAAAATCTGCCATGTCCTTCCTGGGGAGGGTTAGCAAAATAAAACAAAAAAATAGCAGCATGGATTCAATGAGCAGAAATTCCTCTGCTAGAGACTCTAAGGGTGTTTCCAGGGCGGGTGGTGGGCACTGTTCCCTCTAGCATGTGTGGGTGCGCGGCCGCGCAGACAAAAAACAAACGCCGCACAGGGTTTTCAAACCCCATGGGGTGGAGCTGGTGCCGTTTCTCCCCGCCCGACAGCTGGTCTGCCCCTCCCAAGTGGTCGGCCGTGGGCTCTGAGCCCCGCCCGGCTTCTCCGGCTCTCTCTGGGGACCACGCCCCGCCCACCCCATGCACCTGGCAGGCACCAGATAGGGGAAGGGTGACCCTAAACAAGACGGGTGCAGTCCCCACCCCCTCCCTCAGGGCTGCTTCAAGGCGAACTGCCCCCCGCCATGTGCCCGGTGTGGGGAAGCTGAGCGCTCTGCCGCGAGCTTTAAAGAGAAAGGCGGAGGGAGGGCAAGGCAAGAGCTCCGGTTTGGGCAGCGCTGCAGGAGTGTGTGTGTGTAGGTATCCTGTGGGGGAAAGGGGGTGGTCGTTCCCATTGCTGGGGTCACAGTGCTGCCCAAACCGGAGCTCTTGCCTCGCCCTCCCGCCATTTTAAAGCTTGTGCTCAGCCTCTCCTCCCCCCAGAGGCACATGGCCCCTCCCGGAAGAAAATGGGTTTTTGCCTGCCGGGGAGGCGGACTCTGCCGCTACCACCGCAGCCGCACCCCCTACCGGAAGAGCCTGCCTCTTCCCACACCTCCCTCCAGGTCCTGCAGCCCTGCTTCTGGATTACGACAAGAGAAAGAAAAAAGGAGAGGAAAGAGAGAAAAACAGAAATGAAAGTGAGAGAAAAGAGAGCAAAAAGGGAGGAGAAACAAATGAGGGAGAGAAGGGGGGAGAGGGTTAGGTACACAAATGAGAGAGACCTGGAGGGAGAGAATGAGAGAGAGGGAAAAGAGAAAGAAAGAAAAGGGAAAGAGGGAGGGAAAGAAGTGGAGAGGAAGGAAGGAAGGAAGGAGAAATGGAGGGAAGAAGTAAGGAAGAATGAAAATGGAAGGACAGAGGAAGGAAGGACTTTTGGGGTGGGCTAATTTCTTTTCCTCAACATTCAAAAAATACAGGGTCATCTAATTTTGCATGAATAAAATGCGGTATTTTGTTAGTAACTGATATCAATCATCAAGAGTTGCAAAAGTTTTTTTTCTAATTTTGTCACCAGTTACATTTTCTTTTAATTAAATTCCCTCATTAATATTCCTTCAAAAAAGTACAACACCATTATATTTCTAACTTCTAAGGGCTTCCTTCTTTCTTTACACATTTTTCTATAAACCAATAAAACCTTGTATAGCCAATCAGATGTTAACAAAAGAAAATTAAAAACAAACCATAGACATATGAATTTCAGACTTCTTCCTCCCCTCTAAATGGCACATTTACCTAATCCTGAATTTAAAGATTATTTCAAGTCATCTAACATTTAGCAAATTAATACGTATCTACATTCCTTACTTATTAATCTTAAATTTCAGTCAATTTGAGAAAAAAAGGGGGGAAAATCTATTCTCTATTTTCAATCCATTAAAAATCATTAACATCATTAATCTCCAAAACAATTCTAAATTCAATTCCATTTATGCATTAATCCAAATCAGTATCACCTACTACATATCTTATAATCAATACTTCTTACTTTATTAAAACATCAGCAATTCCTAAATTCATATATCTAAATAAAAAATAATAATTAAAGTTTAAAGAAGAACAAACAAAACTACCCCAAGTTTAATCAACCTTTCTCAAACTCCAATTTCTTTAATCTGGGCAGAAATTTGAACCAAACCCTTTTCTTTTTTATTTTTTTGTATCCACTTTTAATTCCCTTTTCTGTTTTATTCTTTCTATTCTTCCTTCTGGGAAGAACTTTGTTAGAAAAATAAAGGTGTTATTGGGTCAAACTTTGGACACTTGACAACGTAGTTATGATGGTGGCAATGTCCCAGGGTTATGTGAACATCTTTTGGCATCTTCTGACAAGCAACTGCAGGGATTCACTTAACGACTGTGGCAAGAAAGGTGGTAAAGTGAGGCAGAACTCAATAACCGTCTTACTCAGGAGATAAAAACGTTGGCCTCCATTGGGATCAGAACAGAAGTCGAGGATTATCTGTCTAACCAGTGCACTCCTAGAAGCAGATCAGGAGTCCATTTTGAAGCTCCACAGAAAATATCTAGGGGAGAAGGCAGATTGTCTTCTACTTATAACAGTTCATTTACTGACCGTTCAAAGTCGCAACGGCCCTGAAAAAAGTGACTTATGCCCCTTTTTCACACTTAGGACCTTCGTGGCAGCCCCACGATCGTGTGATCAAAATTTGGTTGCCGTTTCATGTTTATGACCGTTGCTGTGTCTTGAGGTCACGTGACCCCCTTTTGCGACCGTCTCACAAACAAAGACAATGGGGAGGGGGAGGCGGAGAAGCCAGGTTCGCTTAATGACCAGGTTTCTAACCGATCCATGCCCAGGCATGAATGTGCCGCTCAGGCATTATACTTTTCTGCCCACACCGGAAAAAAATTAGAGGGAACATTGGGGTGGGAGGTTGTGGGTGACAGTGGCAAAGATGGACTTGATTGTGCGGGTTTGTGAGTGAGCATGGCCCGTTTGTTCAGCCTGAAACTGTGGTGTGAATATCCGGATCGTGAGGCTCTTGTTAATTTCATTCGAGGGAGCAGATTTCTGTCGCTGAGCGAGACATTGGTTAAATATGTTTCGACCCATGTTATGAACATTTCTTGCCATGGTTGTTAAGTGAATCACTGCAGTTGATAAATTAGTGACTGAGTTGTTAAGTGAATCTGGCTTCCTCGTTGAACTTTGCTTGTCATCAAAAAACTCCAGGTGGCCTTGGGACACAGCAACAGTTGTTAAGTAGTTTTCCTATCAGGGCAACCTGGTCTACCCAATTGTGGGGTAGACCACACTGCTTCCGCCTTCGCCTTTCACTTCCAGTTCAGGAGCCTTTGCAGGCAGTAGCTTCTGCAACAAACTATTTTTCTGTTGAATGTATGGTTTACCGAGAAATACAGAAAAGGAGATAAGCATGGATCTATTTCAAGCTATTTAGCTCTCATTAGCTAGCTACGCCCTTCTGGGATTTGAACTTGGGCTGCTTTCACATATTAGGTAGATGTACAGTAAGACCTCACCTATCGCTGGTGTTACGTTCCAGACCCGGCCGCGATAGGTGAAATCCGCGATGGGGAATTTATCGACTGATAGTACTTATTTAAGTATTTATATTGTAATTGGTAAGTTTTCATTGTTTTAAGTGTTTATAAACCCTTCCCACACAGTATTTATTTTAGATACAGTATTCAAATACAGTATTTACAATTTTAGATTTATTTTTTTTTGAAAAACCTGCCGATCAAGTTCCGCAGGCTGTTTAAATCTGCCGACTGACTTCATCAGAAACCCGCAAACCAGCGAAGATCCGCGAATGATTTTTCTCATTAATATTTCTTGAAAACCCGCGATGAAGTGAAGCCGCAGTAGGTGAAGCGCACTACAGTGATCCCCCGGTTATTGCGTCCCCGACCATTGCGAACAGGGTAATTTGCAATTTTTGAACCCGGAAGTCAAAACACCATCTGCGCATGCGTGCCCTTTTTTTCTATGGGCACGCATGCGTAGATGGCGCCCGGCAGATCAGCTGCTGGGCGACTTCCCTGGGTCTTCCCCCTCTTGCTGGCGGGAGGGCGAAGCCCCCCCCAACACCCGCTCGCCCGCCCTTCGCCCTTGAAGTTCGCCAGGAGTCAGCGGAGAACGGCGCAACTGTTTTAAAACGATCGGAGCTTTCCAATGAGTCCCGAAGACAAACGTCAAACTTCCGCGTTTGTCTTCGGGACTCATTGGAAAGCCGCGCGGGTGTTTTAAAATGTCCCTGCCGACATGGGGGGCTTGCTAGCAGCCCCCCAAACCCGGGTTGGGGGTTCGGGGGGGTGCTAGCGAGCCCCCCATGTCGGCGGCGGCGTTTTAAAACAGCCGCGCCGCCCCCAATCTTCGGCTCCTCGCTAGCGCTGCGGAAGTTAAAAACACCATCTGCACATGCGCAGATTGTGTTTTTACTTCCGCAGCGCTACTTCGCGAAAACCCGCTCGTTGCGGGGGGGTCCTGGAACGGAACCCTCGCAACGAGCGGGGGATCACTGTATAGCGAGGGACTACTGTATTAACCTCTAAGCCACGAGCTCTCCTCTCTGTCGGCTACACCAGGTGAGTGATGGTTATAAAACTCATGTCAAGAAGGGTGTCTCGGGATCAGCATAGCAATATAGACAAACTAAAGCCCTTCAAAATATCCTAAACCAGGGATCGGCAATCTGAAACACTCAAAGAACCACTGGAAGCCCCTTGTTCAATTCTAGAACTAACCAGAAGTCCGATTCTCATAGTCTTCTAGTGCAGCATTCTTTTTCTTCTCCCAACCGGAAGTCCTGTTCCCCCACCATAGAATCTCCTAGTGCAGCATCTTTTCCTCTGCCGTCCTGAAGTCTGCTTTCCCCACCATAGAGTCTCCCCCTAGTGGGGCGTTCTTCCTCCACTACCTGTCCTAACTGAAAGCCCTATCAATTGTGGAACTGACTGTTGGAAGGGAGCTGCTGCAGAGGGATGAATGAGCCACATGTGGCTCCAGAGCCGTGGGTTGCCGACCCTTGATATAGCCAGACCTTTCTGCGGAAGCAGTATGCTCTGCTCCATATTCGGGTAAACCAGCTTGCCCTGATAGAAAAAACAATCTCTCCCCTGGTACAGCCAACAAAGTGAGACGAACTCATGCCTTAAGAGGTTTATACATCTACCTAATATATGCAAACAGCCTGGGTTCGAATCCGAGAAGGATATATGGTTAGATTAGATTCCCTCCTGTCAGCTGGATACAGGTAGTCCTCGACTTACGACCACATTTAAACCCTCTTGCTAAGTGAAATGTTTGCTCGGCGACTTATTGCTCTGTTTTACCACCTATCTCACCACCGTTGTTAAGCAAACCCCTGCAGCTGTCAATCTAGTAAAGCAGTTGCAAAGTGAAATTTGGTTTCCCCATCAACGTTGTGACACAGTGACACATCCTAAATATGAACCACTTGCTAAGTCTTCTGGGTTTTGATGCTGCAACATTGTGAGTGTGAAAAACAGTCATAAATCCTTAAAATCATTACTTTAAATCAGTGATTCTCAAACTTTCTAATGCCGCAATCCCTAAATACAGTTCCTCAGGTTGTGGTGACCCCCAACCATAAGTCTAGCACCAATTCTCCCAACAGAACTTTAAGCTGATTGGCAGGAAGGTTAGAAGGGACGCCCCCACTGTAAATGCCTGATTGGTCAGATTGTAAAAATATGTTCCAAGGCACCGGAATAGAAGCATTAATTCCTAACACCATGGGAAATTCGTCTTTTCCCATGTCCTTAGCGTCTGACCCGTGAAATGGTTGTTCGACCCCCAAAGGGGTCCCGACCCCCAGGTTGAGAACCACTGCTTTAAATAGTCAGTAAATGAACGGTTGTAAGTTAAGGACTATAGCTCTATTCCTTGGAGCTCCAGTGCACCTGGGAGGGGAATTACATTGGATAAACCAGCCATAGAAATAGTAATATGCTGTATAGCAGTGATGGTGAACCTTTTTTTGTTCGTGTGTCAAAAGGGTTTGCACTTACGTACACCCATGCCCTCCGACCTTGTGCAAAACCCCTGCACATGCATGCACACACACCCAATGCCCCCCACACACATATGCACAGACCTCACAATGGACTTCTGAAATTTTGGGACGTGAAAAACGGCCAAATGGGCCAACTGGAAGTTCGGAAACAAACTTCCGATTGGCCCATTAGGCCGTTTTTCGCCCTTTTCAGTTTTTACTCTCCCCAGGCTTCAGGGAAGCTGCCTGGAGCCAGGGCATGGTGAAGAATGGCATAATAGGCCAACCGATTCGCTGCACGAATCCCAGCAACCGATTAGGTCCCACAGAGTTGGCCTTCTCCGGGTCCCGTTGACTAAACAATGTCGTTTGGTGGGTCCCAGGGGAAGAGTCTTCTCTGTGGCGGCCCGACCCTCTGGAACCAGCTCTCCCCTGAGATTAGAACTGCCCCCACCCTCCTGGCCTTTCGTAAACTCCTCAAAACCCACCTTTGACATCAGGCATGGGGGAATTGAGACATCTCCCCTGGGCCTATACAATTTATGTATAGTATGTTTGTGTGTATGTCTGCTTTAATAACGGGTTTTTAAAATGTTTTTTAATTATTAGATTTGTGTTGAATTGTTTTATTGTTGTTGTGATCTGCCCTGAGTCTACGGAGAGGGGTGGCATACAAATCTAATAAATAAATAAATAAATAAACCCCGGAAGTTCATTTTCAAACTTCTGGTTGGCCTGTTTTTCGTCATCCCCTGGTTTCAGGAGGCATTCCCTGGAGCTGGGGAGAGCAAAAATGGTCAAAAATAAGGCTGAAAATCAACTAGCCAGTGCATACATACACACTGGAACTGACATAGGGCAATGCCTTGTGTGCCCTTCAATATGGCTCTCCGTGACACTTGTGGCACGCATGCCATAGGTTTGCCATCACGGCTATATAGAACTAGCAAAAGCATTTAGACTTATATACTCCTTAATAACCCCCTCTAAGCGGTTTACAGCAGGGTGTCAAACTCAGGGCCTGTGGGCCAGATCCAGCCTCATGGCTGCTCTGATAACAGCAAAGGATTGGCCTGCAGTGCCTCTGCCAGTGGAAATGGAATTCAGGGAGCCGCATGCATCCTGCAAGCTCCGTTTTCACTGGCAGAGGACTGCAGGAGGCTGTTGCAGATGAAAACGGATGTTCAGAAGGCCACGCCCACCCTAGCCATGTCTACTTCTCCATCCCACCCTGATGCAGCTCTCAATGAAATCAAGTTTTAACACCCCCAATTTATAAACTCGGCGTATTGCCAATAATCTAGGTTTCTCATTTTACCGATCTTGGAAGGAGAGAAGGCTGAGTCAGCCTTGAACCTGGTGAGATTTGAAATGCCAAACTGCAGGTAGCAGTCGGCAGAAGTAGCCTGCAGTACGGCAACTCACATGGTACAAATGTAAGTTGCATTTGGTTTTCTGGCAGCAAAGTGGGCTCGGTCAAAACAGGCTGCAGGGAAGTATTGTTCCTGGTGGGCCATCTGCTAATCCACAGTGGCCCTTTTATTAAAAGATTGGAATATACACATCCTCTTTTGCATTGCCACCATTTTCACTCCCAAGCCAATGCCAAGAGTCCACGGCAGTTGTTCTCTTCTTGGTCCATTATGGCAGCCTCACTTTCATGTGGCTTCACATGTTCTTAGGCTTGGAAATAATTCCATCTGGGTACCGCTGCTTGAACTGAGCCACCACATCTGGGTCCAACAAATGGATCCCATCTAGCTGGTTGCCAAGGGTGACCCTGGAGGAAAAAGAGAAGAGCAAACCGGTCAGTGACTACTTCATCTTCAACCGCAACAACACAAGAGCAAGCAACAGATTCAAACTTAATACGAACCGCTCCATACTTGACTGTAAAAAAATATGATTTCAACAATCGAGTTATCGAAGCGTGGAACTCATTGCCGGACTCAATTGTGTCAACCCCTAACCCCCAACACTTCTCCCTTAGACTCTCCACGATTGACCTCTCCAGGTTCCTAAGAGGCCAGTAAGGGGCGTACATAAGTGCACTGGTGTGTCTTTCGTCCCCTGTCCAATTGTCTTTCCTTTCTTTCACCTATCTTATATATTCTCTTCCTTTCATATATCCTCTCCTCTAAGTTCACTTTTACCCTTGTATATATTACTACATGTCTATTTTTCTTCTTATGTATTTGTGTATTGGACAAATGAATAAATAAATAAATATGCCATGAGAAAGATGGATACCTCATCTGAGATGGTTCCTGCAGAACAAGCCATGGTTTTGGGATACTAATCAATGTATTGGCAACCATATAGGTAATCTGCATTTTAGACCATTCATTGTAAAAATAGCAATAGCACTTAGGCTTATATACCACTTCACAGTGTTTTACAGCCTCCTCTAAGCGGTTTACAAAGTCAGCCTGTTGCTTCCAACAATCTGGTTTATCATTTTACCGCAGGAAGCCATCACAGAAAAAAAACAGATGTTGAGCTGGCCACACCCACCTTAGCCCTGATGCGGCCCTCAATGCAATTGAGATTTCATTTGAGTACATAAATTGAGCTTGGCACTCCTGATTTACAGCTTATTGCCTCCAAAAATCCGGGATCTCATTTTACCGACCTCGGAAAGATGGAAAGTTGAGTCAATCTTGAGCCTAGTGAGATTTGAACTGCCAAACTACTGCAAGGTGGTTAGCTCTGCCCCCGCTCCTGCCCCAAGGACTGTGGATGTTGGGGAGACATCCATATGCTGCAGGCCTGTTTTGCCCCCGGTGGAATCTGCTGATGAAGGCTCCTCTGACCAAGAAGACATGAGTGACAGGGAGGAGGAGAGTGTGGCAGACAGCTCAGAAGGAGATCAATTATCTAGCTCCTCCTTGGATTCAGAACAAGAGTTAATGATACTGCCACGCATGCGGAAAACGATGCATAGGCAACAACAACTGAGAGATTATTATCAAAGAAAATGAGGCCACCTGTGGTTGGGTGGGGCTGTGGTAATTAGTGAGGCTGCTATAAATAGCAGCCTGTGGGTTTGGCCATTGTGGAGGATTATCTGATCGTTGTGTTTCGTGACTGCTTTACTGACTTTGACTTTTTGTGTGCTGATTTTCCCCTGCTTTGAAACTAAACCAGAGCAAAGTGTGTTTCACTTTGTGAAAGAAGAAGGACTGTGAATTGCCTCACAGCTGCAAGCTAAGTATCACAGAACTGATAAGGGACTTGTACAAATTACCAGTTTGTTTGGAGACGAGTGCTCTTTGCTATACCAAAAGAGGGCTTGGTTTAAGTGAATTTTCATTATAAAGAACATTGTTTTGAATTTTTCAAACGTGTGTGTGTGTCTGAAATTTGTACCTGTGAATTTTTGGGAGGATTCTACCAGAGAGCACGACAGAACATCTTCCAACAAGCAAGTCAGTGGGAAAATTAGAATTCACTTATCAACGGCATGCTTCATTTAGTAAGCATATGCTTCACTTAACCTAGTGATTTGCTTAACACCGTAGTAAAATGGTTGTAAAATCAGAAACAAGTCACTTAATGGCTACCTTATCTAGCAACAGAGGTTCTGATTCCAATTATGTCATAAGGTGGGGACTCCCTCTAATAGCATCTGGCTGGCCAATGAAGAGATTCCATCGTTAAAAACGGAGGGTTGAGAGCATTTCTATCAGTCTTGGTAGATGCCCAATAACGAAGAATTGGAAACTGCAGTTTCATATCTAGAGTGCCAATACTTTTTGACTTCCTTTTTAGAAGGTCTTTTTCTCTTTCTCTGATGTTGCATTGTCACTACTGCTGTAACCTTCAAATAAATATACCTTGGCCATAAATGGGTATATGAGCCTATAGCCAACAAACGAGGAACTGATTGGCAGACTCCCAACACCCTTAATTTAAATTTAAATTAATTAAATGAGCCGGGGTGGTGCAGCAGGTAGAGTGCTGTACTGAAGCTGACTGTAGATCTGAAGGTCAGCGGTTCAAATCTCATCACCGGCTCAAGGTTGACTCAGCCTTCCATCCTTCCGAGGTGGGTAAAATGAGGACCCAGATTGTGGGGGCAATATGCTGGCTCTGTTAAAAAGTGCTATTGCTAACATGTTGTAAGCCTCCCCGAGTCTAAGGAGAAGGGCGGCATAAAAATCGAATGAATGAATGAATGAGTGAGTGAGTGAGTGAGTGAGTGAGTGAGTGAGTGAATTAATTAATTAATTAATTAATTCTGAAATGTTGTAATTTTTCAGAGATTTTAAAAAAGAAAAGAAACCTCAAGCCTTTCTAAATTTCGGTCTGGAAACTATGGCTTGCTTCCGATTCAAATTAGGCTTCAAGTTAGGTTTGGTTCAACAACATGTGGGGAGAAACCAAATTCTGGAATCCAGTTGGGCAAATACTATTGTAGTTTTTCAGAGATTTTCTTTTTTTAAATGTCTTTTTAAATTTTGGCCTGGAAACTCCAGCTTGCTTTCTACTCTGTCAGATTTCAAGTTAGGTTTCATTCAACAACATGAGGGGAGAAATCACTCACCAGTTGGGTTGTACGTTGTGAGGTCGCCCAAAGAGCTCGATCTTGCGTGTGCCTGGAGAAAGCCGCTCAATCATGCCGTAAATCTCATCTGGCTTGTGACTGGTGGAGCGAACCTGCACCAAGAACACAGAAAACGTTTCAAAGGCTTCCTAAGGCAGCAACCCAAAAGAATAGAATAGAATAGAATAGAATGGAATGGAATAGAATAGAGCAGAGCAGAACAGAACTAGAACTAGGGAAGGGAAAGTAAGAGAATAGCAAACGGAAGGGAATAGAATAGGGAATAGAATGGAATGGAACAGAACTAGAATAGGGAAGGGAAACAAAGGGAATGGAATAGAATAGAATGGAATAGAAATAGAATAGAAAGGGTGGGGTGGCCAGGGTAGGATTAGGAAAGGAGAGGAGAGGGAAGGGAAGTAAAAGGAAGTGCCTAGACTGGAATACAATAAGAGTAAGAATGGGAATGGAATAGAATTGGGAATAGGGAATTGAATTCTTTATTGGTCAAATGTGATTGGATTCACAAGGAACTTGCTTCTGGTGCATAAGTTCTCAGTGTACATAAAGACATGTGTTAAATCATGATCATAGTCATAATGCATTCATTGTGAATCATAAAATACAATACTTAGTGATTGCCATCGGATATTAAATAAGCAATCAACATAAATCATACTAGGAAACTAAGCAAAACAATATAAATTGTAAAGATACAAGCAATAAAGTTATAGCCAGAAGTAGAAAAGAAGGAGACAAGTAATAGGAAAGATGAGAATAATAATAATAATACAATTTAGTAAATAGTTTGACAGTGTTGTGGGAATTAGTGGGAAAGAGGGTACGAAAAGAAAGTAGTGTGCGACGGCACCCAAAAAACCCGATACAATCCTTGCTTGTAGAAACAATGAGCCATGTGAAGTGTTACTACTGCTTTATATTTATATTTATAACATTTATAAAAATTAAATGTTATGAGAAATGTTTGAATATATTAAAATGACTTTAGAATTTTATTTCTCCTTTTGATTAATTTAATTCTGTTTGTTAGAATATATAAACAAAATTCTTCTTTTCATCTAGATTATTATGTTGACTTAATGAACTAAGAATATATTCTTTTTCTGTATTAAAAATTAACTTCTAAGAAGAGAGGGGTAATTGTAATCCCTACTACATGTTTAAATGTTTGTATGTCTGTGTGTGTTTTTTTATGAAAAAATCAATAAAGTTTACTACTGCTTTATAAAAGCTTAGGTATGGTCCCACCTGGAATACTGCATTCAGGTTGGGTCATCAACATTAAGAAAACCCCCCGATGTTGAGACTTTGGAAAAAGTGCCAAGAAGAATAACTAAGATGCTTAAAGTCCCAGAGACAAAAACATATGCAGGAATTGGGTCTGACTAGTCTAGAGAAAACCAAAGATTTAGGGGTGACATGATAGCAATGTTCTCAGGGGCTGCCCCAAAGGAGATAATAAGTCAACTTATTTTCCAAAGCACCAGTAGGCAAGGCAACACAAGAATGGATGGAAAGTAATCAAGGAGAAAAGCAACCTGGCATTAAGGAGAAACTTTCTAATGGTGAGGACCACTAAGGTTGCCTTCAGAAGTTGTGAGTCTTTCATCACTGGAGGATTTTAAGAAAAAACACTGGGCAGCCACCTGTCTCTGAAGTGCTATAAGGCAGAGATGGTGAACCTGTGGCTTGTTCAGCCATATATAAAGGCATTCAAGGCGTTGCCCTATATCAGCTTATATATGGCTCGTGCAGCCATATATAAAGGCATTCAAGGTGTTGCCCTATATCAGCTTATATATGGCTCGTGCAGCCATATATAAAGGCATTCAAGGTGTTGCCCTATATCAGCTTATATATGGTTCGTGCAGCCATATATAAAGGCATTCAAGGTGTTGCCCTATATCAGCTTATATATGGCTCGTGCAGCCATATATAAAGGCATTCAAGGCGTTGCCCTATATCAGCTCCAGGGCCCTGCTGATTTTGGGACATTTTCAGCTGTTTTTTGACATCCACAAGGTTCAGGAAAGCCTACTGAAGCCTGGGGAGGGTGAAAAAAAAAACAGCTCAATGGTCCAACCGGAAGTTCTTTTCCACACTTCTGGTTGGCCCATTCAGCTCATTTTTCACTCCCCAATCGATTGCTTCAGGCTTTCCTGAACCCTGGGGAGAGCAAAAATCACCCCAAAGGTCCCACCGGAAGTCTGGAGGCTTTAGTGACGCCTGTGTACATGCACGGGCGGGGGAGGGGAGGAAGTGCAGGGGGTTGTGAACATGCGGGGGGAGGGTCAGCAGGCATGCACAAAGGGGGGGCATTGCATTATAGGTATGGGCACCCATGCCCTTGCTATCTCACAGGTGCGCCCACTTTTTGGCACCCAAGCAAAAAAGAGGTTTGCCATCACTGTTATAAGGGTCTCCTTCTTGAGCAGGGGGTCGGATTAAAAGACCTCCCAGCCCTATTCAGATTGATGGACCTCAACATAAAAGAGCATTGGGGGGGGGGGAGGGTTGTCACCTCACCTCTGCCACAATGACATCACAGTCCAGACCTCTGTTGAAGCCTTGGGGGTTTCCTTTCACGCCAACCTAAATAAAATAAAGCATAAAACGTATCAGGAAAGACTTCATGAACTCAATCTGTATAGTCTGGAGGACAGAAGGAAAAGGGGGGACATGATTGAAACATTTAAATATGTTAAAGGGTTAAATAAGGTCCGGGAGGGAAGTGTTTTTAATTGGAAAGTGAACACAAGAACAAGGGGACACAATCTGAAGTTAGTTGGGGGAAAGATCAAAAGCAACGTGAGAAAATATTATTTTACTGAAAGAGTAGTAGATGCTTGGAACAAACTTCTGTAACTGAATTGAAACATCCATCTAGTCTGCCCTTATACTATTTCCTGTATTTTATCTTAGGATGGATCTATGTTTATCCCAGGCATGTTTAAATTCAGTTACTGTGGATTTATTTATCACGTCTGCTGGAAGTTTGTTCCAAGCATTTACTACTCTTTCAGTAAAATAATATTTTCTCATGTTGCTTTTGATCTTTCCCCCAACTAACTTCAGATTGTGTCCCCTTGTTCTTGTGTTCACTTTCCTATTAAAAACACTTCCCTCCTGGACCTTATTTAACCCTTTGACATATTTAAATGTTTCGATCATGTCCCCCCTTATGGGTGTGGGCACAGGCACGTGCAACACCCCCCCCTCTGTGCTCCCCCTCTCTTGGCACGTGAACAAAGGAAAGATTTGCCATCACTGCTCTAAAGCCTCCAGAGGCTGACATGAATACTGCAGAGAAACAAGGGGGGTCCCAGCCAGGTGATACCACTTAATGCGGGGGGGGGGGGGGGGGCGGGGACGGGGGACAGGAGCTAGTGCCTGAGACTTCAAATGCACTACATTTCCCAGGCAGCAGGTGGCGGTGAGTGGGTTCCAATTATTCCTCTATTTACCAAGCAGTGCTCCTTGCCGTGATTGAGCCAATGGCCTGTCCGTCCTGTTCGGATGATACGCTGCAGCTGGTTGGTTTTCACCCAGATGATCTCATCCACCCGCTCGTACCTGATTGGCCAGAATGGGAGACAGAAAACAGAGCCCAAATCAAAGAGGCAGAAGGTTATAAGGGTGGAAAAGGTCCTTTTTCTGCCCCGGGGGAAAACAGCAACAACAATCCCATACTCACCCCCACAGACTGAGACACTCGCGCCCCAATTCCATGGCTCTGTGGGGAAGAGGGGAACAGGTTAGTTAATCAACAGTTTACCCCAAGGAGCTGCTGATATAGTTCTACAGAGGAATTATTGAGTCTGTCATCTGCACCTCTATAACTGTCTGCTTTGGTTCTGCAACCCAACAAGTCAGATACAGATTTTGGAGGAGAATCAGAACTGCAGAAAAAACGATTACTGCCAACCTGCCTTCCATTGAGGACCTGTATACTGAGTCAAAAAGAGGGGGTGAAAATATTTACTGACCCTTCACATCCTGGGCACAAATTGTTTCAACTCCTGCCCTCAAAAGGTCACTACAGAGCACTGCACACCAAGACAACAGGAACAGTTATTTCCCGAACGCCATCACTCTGCTAAACTCCAAGCCGAACTAGGAAAGCAAACTAGAACAGGCTAGAACAGAACTGCAACCACGGAAGCCACGTTTCAAGCGACGATACAAACTGGAAACACAGAGGTTAATATTCAGGAACTGCAATGCGAGGTTCAAGATTTACAATACGATGCAAAATTCAAGATTCACGATACAAACTGGAAACTGAAGTCAGGATTCAGGATTGGCGTTCCCTGCAATTAGCTTAAGCATGGTTAGGCCTTAAGTAGTCTAAAGCAGTGTTTCCCAACCTTGGCAACTTGAAGATATTTGGACTTCAACTCCCAGAATTCCCCAGCCAGTGAATGCTGGCTGGGGAACTCTGGGAGTTGAAGTCCAGATATCTTCAAGTTGCCAAGGTTGGGAAACACTGAGCTAAAGGACATGGCCAATTAGCCTGCAGCTCTGCTCGTGAGTAGACCTCCATCAGAGTAAACCTTACTGCATTTTGGCAGTTCCTGCATGCTCCTGCATTCAGGCAAAGGAGTAGCCCCTCTTTTCTCATTGCACTGCAGGCTTTTAAAGGCTACACAAGCTGCTAGGCAGGCCACAACATAATTAAACTAGACACCTCTCGAACTTCTCTTCTTTAAACTAGACACTGAAAAAAGTGTGTTATGAACTCTAAGAGGTTTCACAGCATTTGTTTTTACGGAAAAAGAGTTTTTCATATGACTTTTTTCCCCACATTCCTTTGATACATGATCAAAATTCAGTCACTTGGCAACGGGCAAGTACTGTGACACCTCGTCTTACAAACGCCTCGTCATACAAACTTTTCGAGATACAAACCCGGGGTTTAAGATATTTTTGCCTCTTCTTACAAACTATTTTCACCTTGCAAACCCACCGCCGCCACTGGGATGCCCCGCCTCCGGACTTCCGTTGCCAGTGAAGCACCCGTTTTTGTGCCGCGGGAATTCCCCTGAGGCTCTCCTCCCTGGGAAACCCCACCTCCAGACTTCCGTGTTTTTGTGATGCTGCACGGGAATCCCATCAGGGGACTCCCAGCAGTACAAAAACGGGCACTTCGCTGGCAACGGAAGTCCGGAGGTGGGGTTTCCCAGCGAGGGGAGCCTCAGTGAAATTGCAGCATCGCAAAAACACAGAGGTCCGGAGGTGGGGTTTGCGATGCTACAATTTCACCGATGCTCCCTTCGCTGGGAAACCTCACCTCCAGACTTCCATTGCCAGCGAAGCGCCCATTTTTGTGCTGCTGGGAGTCCCCTGCTTGGATTCCCCTGCAGCATCACAAAAACACAGAAGTCCGGAGGTGGGGTTTCCCATGGAGGGGAGCCTCAGGGGAATCTTAGCAGTGCAAAAACGGGCGCTTCGGCTGGCAAAAGGGGTGGATTTTGGGCTTGCATGCATTAATCGCTTTTCCATTGATTCCTATGGGAAACATTGTTTCATCTTACAAACTTTTCACCTTAAGAACCTCGTCCCGGAACCAATTAAGTTTGTAAGACGAGGTATCACAGTATTCCTGAAACCCTTCTTCCCATCATTTGACCTCCCTGATTTTCCTAGTTCAACCAACCAGGAACCACCACTTGCCAAGTCAATGCTGAGTCAAGGCCGGTCCCAGAGTTCTTCCAGTTGCCTCTTTCATCAACAGGCCTAGATTCCCCGTTGCGTCACCTACCGGCCTGTGACCCACAGGAAGAGGAAACCGTCGTCTTGCAGGACAGGGATGTTGAGACGCCTCATCTCGTCGTCTGTGAGCGTCCCGTAAGGAAGTTCCATGTGAATGTCCCAAGGTGGGTCAGCCATCACCACAGCGAACTTGCCCAAGATGCTTACGTCCAGGTAGCGGATGTCGCAACAAATCCACTGCCAACACACAAAGGAGACAACCAGGGAGGCATTGAACAGCACAGGCAGATTCTGATATACTTTGGTGATTTTTTTTAAATAACAGTTTTTATTCCCACCCCACCCCACATTCATACATACCATATTTTTTGAAATATAAGATGCACCTTTTCCGCTCTAAAAGAGGCTGAAAATTTGGCTGTGCCTTATACTCCAAGTGTAGCTTTTTTTGAAGCTTTTCTTCCCAAGCACTAAAAAGATACTAACAATCTTCCTGACTTGCAGGCTTTTTCATTGCTATTTGCTCCGAAGGAGGTTTTTTCCAGCCCTTTGTAGGCTTTTTTTTCCAGTGCTACTCGTTCTGAATAAGGTTTTTTAAAGCCCTAACCAGGGGATAATGAAATGTGCTGAAGCTGACCAGACTAAGGATTCTGGTGAGATGAATACCTGGTAGGCAGATATTTTTCTCCTATTTTCCTCCCCAAAAGCTAAAGGGCATCTTATACTCCAAAAAAAATACAGTATATCAATGCATGTACGTTACAATATACCAACTATAGAATTACTGTATATATTTTTATCAATCATTCTTAGTTGGGGGAAAGATCAAAAGCAACATGAGAAAATATGAGCCGGGGTGGCGCAGCAGGTAGAGTGCTGTACTGCAGGCCACTGAAGCTGACTTGTAGATCTGAAGGTCAGCGGTTCAAATCTCATCACCGGCTCAAGGTTGACTCAGCCTTCCATCCTTCCGAGGTGGGTAAAATGAGGACCCGGATTGTGGGGGCAATAGGCTCGCTCTGTTAGAAAGTGCTATTGCTAACATGTTATAAGCCGCCCTGAGTCTAAGGAGAAGGGCGGCATAAAAATCGAATGAATGAATGAATGAATGAATTATTTTACTGAAAGAGTAGTAAATGCTTGGAACAAACTTCCAGCAGACGTGGTAGATAAATCCACGTAGTAACTGAATTTAAACATGCCTGGGATAAACATAGATCCATCCTAAGATAAAATACAGAAAATAGTATAAGGGCAGACTAGATGGACCAGGAGGTCTTTTTCTGCCGTCAGTCTTCTATGTTTCTATGTTTTAGCCTCTAGTTCCCCAAAACGTCTTTGTGGCTCTTCTCTTACTTGGCCCAGTGCTGCGTACCTGTGGCGGGAAGAGCCTGTCCACGCTGGAATCTCTCCCCACGGCTTGGGGCATGGCCAGGTCTTGGCCTGAAAGACGTTCCCGCCCACAGGGGGCATCCAGGTCTGTGCAGGCGTCGATCTCATAATGTACATATTTGCAGGTGTCCATGTGGAAACAGGTGTTGAGGAAGGAGCAGTCGCCTAAGGACTCGTCCGTGTGCTTGTTAATGATACGCCTAGGAGAGGAGAAAGACAGTCACTTTAAGACCTTCTGCTTTTCAAACCCATCCAGATTGCCCCCCATTATGGCCAGGCAACTGTAGCTTCGTAGTAGTATTTATGGTAATAGTAATAGTACAGTGGTACCTCGACATACGAGTTTAATTTGTGCCAGACCAAAGCTCGTATGTCGATCAATTCGCATCTCCAACGAATGCCTTTAGACTTTGTTTTTCCGGGCCGAGATAACTGGAAACATGGAATTCTTCCGCCACCTAGTGGACGCTCGGCTCGTATCCCGAATTTGAGCTCGGGTGTCGAACAGAAATTTTGCTTGTGTCTCAGCTTGTAACTTGGAATACTCGCATGTGGAGTAGCTTGTATCTAGAGGTATTACTGTACTTTAATTGTCATTGCACCTAGTACAATGAAATTAAATGCCATCTTCAGCGTACATCATACATAAGAAAAGTATAAAAAGTAAAACATGTATAAGGGTAAATTTTTTTTAGGTAGTCTATTAATTACAAACCAAAATAAATTAATATGGAAAGTATATAAATATATGATTGAATATAAAAATATAGGTTTGACGCTAAAAGATAATATGATAAAATGGTGCCAAAATATTGGTAAAGAATTCGATGTAGAGACATGGGAGAAAGTATGGATTACAAATTGGAAAATGACGAAATCAGTATCTTTAAAAAAAAAACCAAATTAAGATGTTTTATAGGTGGCATCTCCCACCAAATAGAATTGCCAAAATGTTTCCAAACACATCCCCAAAATGCTGGAAATGCAAAAAGGAAATAGGTTCCTACTGTCATCAATGGTGGACCTGCAATAAAGTCAAGACATATTGGAAAATGATAGAAAAAATGTTAAAAGAGATTACATTACAAGAGATAGAAAAAACCCCAGAATTTTATTTGTTAGGCATAACTAAGCAGAAATATAAAAAAGATTTTTTTTATTTAGTTGTACATATTTTAACAGCAGCTAGGATAGTTTACGCACAAAATTGGAAGGGGGAAAGTATACCCAAAAAAGAAGACATAGTTAAAAAAAATTGGATTGTGCAAAGATGGATATGATGACAAGAAGGCTGAATGACCAAGAAGAATCTGACTTTTATATTATTTGGAATATAGTTTATAAGTGGATAGATAAAAATTAAAATTAAAATTAAATGTTATGCGAAATGTATGAATACAGTATATTGAAATGACTTTAGAATTTTTTTCTTTTGATTAATTCAATTTTATGTTTATTAGAATATATAAACAAAATTCTTCTTTTCATCTAAATTAATATGTTGATTTAATGAACTAAGAATATATTCTTTTTCTGTATTTAAAATTAACTTCTAAGAAGAGAGGGATAATTGTAACCCCTACTACATGTTTAAATGTTTGTATGTCTGTGTGTTTTTTTATGAAAAATCAATAAAGTTTATTTAAAAAAAAGTAAAACAAAAAGACACATCCATCGCATTCTGTACAATTGAATTGAAAACCCCTGATATTGCATTAATATTGTACTATACCAGTGGTGCCGAACCTTTTGTTGGTCCGTGTGCCAAAAGGAGAATAGCATGTGCATGTGCCCAGACCCATAATTCCATGCCCCCACACTACCCCATGCTTGATACACTACCCCTACACTATCAGCACACGATGGCACACCCTTTTTTCACTCTCCCTAGGCTTCAGAGCCTTTCTAGAAGCCTGGGGTAGTTGAAAATGGGCCTTATTATTTATTTTATTTTTATTTATTAGATTTGTATGCCGCCCCTCTCCCAAGACTCGGGGCGGCTCACAACAATAAAAACAATATTATAACAAAACAAATCTATTATTAAAAGAAGCATATAAAACCCTATCATATATTTAAAAACCAAACAGCACATTCATACGAAACATGAAATAAAATATAAAGAAGCCTGTGGGGAAAGGTGTCTCAACTCCCCCATGCCTGGCGGTATAAGTGAGTCTTGAGTAATTTACGAAAGACAAGGAGGGTGGGGGCCATTCTAATCTCCGGGGAAAGTTGATTCCAGAGGGCCGGGGCCGCCACAGAGAAGGCTCTTCCCCTGGGGCCTGCCAAACGACATTGTTTAGTTGACGGGACCCGGAGAAAGCCAACTCTGTAGGACCTTATCGGCCGCTGGGATTCATGCGGTAGTAGGTGGTTCCGGAGGTACTCTGGTCCAATGCCATGTAGGGCTTTCCACATCCCTTCCGAAGGCTGGAAACAACCTGTTTCCCAACTCCCAGTGGGCTCGAAAATCAGCTGGTATGTACCAGACCTGAGCTCACATGGCCACTAATATGGCTCTGTGTGCCACTTGTAGAATGCAGGCCATAGGTTCACAATCACTGCACTATACGGTAGAATTCAATATAGTTACTGCTCTGGAATTGAAGCTGTTTTTCAGCCAATTTGTCCTTGTTTTTTTTTGTCCTGTGCCGTCTGCCAGGGGGTAATAGTTCCAAAAAAAAAGGGTGCTCAGGATGAGATATGCAAACTGGATTAATTGTAGCTCTCCAGTGCTGGCAGCACTCATGCAGCCCCAGACCATGACGTTCCTATCACTAGGTATGACTGTGGGCAAGACACACTTGCCTTTGTATTCCTCACCTGGTTGCCACCACACATGCCTGACACTTTATGATTCTCTTTCTTTCTTTCTTTCTTTCTTTCTTTCTTTCTTTCTTTCTTTCTTTCTTTCTTTCTTTCTTACTTACTTACTTACTTACTTACTTACTTACTTACTTACTTAATAACTTATTTATTAGATTTGTATACCACCCCCCTCTGAAAACTCGGAGCGGCTCACAACAGGAATACAGAATACAAATCCAATGATTAAGAAAGCAAAACAGTTAAAAACCCTTGATTAAAAACACTCATGCAACCCAAACAAACCAGGTTCTTGACAAACCTATCTTTTTCTTTTATGTACATGGAGAGCATCTACACCAAGACAAATTCCTTGTGTGTCCAATCATACTTGGCCAATAAAAAAATTCCATTCCATTCTATAATGGGAAGAGGTTCATGAGATGTCCTGCGTGATATGAATACCCAGAAATTTAAAACTACCTGTGATGTAATGTATAATGTATATGGACAACTATGAACTATTTATTATTATTATTATTTATTTATTATTTATTAGACTTGTATGCCGCCCCTCTCCGAAGACTCGGGGTGGCTCACAACAGTAATACAAAAACAATATAACAGTGAGACAAATCTAATATTAAAATAAAACGTATCTAAAACCCCAACAATTTAAAACCATACAACACATACATACCAAACATAAAATATAAAAGCCTGGGGGAGGATGTCTCAGTTCCCCCATGCCTGGCGATAAAGGTGGGTCTTGAGTAATTTGCGAAAGACAGGGAGGGTGGGGGCTGTTCTAATCTCTGGGGGGAGTTGGTTCCAGAGGGCCGGGGCCGCCACAGAGAAGGCTCTTCCCCTGGGGCCCGCCAAATGACATTGTTTGGTCAACGGGACCCGGAGAAGGCCAACTCTGTGGGGCCTTATTGGCCGCTGGGATTCGTGCGGTAGAAGGCAGTTCCGGATGTATTCTGGTCCAATGCCATGTAGGGCTTTAAAGGTCATTACCCACACTTTGAACTGGATGACTGAGAGGCTCCATAGACAATTTAAGCAGAAATTATAGACCCTGAGCTGCCTCCAAACCCTCTGCCCCCCACTCCTAAACTCACCGGAAGTGCAGCTTACGACAGGGACGTTCAGCGTCACTGGCTTTCATGCATTCCTCCTTGGTTCCGTAATCGCAGAACTCCTGCACCTGAGCCCGTCCTCGCGAACGAAACTTTTCCACAATGGACTGCTCCTTGGCTGTCGTTGTGTTCAGCAGCTCCAGAATCTCTTGACTCACCTGGAAAGGCCAAGGAGGCAAAGCCAGTTTTGTGTGGGGGGACAGAAGAAACCGAACGAGGCTGATCGGACTTTTGAAAAAAAAGAAGGGAAAACGTTTGGCAGGCCCCAGAGGGAGAGCCTTCTCTGTGGCGGCCTCGGCCCTCTGGAATCAACTCCCCCCAGAGATTAGAAAGGCCCCCACCCTCCTTGTCTTTCGCAAATTACTCAAGACCCACCTTTATCGCCAGGCATGGGGGTGTTAAGATATTCCTTCCCCCTAGGCCATTACAACTTATGCATGGTATGTTTGTGTGTATGTTTGGTTTTTAGTTGTTTTATTAATTGGATTGTTACATGTTGTTTTTATCATTGTTGTTAGCCGCCCCGAGTCTGTGGAGAGGGGCAGCATACAAATCCAATAAATAATAATAATAATAATAATAATAATAATAATAATAATAATAATAATAAAGATCGGAGTGCCGAATTCCAATTTCTGAGGACCAGAAGAGCCTCCATACATACAGGTCATCAGTCCTCAACATATGACCGAAATGGAGCCCCAAATTTACGAGGCTAAGTAGCTACAGCCTGTGTTTCTCATGTTCTACCTCCTCATGTTCTACCTATCTCTACCAATTGTACATTGACATCTAATCTTAAAAAGCCAGGCTTCCGATGCTGATATTTGACCCCGAAAACACATAATAATAATAATAATAATAATAATAATAATAATAATAATAATAATAATAATAATAATAATAAAAAAAAATAATTTATTAGATTTGTATGCCGCCCATCCCCAAAGCCTCACAACGAAATACATAATGTACAAATCCAATATTAAAAACAGAATAAAATCCTTACCATAAAAAATTAATCGCACAATCCAAGCAAACCATATATAAGTCGTACTAACTAAGGGGCATGTCAACTTCCCCCATGCCTGGCGACATAGGTTATTATTATTATTATTATTATTATTATTATTATTATTATTATTATTAATTAATTAGATTTGTATGCCACCCCTCTCCGAAGACTCGGGGCAGCTCACAACAGTAATAAAAACAATATAGTAATGGAAGAAATGTAATATTAAAAAAACATAAAAGGTGGGTTCTTAGGAGCTTGCAAAAGGTAAGGAAGGTGGGGGCAGTTCTAATCTCTGGGGGGAGTTGATTCCAGAGGGCCAGGGCCGCCACAGAGAAGGCTCTTCCCCTTGGACCCGCCAGACGGCATTGCTTAGTCGACAGGACCCGGAAAAGGCCAACTCTGTGGGACCTTATCGGTCGTTGGGATTCGTGCGGTAGCAGGCGGTCCCAAAGATACTCTGGTCCGATGCCATGTAGGGCTTTATAGGTCATAACCAACACTTTGAATTGTGACCGGAAACTGATTGGAAACTTACCTTCTTGCTTTGCTGCTCCTTGGTAGACTGCTGGCTCAGCAGGCTTTCGATCTCCAGGTCAAGGTCAGAGGCCTGTTTGCGTGACTTCTTGGGCGGCTCCTTCAGAGGCTCTGAGCTGGCCAGTGTCATAGGAGAAACCCCAGGAGCAGAGACAGAAATCCCAGCCTCCTGCTCTGCTCGCCTCTTTTGCCTTTCGGCCAAGCCTTTCTTCTCAGCCACGGCCCCCATCATGGCCGAGAGCTTGGAGTGGTCGGCGTATGTGACCAGCATGGGCTGCCCGTCATCCTGGAGAAGCCCACGCTTCACTTCAATGAGTTCCTGGGCAGCAAATTTCTGCAAGAGGCTCTCCACGCTCCGTTGGTTAGCTGAGGCTTCTTCAGCCTGCAAGAGAAGGAGGGCAATATAAAGGGATACGCTCTGTCCTGGGAATCATGCGATCACCATTTGTAACTTTCCAAGCTGGTTTCCAACAAGCAAAATCAATTAGGGGGAAGGGGGGAAGCCAGGTTCTGGTCATGTGATCAAAATTCAGATGATTGGCAACTGACTCATATTTATGACCGCTGCACTGTCCCTTTTTCGACCTTCGGGCAAGCAAACAGGGGAAAGCCAGATTCACTTAATGACTGCATTGTTAACTTCACAACTGAAGTGATTAACAGGCTCATAAAGTGGGGTAAAATTCACTTAACAGTTGTCTCACTTAGCAACAGAAAATGTGGGCTCGATTATGGTCGTAAGTTGGTGGGAAAACGGTGGAAGGTCTAAAGCATAAAAGCATATCAGGAAAGACTTCATGAACTCAATCTGTATAGTCTGGAGGACAGAAGGGAAAGGGGGGACATGATTGAAACATTTAAATACGTTAAAGTGTTAAATAAGGTTCAGGAGGGAAGTGTTTTTAATAGGAAGGTGAACACAAGAACAAGGGGACACAATCTGAGGTTAGTTTGGGGAAAGATCTTGAAGCAACGTGAGAAAATACAGTGATACCTCGTCTTACGAACTTAATTGGTTCCGGGAGGAGGTTCGTAAGGTGAAAAGTTCATAAAATGAAACAATGTTTCCCATAGGAAACAATGTAAAACCGATTAATGCGTGCAAGCAACAACAAAAAAATCGCAAAAACGGCGCTCCGCTGGGCACCGCCGCCCGGCTGTCACCTTTTGAAACAGCCGGGCGCTTCTCGGCGTTCTCCTGAATGCCGAACCCGGAAATTCGGCAAATGTTCAGGTTCGGGAGAACGCCGAGAAGCACCGCCGCCCAGCTGTCACCTTCCCAGAAGAGCCGTGGAGCTGTCGGCTGGTCGGGAGGCTCAAACGGAGGTGGGGAACCCCAATAGGGAATTCCAGGGGCGGAGCTTTGACGTCACGGAAACGTCCTTCCTGGCTGGCTGAAATGTGACGTCTCCGTGATGTCAAAGCTCTGCCTCTGGAATTCCCTATTGGGATTCCCCACCTCCATTTGAGCCTCCTGACTGGCCGACAGCTCCACGGCTCTTCTGCGAAGGTGATAGCCGGGCGGCGGCGCTTCTCGGCATTCACCCGAACCTGAACCCGAACATTTGCCGAACTTCCGGGTTCGGCATTCACGGCGGCGGGTTTGTAAGGCGAAAAAAGTTCATAAGAAGTGGCAAAAAAATTCCAAACCCCGGGTCCGTATCTTGAAAAGTTCGTATGATCAGGGGTTCGTATCACGAGGTAGTACTGTATTATTTTACTGAAAGAGTAGTAAATGCTTGGAACAAACATCCAGAAGACGTGGTTGGTAAATCCACAGTAACTGAATTGAAACATGCCTGGGATAAACATATATCCATCCTAAGATAAAATACAGGAAATAGTACAAGGGCAGACTAGATGGACCACGAGGCCTGTTTCTGCCGTCAATCTTCTATGTTTCTAAGTTGAGGACTACCTGTAACCATGTATATAAGCAATAACAGTCAGCTTTTGCTGAACTACAACTCCCACCATTCCCACCTGTGAAGCAGTCAAGCATTACCTATCTCTGAACTACTGTATTTTTTAGAGTATAAGATGCATCTTAGTTTTTGGAGAGGAAAACAGAGAAAAAATAATCTGCCTACAGGGCATTCATCTGGCTAATCCTTAGTCTATACATTAGCTATTTTCCAAAGCACCCAAAGGCCAGACAAGGAATAATGGATGAAACTGAACAAGGAGGGATTCAACCTAGAAGCAAGGAGGAATCTTCTGGCAGCGAAAGCAATCAAGCAATAGAACAGAAGTTTCCTTCAGAAGTTGTGAGAGCTTCATCACTGGAAGCTTTCAAGAAGAGAGTAGAGTCCATCTGTCAAAAACTCCTGCTCGACCAGAGAGTTGGATTAGATGACCTACAAGCTCCCTTTCAACTGTGTTATTCTTTTATTATTAACCTTGGACACTTTAAAATGAGTGGATTTTGCTGGCTGCAGAATTCTGAGAGTTGAAGTCCACTCGTCTTAACATTCCCGAGGTTGAGAAACACTGGACTAAAGTATCAAAGCCCAGCCTTAATTGTGATCACATTGCTCACCGTGAAAATGGTTTGGCAGATGGTTAAAGCATCTGTGGGCAGCGCCAGTCCCAGATCCGAAAGGTGATGGAGGATTTTCTTTTCTAGTTCAGGGTCGGTCAGTAAATCCCCTGGCTCTGCGGTGGTGCCAGGCGTAACGGAGGAAGGCACGGGGCTGTCACTGCGAAAGGGAGGGCTGAGCACCAAGTCTGGATTCCTGAGATCTGGAATAAATCGGGGAAAGGTCCCACAGTGATAATGTCTGCTAAGGGGAAAATAAATAAATAAATAAATGAGCATTGCAATCCATTTTTCTTCCTTTTCCTGACAATTAGAACAATGAATCAAATGGAACGACTTCCTCCAGAAGTTGTGACTGCTCTAACATTTGAAGTATTTAAGAAGAGATTGGACAGCTGTTTGTGTGAAATGGTATAGGGCCGTGATGGCGAACATGTGGCATATAGAGCCATATCGGAGAGCACACAAAACTTTGCCATGGGTCAGCTCCAGTGTGCATCCATGCCCTGGTCAGCTGATGTTCGGCCTTGGGAAAGGCCGTTTTGCCCTGAAGTTTCCCTGAAGCCCCAGAGGCAAAACGATCGCCCAACAGACAAACTGGAAGCTTGGAAAAACGCACTTCCGGTTTGCCCGTTGTGCTGTTTTTTTGTACTCTGGTGCTTCACGGAGCTTCCTTGAATCCTCCGGGGTGCAAAAAACAGCACAATGGCAAACCGGCAGTGTGTTGTCCCAAATTTCTGGTTTGCCCATTTGGGCATTTTTTTTCACCTATCAGGCTTCAGTAAGGTCTGTGCACATGTGTGTGGGGCAACGCAGGGATTGTGTGCGCATGTGTGTGGGGGAGGAAAGGGGTGTGGGCACGTGCACGCATGCTAGCACACCCACACACCCTTTTTTGGCATACAAACTGTTCTGTCTGGGTTCCCCCAGACCTCAACACCAACTGGAAAAAACAGCCAGACACTCTGGTAAAAGCCAAAAGTATTTTATAGCTGGAAAAAATAAACACAGAGGAAAACCTGTTCTTCCCAACAGACAGGATATAATACGTTACAGCAGAGTCCTGATGTCCAGACAATACAGCAAGCTTCTTGCTGGCACCCCCCCCCCCCCCAAGGTTTCAATAGTCAAAGGCACAAACCAGGATTCCAAGACGCCAAAGTTCACAGCCAGGTCCTGTTCTGTCTGGGTTCCCCCAGACCTCAACACCAACTGGAAAAAACAGCCAGACACTCTGGTAAAAGCCAAAAGTATTTTATAGCTGGAAAAAATAAACACAGAGGAAAACCTGTTCTTCCCAACAGACAGGCTATAATACGTTACAGCAGAGTCCTGATGTCCAGACAATACAGCAAGCTTCTTGCTGGCACCCCCCCCCAAGGTTTCAATAGTCAAAGGCACAAACCAGGATTCCAAGACGCCAAAGTTCACAGCCAGGTCCCAAGACTCTCAAAGATAAAACTCCACAAGCCAGGAAGGGTGGGTCTGCCTTTTAGCCTTTCCAAAGAGCACCACACCCAAACCCAGCTGTTGCCTCTTTAATGCTGAAAGTACTTAGCCAATTGATTCCTTCTCTGAGTAGCTCTTCTCTGTGGCAGATCAATTATGGCTTGTGCATTTTCCTCTAAGGAATCCAGGCTGCTTGCTGGGGAGAGCTCCCTCTGGTGGAACTCTGGCTGTCCTCCCTCTTCTTCAGCCTGGGATTCCTCCTCCTCGTCTGCCTGCACCTCCTGTTCCTTAGCCTCTCCCTCTGAGCTGGAAACCGACAGAAGATCAGCCGTTCCCTGAGGGGCCTCAGACGGAACCACAACACCAACCAAAAAAGGTTCACCATCATTGGTTGCCGATCAGTTTCCGATCACAATTCAAAGTGTTGGTTATGACCTATAAAGCCCTTCATGGCACCGGACCAGATTATCTCAGGGACCGCCTTCTGCCGCACAAATTCCAGCGACCAGTTAGGTCCCACAGAGTGGATGTCACTTGGTGGGACCCAGGGGACGAGCCTTGTCTGTGGCGGCCCCGGCCCTCTGGAACCAACTCCCCCCAAAGATTAGAATTGCCCCCACCCTCCTTGCCTTTCATAAGCTGCTTAAAACCCACCTCTGCTGTCAGGCATGGGGGAATTGAGATCCTCTTTCCCCCTAGGCCTTTACAATTCTGTGCATGGTATGTATGTATGTATGTTTGGTTTTTATATTAATGGGCTTTTAATTATTTCTAACATCAGACTACTATTGTACACTGCTTTATTGTTGCTGTTAACCGCCCTGAGTCTCCAGAGAGGGGCGGCATACAAATCCAATCAATCAATCAATCAATCAATCAATAAATAAATATAAATAAATATAAATAAATAAATAAATAAATAAATATAAATAAATAAAATTAATTAATTAATTAAATAAATGAATAAATAAATAAATAAATAGTCTCCTGTTTGAGCAGTGGGCTGGACTGGAAGACCTCTAAGGTCCCTTTCCAGCATTGTTATTCTGTATTTTCCTTTGATGTCGGTCAATTGTCTAGCAAGCAGCCATTCATAAAACTGCACACTAAACAAGAATCCCAAGAACTGCAATTCAGAGGCTTACTTTAGCTCTCTGCCACTTATGGAGGTATATGGCTGATATAAGTGGAGGTTTCATTCATGTCAGGATCTTTAACATATTAACAAAGTTGCAAGGGACCTTTTAGGTCATCTAATCCAACCCCCTGCTCAAGCAGGAGACCCTGCATTTGCCTCTACCTAGGATTGAACTCATAACCTCTTGATTGTGCGGCAAGAGCTCTATCTCTAGGCTACATACAGGATACAAGTGGTATCTCTACGATGAATGGCATAAAGGCCCCAGTTCCAGATGGAGGGTTCTTAAACAAGCTGCATTGAACATACTGGAACAGGACATGTACGCGTGTCTTTTATCTCACTCCCATCCCTCCTTCTTTTTCTCTTGGAGGCATGGTTAAGGCCTTTTCTGAGGGCAGCATGGCCTTTATTATAATCATAATAAAGGCGGCTTTACTCAGATCAGCTTAGATCCTGTGACAATATCTGTAACATTATCAAACAGCCACGTCTACCTATCCCAAGTCTTTGGAAATGACTCAATAGATAAGACAACAATGTCAAATCGAGTTTGAATATCTGGCTAACTGTGCGACAAGCCATAATAATGTATCCAGATCGTGCAGAATGCAGCTGCAAGAGCAATCATGGGCTTCCCTAGGTATGCACATGTTACACCAACACTCCGCAGTCTGCATTGGTTGCCGATCAGTTTCCGGTCACAATTCAAAGTGTTGGTTATGACCTATAAAGGCCTTCATGGCACCGGACCAGAATATCTGCGAGACCGCCTCCTGCCGCATGAATCCCAGCGACTGGTTAGGTCCCACAGAGTTGGCCTTTTCCGGGTCCCGTTGACTAAACAATGTTGTTTGGCGGGACCCAGGGGAAGAGCCTTCTCTGTGGCGGCCCCAACCCTCTGGAATCAGCTCCCCCCAGAGATTAGGATTGCCCCCACCCTCCTTGCCTTTCATAAACTCCTTAAAACCCACCTCTGCCATCAGGCATGGAAGAACTGAGATATCTCCCCTTGCCTATGTAGTTTTTTATATGGTATGTTTGTGTGTATGATTTTTAAATAATGGGGCTTTTAGACTTTTAATGTTAGATTTGTTATTTTAGACTTTTAATATTAGATTTGTCATTGTATATTGTTTTATCACTGTTGTGAGCCGCCCCGAGTCTGCGGAGAGGGCCGGCATACAAATCTAATAAATAATAATAATAATAATAATAATAATATAATAATAATAATAATAATATATAATATAATTAATACAGTATAATATTATACAGCATATAATATAATATATAAATACTCTAAGGTAATGTTATAAGTCTATAATATATACTAATAATATATAATGCAAAGATAATAACACAACACAGTATAATACACTGTAATATAATATAGTATATATACTACAAAGTATATAATGTAATTACAACGATGTAATATAATATAATGTACTATAATACTGTAATATAATATAATATAATATAACCAATGCAATATAATAAATGTAAAAGAGGTGGTATTAGAATAGACGGGAATTCTTTATTGACCAAGTGTGACTGGAGACACAAGGAATTTGTCTTTGGTGCAGATGCTCTCCGTGTACATAGAGAAAAAATAAAATATATTCATCAAGAATCATAAGCTACAACACTTCGTGACAATCATAGCATACTAATAAGATATGATAATAAAATACGATAGGATATGACACTACTTTGCCATTGCTCTGAGATGGCCTGGCAAGGTGGCTAAAATCTGCAGGCTTTGCTTTTAAGAGGCTGGGACTGTTGGAACTGGACACGAGACTAGAGAGTCCAATTTGGACATCAGGCATCCCAGCTCATCCCCCCCGTCCCACTCTACAGCCCTGTGGGATATCCGTGGGCATCCCACATCTCTGCCCCCCCCTCTCTGCGGACCTCCTCTGCCTCACCCAGAGCGTCCTGTTTGCGCCTCCGCTGCAGCCGCTCCCGCAGCGAATCCAGCTGCTTCTTGTGCGCCTGGATGGAGCTCCAAGTGTCCGACATCGTCCCGGTGTGACCGGCAGCATTGGAGGCAATGGAAATGGGGGCAAGGAACCGGAAGTGCAGACCTGGGGGAATGGAAATAAGGTGGGTACGCTTCCGCTTCATGCGGCGGCTTGGAAGCTTCGGAGGACTGGCAGGAAGCGTGGGAAGCAGCCATGTTTGATTAGGGTGGGTTGGAAGCGTCGGCGGCCATTTTTTTCATGGGCGCCTAAACCCGGCTAAGAATTCTTATCTCCCACGATATACTTGTTGGGCAGATTCTCTCGTCTTAAATTAATGCTGAGATCTGGGCAGATGATCCGGACAGCCTCAGGATCCCAATGATCCAGACCCCTAATTTTCTTCCTTTTCTTTCCCCCAAACATCAGGAAGCAGTCTTCTGCTTTAGCAAGCTAATGCAGCCCCAATTCGATTTGGTGGTTTATTAAGGCACTTAGGAAGTATTCTCTCTTTTTTTGTTGCCTGGTCTACTTTGCAGGGTTGTTTTGCACAGGTAGAAAAAACGGGAGTGGAGACCAGTGTATCCTGTGTTACCTTGGGGAAAAAAAGCTGTGGATTCATGACAAGGAAGGAGTTAATAGTGTCTTAATTGTTTGCATGCACAGCAAATAGGTTCATAAACCTGAGATGAAAATTCTGAAAGATGTTCATAAGGATTAAAAATATATTTAAGTTTACAGCTTTGCTTTACAAAGGGAAAATTCAGAAGTGACTGTCAAGCTGGAATTTGGGTTTATGGCAATCCAGAATGCACAAAGGACAGTTGGGCACGCCTGCTGGAAACCAAAAGAGCATTGGTGATGGCATGTGTGCCCACAGAGAGGGCTCTGTGTGCCACCTCTGGTCATAGTTGGCCTTCTCCCGTTGACTAAACAATGCCGTTTGACGGGACCCAAGGAAAGAGCCTTCTCTGTGGTGGCCCCGACCCTCTAGAACCAACTCCCCCCGGATATCAAAGTTGCCCCCACCCTCCTTGCCTTTCGTAAGCTTCTTAAAACCCACCTCTGTCGTCAGGCATGGGGGAATTGAGATATTCCCTTCCCCCTAGGCTTATAAAATTTATGCATGGTATGTCTGTATGTATGATTGGTTCTTTAAATTGGGGTTTTTTACATTACTTTTAATATTAGATTTGTTTACATTGTCTTTTTACTGTTGTTAGCCGCCCCGAGTCTGCGGAGAGGGGCGGCATACAAATCTAATAAATAAATGAATGAATGAATGAATGAATGAATGAATGAATTAAATAATAAGTAAGTAAGTAAGTAAGTAAGTAAGTAAGTAAGTAAGTAAGTAAGTAAGTAAGTAAGTAAGTAAGTAAGTAAGTAAGTAAGTAAGTTAGTTCGCCATCACGGATGTAGGGTGTTGGCTATTCCTGCCAGCTTTGTATCATCTGCAAATTTGGTAAGTTAGTGACGGCCAGATAGGCAGTGTGTTCAAGGCTAATGTTCACACAATCAGTGTATTGCTTCATTACACTTATGAATCACCAAAACACACCCAACAGCAGTGCTTTAAATTTGCATATCTAATCCAGCTGAAGGACAGGCAAAAGACACAAAGTTGGGAAAAGCAACCAAAAATGGAGAAAAAGGGCCTTTTATTCTATACAGCTAGTCCTCAACTTACGACTATAATTCGTACCAGAATTTCTATTGCTATGTCAGACCATTGTTAAGCGAGTCGCACCCAACTTTATGACAATTGCAGCGATGCATAGTTGTTAAGTGAATCACACGGTCATTAAGTGAATCTGGCTCTCCCCTCCATTGACTTTGCTTGTCTGATGGTCACAAATGGTGACCATATGACCATGGGACTTTGCAACAGTTGCAAATATAGGTAGTCCTCAACTTAACAACAGTTCATTTAGTGACTGTTCAAAGTTACAACAGCGCTGATAAAAGTGACTTATGACCATTTTTCACACTTAAGACGGTTGCAGCATCCCAGTGATCATGTGATCAAAATTCAGAGAGTTGGAAACTGACTCATATTTATGACGGTTTGCACTGTTTTGTCAAGTGGTCCCCTTTTGCGATCTCCTGACAAGCAAGTCAATGGAGAAGCTGATTTAACAACCGTGTTACTAACTTAACAACTGAAATTATTTACTCAACAACGGTGGTAAGGTCGTAAAGTGGGTCAAAACCCAATGTCTCACTTAGCAACATAAATTTCGGTCATATGTTGAGGACTGCTTGTGCCAAGCATCCATATTTTGATCATGTGACTATTAGGCATTTTGCAATGGTTGTAAGTGCGAGGATAGGTAGTAAGTCATTTTTTTTTCATAGTGACTATTTCACTTTGAATAGTCACTAAATGAAACATTGTAGGGCATCCCAGATTTTCTTTAGAGATGAATATGGTAAAGGATTTCCACTGAAGTTCATTTTTGTCCCTTAAATAGAATTTAAAATGTTAAGATATTCAATTTAATAGATGGAACATTAAAGTGTAGCCATAAAATTAGCCACAAAACAGTTGTAGTTGATTGACTGGAGAGTGCGGGCTCCTACATGAGGTAATCCATGTTATGATTGGTTGCTAGATGTAAAGGAGGCGTTTCCCTTCCCCCACCCCCCGCCTTTTTCTTCTATGTGCTCTGTGTGCTGTTTTTTATTCACCTCATAATATAATAATGATGTGCCTATCTGATTGGCTGTAAATATAAATATAAAATACAGTGTTCCCTCGATTTTCGCGGGGGATGCGTTCTGAGGCCGCCCGTGAAAGTCAAATTTCCGCGAAGTAGAGTTGCAGAAGTAAATACACTATTTTTGGCTATGAACAGTATCACAAGCCTTCCCTTAACACTTTAAACCCCTAAATTACAATTTCCCATTGCCTTAGCAACCATTTAGATCAGTGATTTTCAACCTTTTTTGAGCTGCGGCACATTTTTTACATATACAAAATAATGGGGCACCTTGAGTGAGGGGGGGGGGCCTAAAAAAAGTTTGGACAAAAAAAATTCTCTCTCTCTCTCTCTCTTCCTCCCTTTCGCTCTATTTCTCTCCCTCTTTCTCTCTCTTCCTTCCTTCCTCTTTTTTGCTCTCTTTCTATCTCTTTCTCTCTCTTTCTTTCTTTCTCTTTCTTTCTCTCTCTTGCTTTCTTTCTCTTTCTCTCTCTCTCTCTCTTTCTTTCTCTCTCTCTCTTTCTCTCTCTTGCTGAGCTTCGCGGCACACCTGACCATGTCTCGCGGCACACTAGTGTGCCGCGGCACACTGGTTGAAAAACACTGATTTAGATTATTACTCACCATGTTTATTTATTAAAGTTTATTTTAAAAAATATTTATTAAAGGTGGATGAAAGTTTGGTGATGACATATGACGTTATCGGGCGGGAAAAACTGTGGTATTCTTTAATTAATATTTTTGAAAAACCGTGGTATAGACTTTTCGCGAAGTTCGAACCCACGAAAATCGAGGGAACACTGTATATGCATTTATATACAACTTTGTGTGAGTGTCTCTGACACCCATTTGGACACTGGCTGCACAATTCCTAGAGATCAAAGCAAGAACCATTTCAGGGAATGCTACAAAACACATGGAATAGTACTCCATCCAAAATATGATTGTTTTGTTGAAATGTACAAAGTTCATACTCAATTTCATAGGCTCTTTAAAGCAGAATATGGATTCTCAATTTCTACTCAGCGTATCACAGCCTACAATTTTATGGAGCAATGTATTTATTTGCATCCTGCCTTTATTATTTTTGTTATTTTTACAAATAACTCAAGAACCCCAACTCTCTCACAACAACCCCGAGGTGGATGAGACTGAAAGAGTAACTGGCCCAAAGTTATTCAACTAGCTTCCATGGTTAAATCAGGATTTGAACTCGCAATTTCAACTGCACTAGACCAAACTGGCTTGATGATGACTTGACTACAGTTCTATTTCTTTGTTTATGGCTTAATAACAAACATAATTAAAAGTGATACCTTAACTGATCATAACTGAAAGATTCACCAGAAAACTAAACATTCTTTGACATTCTTTGAGATTGTGATCCCCTTATCTAGAGCGCTGGTGAGACCACATTTGGAATACTGTGTCCAGTTCTGGAGACCTCACCTACAAAAAGATATTGACAAAATTGAACGGGTCCAAAGACGGGCTACAAGAATGGTGGAAGGTCTTAAGCATAAAACGTATCAGGAAAGACTTCATGAACTCAATCTGCATAGTCTGGAACACAGAAGGAGAAGGGGGGGACATGATCCAAACATTTAAATATGTTAAAGGGTTAAATAAGGTTCAGAAGGGACGTGTTTTTAATAGGAAAGTGAACACAAGAACAAGGTGACACAATCTGAAGTTAGTTGGGGGAAAGATCAAAAGCAACGTAAGAAAATATTATTTCACTGAAAGAGTAGTGGATCCTTGGAACAAACTTCCAGCAGACGTGGTTGGTAAATCCACAGTAACTGAATTTAAACATGCCTGGGATAAACATATATCCATCCTAAGATAAAATACAGGAAATAGTATAAGGGCAGACTAGATGGACCATGAGGCCTTTTTCTGCCGTCAGTCTTCTATGATTCTATGTTTCTATTTTCAAGACCCCTGGGGAACTTCTATTTGTGCTTTATTCTTTTATTTTCTTCAAGTTTTCCATGCTCCACTTGTGTTGGTTTTCATTATTTTCTCTAAAAAACTAAACTTAAAAGAATCTGGATATCGTTAAAAGCACCACCACCTCCACCTCCAAAAAAAGTACAGTTGCCTTTTTAAAAAGCACCTTTGAGATGACCCAAACTGCAAGGTGATCTAACCAGTCAGTCTTAGAGATCAACCCTGACTGCCTTTAGAAGGCCAGATCCTGAAGATGAAACTCAAATACTTTGGCCACCTAATGAGAAGGAAGGACTCATTGGAGAAGAGCCTAATGCTGGGAAAGATTGAGGACAAAAGAAGAAGAGGAAAGTGAACACAAGAACAAGGGGACACAATCTGAAGTTAGTTGGGGGAAAGATCAAAAGCAACATGAGAAAATATTATTTTACTGAAAGAGTAGTAGATCCTTGGAACAAACTTCCAGCAGACGTGATTGGTCAATCCACAGTCACTGAATTTAAACATGCCTGGGATAAACATATATCCATCCTAAGATAAAATACAGGAAATAGTATAAGGGCAGACTAGATGGACCATGAGGTCTTTTTCTGCCGCCAGTCTTCTATGTTTCTAAGAGGAACGCAGAGAACGAGGTGGCTGGATGGAATCGCTGAAGCAGTCGGCATGAGCTTAAATGGACTCCAGGGGATGGTAGAGGCAGGAGGGTCTGGAGGAATGTTGCCCATGAAATAGCGATGGGGCAGACACAACTTCATAACTAACAATAACAAAAATAATAATAGTAATGGTCACATCTTCCAATTGCCATTTTTCAATTCTCTTTCGCCTCCTTTTGCCGAACCAGAATATGTAATAGTGTTCCCTCGATTTTCATGGGTTCGAACTTCACGAAAATTCCATACCACGTTTTTTCAAAAATATTAATTAAAAAATATTTCACGGGTTTCCCCCCCCCCCCATACCACGGTTTTTCCCACCCGATGACGTCATATGTCATCGCCAAACTTTCATCCGCCTTTAATAAACATTTTTAAAAATACACTTTAATAAATAAACATGGTGAATAATAATCTAAATGGTTGCTAAGGCAATGGGAAATCGCAATTTAGGGGCTTAAAGTGTTAAGGGAAGGCTTGTGATACTGTTCATAGCCAAAAATAGTGTATTTAGTTCCTCATCTCTACTTCGCGGAAATTCGACTTTCGCGGGCGGTCTCGGAACGCATCCCCCGCGAAAATCGAGGGAACACTGTACATTCAAATCATGCATGAAGCTCATTCTTCTCAAAGGAAACCAGATCTCAAAATAAAGTGACCTTCCTTTCCCTGTGGCCAGAAAAAAAATCCCACAGACTCAATCAATCTTTCAAATTTATTTTATTGAGGGAATAAATTTCTCGGCTGGGGCCATTTGGTGTCCTGTTCTACATGAGAGGGAAGTATCTTTAAAAAAAAAAAAAAATCAAAGGTACGAGACAGGGACCATCCTTCCCTACTTCAGATCAGGATCCTGCCTTTTGGCCAACGGAGCTTCAAACTACATTAAAAGTAAAACACTAAAAGGTTGCTAAAATTATATTGAAACCATATCAATTTGCATCATTAGATAGGTTTAGTTGCTGCTGAATACTTGGTCCCTCTTGAGTGGATCGCTCTGGAAGAGAAAAAGAGAGGGTCATAATTAAAGGGAGCAAGTCCGTTCTAAGTTCTCAACTCTTCTGGCCTTGCAACCAAGTCCTTTTAAAAAAAATCATAAAAAGACTCTCAAATTAAGCCGATTGCCGAGCCACGTAGTTTTCTTGGAAACTTGCCACTCGGATTTTTATTGTTATTTTGACGTCACAATCTAGCGTCTAAATTTGAGGTCTCCTTGTGGTCTCCTATCCCCAGTATAAATAAGATCCAACCTTTTCCGGTTTGTCCAATCAATCAAATACAACTGCTGAATTTGAAGCCCTCCATCAAATCTCAGATTCCCAACTTGAACCCAGGCCATGGATGTTCGCAGATTCCCACTCTGAGACCAAAAATATAACCAAACCTGTAAATACTGACCTGGTTTGCTTGCATGCAACAGATTAAACTTTCCACTAGAGTCCCATACAATTAATATACAGGTGATATTGGTGAAGAACAACTTGCCTCCAGAAGTTGTGAATTGTCTAACACTGGAAGTTTTTAAGAAGAGACTGGACAACCATTTGTCTGTAATGGTATAGGGCAGTGATGGCGAACCTATTTTGGTTCATGTAAGACTTCTAAAGTCCCTTCCAACTCATTCTATTGTATTCTGTTCTGTTCCGTTCCATTCCATTTTATTCTAATTCTATTCTATTCTGCCCTTAGGAGCCAAATACAATGAAACAGGTCCAAAGTGAGACTGTTTACTAGTAATGAATGTTTGATCAATGCATGCACATACCCACACCCCTTTCTTATGCATGTCAGCCCCCCTTGGCACCTCGGAGGGCTCAGGGAAGCTTCCTGAAGCCCTGGAGTGTAAAAAACAGCCCAATGGGTAAACTGGAAGTTCAGAAAACAGACTTCTGGCTTGTCTGTTGTGCTGTTTTTGTGCACTCCGGATCTTCAAAAAGCTTCCCGGAACCCTACGGAGTGCAAAAAATAGTACAACGGGTCTGTTTTTCCAAACTTCTGGTTTGCCTGTTGGACTTTTTTTTGCACTCCAGGGCTTCAAGCTTCCCTGAAGTGTCCAGAGGGCAAAATGGCCTTCCACAAGGCCAAAAATCAGTTGGCCAGCGCTGACATAGAATAACATCTTGTGTCCTCCAATATGGCTCCATGTTCTACCTGTGGCACCCATGCCATAGGTTCGCCATCATGTGTATAGGGTTTCTTGAGCAATGGGTTGGACTAAAGTCCCTTCTAACTCATTCTATTGTATTCTGTTCTATTCTGTTCCATTCCAATTCCATTCTATTCTAATTCCATTCTATTCTGCCCTTAGGAGCCAAATACAATGAAACAGATCCAAAGTGAGATGGTTTACTAGTAATGAATGTTTGATCAAACTTCCAATATCATCCACTATCCAAACATTTTGGTAAAAATGCATGGAGATGGACATGCTGGCGAAGGGCCACTCCAATCTCATCATCTTGACCAGGGCCGGTTTCTCCCAAGCTCCATAATCCCCACTACACCTTACTCAGTAAAAGCTGGGTTACTTCTCCCCCTTTCCTTGGTTTTCGGGGACCGTTTCCAAAACAGGGGCTGCCGGCGGGGAAAGGAGCAGCAAGTTGGTCACCGGGGGCTTCTCCTTGGGGTCTGCGGGCACCGCCTTCCCAGGAACGTTGCTCGATCCGAAGAGGCTTTGTGGGGTCACGTTGGGGGAAGAAGAAGAGGAAGATGAAACGACGGAAGCTGTTGTGCTGTGGGCAGGCTTGGCAGGCAGGCCCCCCGAGACGAAGGCGGTATACTGGTTCCAGAAGGAAAGGGGGCCCACCCCGACCAGTTGGGCCGGGATGTCCCGTCCCAGGAAGTCCTGCAGCTTGACTGGGCCCCCAGAGAGCACCGGCAGGGCCCCTTCCAGAGGCAACCGCCGTCCCCGCCGCGCCTGGTTATTGCTCCAAACGTGGCTCCCCAGATGAACCTTTGGAGAAAAAAAAAAGCAGGAGGAAAAGGGAGGTATGGATATGGGGACAAGAGCCAAAGGAAGAAGAGGAATACCCAATATTTTCTTCCCATTTAGGCACTATGGGATGTCATTAAATGCCCTCATCACCTTGAGGTTTGACTACTGTAATGCTCTCTACATGGGGCTACCTTTGAAAAGTGTTCGGAAACTTCAGATCGTGCAGAATGCAGCTGCGAGAGCAATCATGGGCTTTCCCAAATATGCCCATGTTACACCAACACTCTGCAGTCTCCATTAGTTGCCGATCAACTTCCGGTCACAATTCAAAGTGTTGGTTATGACCTTTAAAGCCCTTCATGGCACTGGACCAGAATAGCTCCGAGACCGCCTGCTGCTGCACGAATCCCAGCGACCGATTAGGTCCCACAGAGTGGGCCTTCTCCGGGTCCCGTCAACTAAACAATGTCGGTTGGCGGGCCCCAGGGGAAGAGCCTTCTCTGTGGCGGCCCCGGCACTCTGGGACCAACTACCCCCGGAGATTAGAACTGCCCTTACCCTCCTTGCCTTCCGTAAGCTCCTTAAGACCCACCTGTGTCGTCAGGCATGGGGGAACTGAGACATCTCCCCTGTGCATATACAATTTATGAATGGTATGTGTGTATGTATGTGAGTTTAGAAAATGGGGTTTTTTAAAATGTTTTTAGTAGAAATTTAGATTTGTTATAAATTGTTTTTTGCACTTTGTTGTGAGCCGCCCCGAGTCTGCGGAGAGGGGCGGCATACAAATCTAAATAAACATAAACAAACATAAACTTTGGCCACCAAATAAGAATACAGAGTTCAATGGAAGATACCTTAATACAGTGACACCTCGTCTTACAAACGCCTCGTCATACAAACTTTTCGAGATACAAACCCGGGATTTAAGATTTTTTTGCCTCTTCTTACAAACTATTTTCACCTTACAAACCCACCACCGCTGCTGGGATGCCTCTGGACTTCCGTTGCCAGTGAAACGCCCATTTTTGCACTGCTGGGATTGCCCTGAGGCTCCCCTCCATGGGAAACTCCACCTCCGGACTTCCGTGTTTTTGTGATGCTGCAGGTGAATCCCAGCAGGGGAATCCAAGCAGTGCAAAAACGGGCGCTTCGCTGGCAACGGAAGTCCGGAGGTGGGGTTTCCCAGTGAGGGGAGCCTCAGTGAAATCGCAGCATTGCAAAAACACAGAGGTCCGGAGATGGGGTTTCAAGGACTTTGGTGTGTTTGCGATGCTGCAATTTCACTGATGCTCCCTGGTCACAAATGTGAAAAAATTATTGATTGATTGATTGATTGATTGGAATTTTATGCTGCCCCTCTCCGGAGACTCATACATACAGACATACCATACATTAAATTGTAAAGGCCCAGGAAAAGAGCATCTCAGTTCCCCCATGCCTGGCGGCAGAGGTGGGTTTTAAGCAGCTTACGAAAGGCAAGGAGGGTGGGGGCAATTCTAATCTTTGGGGGGAGTTGGTTCCAGAGGGTCGGGGCCGCCACAGAGAAGGCTCTTCCCCTGGGTCCCGCCAAGCGGCATTGTTTAGTTGACGGGACCCGGAGAAGACCCACTCTGTGGGACCTAACCGGTCGCTGGGATTCATGCAGCAGAAGGCGGTCCCTGAGATAATCTGGTCCGGTGCCCTGAAGGTCATAACCAACACTTTGAATTGTGACCGGAAACTGATCGGCAACCAATGCAGACTGTGGAGTGTTGGTGTAACATGGGCATATTTGGGAAAGCCCATGATTGCTCTCGCAGCTGCATTCTGCACGATCTGAAGTTTCCGAACACTTTTCAAAGGTAGCCCCATGTAAAAATGGTCATAACTCAGTTTTTTCAATGCCATTTTAATTTCGAACGCAAATTGTTGTAAGTTGAGGACTACCTGTACATAAAGGTTGCAGTGTGCCTAAATCATGATCACATGACTGTGAGGATGCAAGGACCGGATGTAGCTTTTAAGCAATCATTAAAGTCATAAGTCAAGGATTATCTGTGAAGACGTAGAACCAGATTCACCAAGGCAGGAAGCAGAACTTTTGAATTTGCCAACATCAGCCATCATTTCAAAAGATGGTTACACAAAACAAGAACAACTTTCCATAAAAAAAACTTGAGAATTGCAATTTGGGCAGACCAGGATAACCTTTGCTTCTCTACAATTACCAGTATCCTTCATTCCAGTTATCTTTTTGGCCAAGCTGGCTAATCGGAAGCAATAAGCTGACGTGAAAATCACATAATATCTTTCCAAACAATTACATTCTGCAAATTTCTTCTGAAGTCAGACTTGTGCACAGGAGTAAACCTGTGCAGAGGAGTAAGGAAGGCAAGTACACAACTGACATGGTTGTCCCACAACTCAAAGAGAAACTGGACATGCTTTTCTGTTGTTCAATACTGGTATGAGAAGCGAGGTCTGGCCTTTATTTCAATAATGAGAGATGAAGAGATAAACCTCCAGGTGGCCTCAACGACTCTTTAAAAAGGATGCAAGTGACCAGCTGTCCTTAAGGAGTATCAATCCTTCCGTTTCCCACCATCCAGTCAGAACCGAAGAAGCTTCTTGGATGAGAAGCAAAACAAAGAAAAAAAATATATCAGAAAGTCCAGTTGCCTCTTGAAAAAACACCTTTGGGATTCCAAGTGGCCTCAATGACTTTCTAAAAGGATGAAAATGACCAGCTGTCTAGAAACATAGAAACATAGAAGTCTTACGGCAGAAAAAGACCTCATGGTCCATCTAGTCTGCCCTTATACTATTTTCTGTATTTTATCTTACAATGGATATATGTTTATCCCAGGCATGTTTAAATTCAGTTACTGTGGATTTATCTACCACGTCTGCTGGAAGTTTGTTCCAAGGATCTCCTACTCTTTCAGTAAAATATTTTCTCATGTTGCTTTTGATCTTTCCCCCAACTAACTTCAGATTGTGTCCCCTTGTTCTTGTGTTCACTTTCCTATTAAAAACACTTCCCTCCTGGACCTTATTTAACCCTTTAATATATTTAAATGTTTCGATCATGTCCCCCCTTTTCCTTCTGTCCTCCAGACTATGCAGATTGAGTTCATGAAGTCTTTCCTGATACGTTTTATGCTTAAGACCTTCCACCATTCTTGTAGCCCGTCTTTGGACCCGTTCAATTTTGTCAATATCTTTTTGTAGGTGAGGTCTCCAGAACTGAACACAGTATTCCAAATGTGGTCTCACCAGCATTCTATATAGCGGGATCATAATGTCCCTCTTCCTGCTTGTTATACCTCTAGCTATGCAGCCAAGCATCCTACTTGCTTTCCCTACCGCCTGACTGCACTGTTCACCCATTTTGAGACTGTCAGAAATCACTACCCCTAAATCCTTTTCCTTTGAAGTATTTGCTAACACAGAACTGCCAATACAATACTCAGATTGAGGATTTATACTCTACAAGGAGTATAAATCTTTCCATTCCCCACCATCCTGTCAGAGCTGAAGAAGCTTCTTGGTTGAGAAGCGAAACGTCTTCAAAAGAAAAACATAGAAAGTCCAGTTGCCTCTTGGAGAAAAAGCACCTTTGGGATATCCATCACCTGGATGACAGAGAATCGCCATAGACAATGAGAGATGAACAACACAAGAAGACCCAAATGATCATCAGAACAAGCCTACACTGGTAATTCATAACTTATCACCATTCGTTTAGCAACTGTTACAATGACACTGAAAAAGGTGATAATTATTTTTCACATGGGACCGTTGCAGCATCCCCATGGTGACATGATCAAAATTTGGAGGATTGGCAACTAGTTCATATTCATGACAGTTGTAATGTCCCTAGTCATATAATCCCCTTTTGTGACCTTCTGCCCAGCATAGTTTAATGGGGAAGCCAGATTCCTTTAACAATTGTGTTACTAACTTACTTATTATGTCTTCAAATAAAAATTAGATAATCCAAAAGAAGAATGTAGCCTTGCCTACCCCACGGTCGTTTCTAGAGGGCGACAGAAATCACACGAGGGAAGATACAGTACCTTCCTAAAACCACAAGGGGGCAGAGGAAGTCAGATGTCCCTATCTCACCATCCTGATTTCTTACCTGGGGATGGGCAGTCATTGCATGTTTGCGCAAGGCTGCCCTGTCGGCGAAGGGCTGTTTGCAAATCCCACAGATCAGCACTGGTTCCTCTTTGGCTTGGCTGCCCTGAAGCTGTTGCTTCTCAGATGGACCTTCTCCACCTTCTCCTTTGTCCTTATCTGGTTCTTCTTCTACCGGGGCAGTTCCTCCGTCTTCTTCCATATCGGCCTTCTCTTCCCCATCCTTCAAGGGGCAGAGAGGGCTTTGGGGCCCCAGTGGGGAGGAGGACAGTGCTCTAGATCCTCCCTCTTCCCCCTCGGGCTGCCCCATCTCCTCCCCTTCCTTAGGAGGACCCAGAACCTCAGGGCTGGAGATCTGCTCTGCTTTTTCTCCAATGCTTTCTACCGAGTCTTCGTCGGTGGGTTCCTCTTCTTCCTCCTCCTCCTCCTCTGACAGCTCCTCCTCCTGAGGGACAGGCGGCTGCTCCTGTGGCTTCTCCCCTTCTCCCAATTGGACCCCCTCTGGGGCTGAAGGCTCAGGGAGGAGAGCTCCATTGGGAATTTGCCCACCCAGGTGCATTCGGACGTGCTGTTGGAGACTCACAGCATTGGTGAACTTCTTCTGACAGATGGGACAAGAGTTTTGTGCTCGGGCTGAAGGGCTGGTTTTGTGGGCCACAAAGTGAGCCCTCAGGTTCCCCCTGGTGGAGAAGGCTCGCCCACAGACCTTGCATTTGAAGGGGCGTTCGCCCCCGTGCTGCCCATAGTGAAGTTGCAGAGCTCGGGGACAGCTGAGGACCCTCAAGCAGATGACGCATTGATTGGGCCCTGAAGATGACATAGAAGATGACATCGAGGAGCTGGCTGTGGATGGGGCCATGCCCGAGGAGGACGAGGATCCTTGGCGGTCGATTTTCTCTACCAGCTGCTGGAGCTTGGAGGTCTCCGAGGGAGAAGCTTCCAGGACATAGGGGAAGGGTCCCATGGCCGGGCCTGCCTTGAAGTGATTGGCCAACAGAGCCCAGCTGGGCAAGGCCCCCACGAGCTTCCCCAGCTGAAGACGGGCCCCTTCCGTCTCTGATTCAGGAGGGGTGTTCTCGTCCCCCTTCCCTTTGGCTTCCACTGCCTTCATGAGGACCAGCTTGTTGAAACTGGGCAAAGCTTGAGCAGCAGACGAAGGAGCCGTTCCAGATAGCAGGCTCAGGCTTTCAGTGGCGCTCAGAGCCTTGCGCTCGGCCACAGGGAGGGCCCCGTGCTCCTCCCCAGAGTCGGCTTTCTCAGGCGGCACAGACATGCCGTAAGGGAGCCCCGAAGTGGTCAGGACGTAGTCTAGATGCTCCGGGACTGGGTGAGGGTTCATCTGGACATGGGGATACTTCTCCCGGTGTCGATGGAAATGGACCTTGAGGTTGCCGCGGGTAGTGAAACGATTGCCACAGATGTTACACTTGTAGGGACGCTCGCCAGTGTGGGAGCGAAGGTGGATCTGGAGGGCACTGTCACTGCCGAAGATCTTCCCACAGAAACGGCATTTGTGGCGCCCGCTTGGTTTCTCACCTTCCAAGTTGGATTCTCCTCCTCCTCCTCCACCACCTCCCCCTCCTCCTCCATTCTTCTGTCGCAAGAGTCCTGGAGATGTGGCCTGCTCCAGACCCCGGGCAGTCCCTAAGCATTGGGCTGCCAATACACCTGTGGCCGTAGGGAATGCTGGGGCCAGGAGCTGCTCAGCTTTGGGCACTCTGGTGCCACCAGGGAATGGGTGGTAGAGATGGAAGAACGCCGGCTTGGGCACATCTGGAGAGGCGGACACCTGGCTCCTCCCAGGTTCAGTTTTGATAGAAAAGACAGGCAAAGGGGGCTTGGGTGGGGCAGAGGCCACCGGGGCAGATTCCGTGGTGGAGGCCGGAGCCCCGACCTGCCCCCATGAACTCAAGAGCAACACCTGGCGGCAGATCTGCTCCGTCATCTGCATCTGATGGAGCTGCCGTTGTTGCAGAACACGCAACTCTTCCAAGATGAGAGGGATGTTGAGATGCCCGGTGGAGAGAGTGGTGGTGGTGGGCAGGGTTGGGGGTGGTGGAGGAGGGGGACGGGAAGAGGTGGGTTCTTGGCTTGGCTCGGTCATCAAGGGCCCAGGTTCTACATCCATGCTTGGAGAACTTTCAGGGTGGACTTCAACGGAAGAGGAGGATGAGGAACAGACACTGGAGTGCTCCTGGCCAGTGGTGGAAGCGGTCAAAAGGCCGGCCGAACTTAGGGCTCGCTCTGAGAAACAGGTAGTGGTGTGAGAAGATAACTGGGAGGGGTCCTTGAAGATGATGTGACAGGAAGGGCAGGAAAGGGGGCTGGAGTCATCCCCAGTGTCTCCTGAGAAGATAGAAGAAAGAAAAAAGAGAGGAAGGAGATGGAGTTAAGTTGCTGGAAGTTGGTTATTTATTTATTTATTCGATTTTTATGCCGCCCTTCTCCTTAGACTCAGGGCGGCTTACAACATGTTGGCAATAGCGCTTTTTAACAGAGCCAGCCTATTGCCCCCACAATCCGGGTCCTCATTTCACCCACCTCGGAAGGATGGAAGGCTGAGTCAACCTTGAGCCGGTGATGAGATTTGAACCGCTGACCTACAGATCTACAGTCAGCTTCAGTGGCCTGCAGTACAGCACTCTACCTGCTGCGTCACCCCGGTTCCAAACGTCCGCTACTCTTTCTGTGAAGTTATACTTTCTAAAGTTACTTTTGAACTTCTTTCCTGTCAGTTTGAAGCTATGCCAATGGTGATTTGTATATAATTTTGCTACTGGTTCTCACATATGCATGGTTCAAAGAACCGATCGGAAATAGGGGCAACCCACTGCTGAGCTATGCCTTCGTGTTCTTGCTTAGTGTTCAAAATACAGTGGTACCTCTATTATTATTATTATTATTATTATTATTATTATTATTATTATTATTATTATATTATTATTATTATTATTATTATTATTATTATTATTATTATTTATTGGATTTGTATGCCGCCCCTCTCCGCAGACTCTACCTAAGAACACCTCTACTTAAGGACTTTTCTAGATAAGAAAAGGGTGGTTAAGATTTTTTTTGCCTCTTCTTAAGAACCATTTTCTACTTAAAAACCCAAGCACGGAAAAATTTCCCAGGAAATTTGGGAGCGGCACAAAGGTCCGGACAGTTTCCTGCCATTCCTCCTGGGTTTCTCTCTCTGACGCTCGCCGCCCCAGAGTCCCTCTTTTTTTTTTTAAACCTTAAAGTTTTGGATTTTTAAAAATTCCCCTCACCTCACCTTCTTCCTTCGGCAGCGACTGACATAGAAACATAGAAGACTGACGACAGAAAAAGACCTCATGGTCCATCTAGTCTGCCCTTATACTATTTTCTGTATTTTATCTTAGGATGGATATATGTTTATCCCAGGCATGTTTAAATTCAGTTACTGTGGATTTACCAACCACGTCTGCTGGAAGTTTGTTCCAAGGATCTACTACTCTTTCAGTAAAATATTTTCTCATGTTGCCTTTGATCTTTCCCCCAACTAACTTCAGATTGTGTCCCCTTGTTCTTGTGTTCACTTTCCTATTAAAAACACTTCCTCCTGGACCTTATTTAACCCTTTAACATATTTAAATGTTTCGATCATGTCCCCCCTTTTCCTTCTGTCCTCCTCCTCTTCTTCCTCCTCCCACCGAAAATTCCGAGCTTTTATTTCTTTCCTAATGGGTTTGCACGCATTATTTGCTTTTACATTGATTCCTATGGGAAAAACTGCTTCTACTTACAAACTTTTCTACTTAAGAACCTGGTCACGAACTAATTAAGTTCTTAAGTAGAGGTACCACTGTACAGGAAATTCTCGACTTACAACAGTTCATTTAGTGACTGTTAAAAGCTACAGTGGCCCTGAAAAAAAGCGACTTAGGATCTGTTTTCACATTTAGAATTTTTTTGGTAGCCCTATGACTGAATCAAAATTCAGACACTTGGAAATGACTCATGCTTATGACAGCTGAAGTGTCCCAGGCTCATGCGATCCCCTTGTGTAACCTTTCGAACGGCAAAGCCAACAGGAAAATCAGATTCACTTAACAATCTACTTAATGCCTGCTGTGATTCACTTAAGAACTCTTGCAAGAAAAGTGGTAAAATGGAGCAAAACTCATTTAACAAATATCTTCTTTAAAAACAGAAATGTGGGACTCAGTTGTGGTTTGTAAGTCAAGGACTACTTGTACAGTGGTACCTCTACTTAAGAACACCTCTATCTATCTATCTATCTATCTATCTATCTATCTATCTATCTATCTATCTATCTATCTATCTATCTATCTATCTATCTATCTATCTATCAGATTTGTATGCCGCCCCTCTCCGCAGACTCGGGGCGGCTAACAGCAGCAACAATACAATGTAAACAAATCTAATATTTAAGTTTAAGTTAATTTAAAACCCCAATTTAGAAACCAATCATACATACTAACATACCATGTATAAATTTTATAAGCCTAGCAGGAGGGAAAGTCTCAATTCCCCCATGCCTGACGACAGAGGTGGGTTTTAAGGAGCTTACGAAAGGCAAGGAGGGTGGGGGCAACTCTGATATCTGGGGGGAGTTGGTTCCAGAGGGTCGGGGCCGCCACAGAAAAGGCTCTTCCCCTGGGTCCCGCCAAACGACATTGTTTAGTTGACAGGACCCGGAGAAGGCCAAATCTGTGGGACCTAATCTACTTGAACTTTTCTAGATAAGAACTGGGTGTTCAAGATTTTTTTGCCTCTTCTTAAGAACCATTTTCTACTTAAGAACCTGAGTCCGGAAAAATTTCCCAGGAAATTTGAGAGCGGCACGAAGGCCCGGCCAGTTTCCGTTCCCACTTTAATCCTGGCCATCTCGGGCTTTTCTGGGCTGCCTGAGGAGCCTTTCGGTGGTGCTTAAGGAGGCTTTGGCACTCCAGAGTGAACAGAGCATTTTCCTTTCTCTGGGCGCTTGGAGAGGAATAAACCTCTGTCAGCGCCCAGAGAAAAGAAACGCTCGGTTTGCTCTGTCCTCCTCCTCTTCTTCCTCCTCCTTCTCCCACCCAAATTCTGGGCTTTTATTTCTTTCCTAATTGGTTTGCATGCATCAATTGCTTGTACATAGATTCCTATGGGGAAAATTGCTTCTACTTACAAACTTTTCCACTTAAGAACCTGGTCATGGAACGAATTAAGTTCGTAAGTAGAGGTACCACTGTACTGCCTTCTAAACCTGATTCAAACCCTTAATACATTTTAAATGTATTTAACATATTTAAAAGGCTGCTGTTCCAGATTACCAGACTTACACACTTTTGCATGGTACTTCCTGTATATACAACCACAGTTCATTTAATGACCATTCAAGTTACAATGGCACAAAAGTGTCTTACACCTGTTTTTCGCCCATATGACCATTTTAGCATCCCCCTGGCCACATAATTGACATTCGGACAACTGACTCATATTTATAACGTTATAGCGTCCCTGAGTTTATGTGGTTCCCTTTTCTGATCTTCTGACAAGCAAAGTCAATGGGGAAGATTCACTTTAAAAAGTGTGTTACTAATTTAAGAACCGCACGGAATTCACTTAACAACTGTGGTGAGAAAAATCGTAAAATGGGACAAAACTCACTGAACAAATGTCTCCCTAACATTTATCCAGAAAGGTTTTGGGCTAAAATGTTGTTGTAATTCGAGGACTACCTGTATACAATATAGATAGGAGAAGCACAGTCATCAGTGGTAGGATTCAAATGATTTAACCACCGGTTTGCCCAGGGTCAGGTTGGCTGTTGTGGGTGGTATGGCCCAACCCTGTCATCCACCTCCACCACATACAGTGTGGGTGGGAAAGTATTTAGTCAGACACCAATTGTGTAAGTTATCCCACTTAAAAAGATTCGAGAGGCCTGTAGGTAGACCTCAACCATGAGAGAGAACATGAGAAAACACATCCAGAAAATCACACTGTCTGATTTTTAACGAATTCATTTGCAAATTATGGTGGAAAATTGTTCTGTCTGGGTGCCCCCAGACTTCAACACCAACTGGAAAAAGCAGCCAGACACGCTGGTAAAAGCAAAAGCACTTTATAGTTTAAAAAATAAACACAGAGAAAAACCTGTTCTTCCCAACAGGCAGGCTATGAGACTTCACAGCAGAGTCCTGATGGCCAGACAATACAGCAGACTTCTTGCTGGCACACCCACCACTGTAGAGAATAAGACCCACACCTTTTCCCCCCAAGGTTTCAGTATTCAAAGTCACAAACCAGAATTCCAAGACGCCAAAGATCACAGCCAGGTCCCAGGACTCCCAAAGATAATACTCCACAAGCCAGGAAGGGTGGGTCTGCCTTTTCAGCCTTTCCAGAGAGCACCACACCCAAACCCAGCTGTTGCCTCTTTAGTGCTGAAAGTATCTGGCTAATTGTCCCCTTCGTTGTGTTGCTCTTCTCTGCCGGAGATCGATTATTGCTTGTGCATTTTCATCTAAGGAATCCAGGCTGCTTGCTGGGGAGAGCTCTCTCTCGGGGGACTCTGGCTGTCCTCCCTCTCCCTCAGCCTGAGATTCCTCCTCCCCGTCTGCCTGAACCTCCTGTTCCTCATCCTCCCCCTCTGAGCAGGAAGCCGGCAGAGGATCAGCCGTTCCCTGAGGGGCCTCAGACGGAATCACAACAAAAATAAGTATTTGGTCAATAACAAAAGTTCATCTCAATACTTTGTTATATATCCTTTGTTGGCAATGACAGAGGTCAAACGTTTTCTGTAAGTCCTCAACAAGGTTGGCAGACAATGTTGCTGGTATGTTGGCCCGTTCCTCCCTGCAGATCTCCTCAAGAGCAGTGATGCTTTGGGGCTGTCGCTGGGCAACATGGACTTTCAACTCCCTCCAAAAGTTTTTTATAAGGTTGAGATCTGGAGACTGGCTAGGCCACTCCAGGGCCTTAAAATGCTTCTTACGAAACCACTCCTTCGTTGCCCTGGCGGTGTATTTGGGATCATTGTCATGCTGAAAGATCCAGCCATGTTTCATCTTCAGTGCCCTTGCTGATGGAAGGTGGTTTGCACTCAAAATCTCACAATACTGCCCCAAAACATGATGTTGCCAACCCCCATGCTTCACAGTAGGTATGGTGTTCTTTGGATGCAACTCAGCATTCTTCCTCCTCCAAACACGACAAGTTGTGTTTCTACCAAACAGTTCTACTTTGGTTTCATCTGACCATATGACATTCTCCCAATACTCTTCTGGATCATCCAAATGCTCTCTAGCAAACTTCAGACAGGCCTAGACATGTACTGGCTTAAGCAGGGGGACACATCTGGCACTGCCGAATCTTGAGTCTCTGGCGGCATAGTGTGTTACTGATAGTAGCCTTTGTTACGTTGGTCCCAGCTCTCTGCAGGTCATTCACTAGGTCCCCACGTGTGGGTCTGGGATTTTTGTTCACCGTTCTTGTGATCATTTTGACCCCATGGGATGAGATCTTGCGTGCAGTCCCAGATCAAGGGAGGTTATCAGTGGTCTTGCATGTCTTCCATTTTCTAATTATTATTATTATTATTTTATTATTATTTATTGGATTTGTATGCCGCCCCTCTCCGGAGACTCGGGGCGGCTAACAGCAATAATAAGACAGTATACAATAATAATCCAATACTAAAAACAACTAAAAACCCATTATTATAAAAACCAAACATACATACAGGCATACCATGCATAAAATTGCAACGGCCTAGGGGGAAAGAGTATCTCAGTTCCCCCATGCCTGGCGGCAGAGGTGGGTTTTAAGTAGCTGCCAGAGTTGATTTTTCACATCAAGCTGCTTGCCTATTGCAGATTCAGTCTTCCCAGCCTGTGCAGGGCTACAATTTTTTTTTCTGGTGTCCTTCGACAGCTCTTTGGTCTTCATCATAGTGGAGTTTGGAGTTTGATGGTTTGAGGTTCTGCACAGGTGTCTTTTACACTGATAACAAATTCAATCAGGTGCCATTACTACAGGTATTGAGTGGAGGACAGAGGAACCTCTTAAAGAAGAAGTTACAGGTCTATGAGAGCAAGAAATCTTGCTTGTTTATAGGTGACCAAATACTTACTTTCCACCATAATTTGCAAAGAAATTCGTTAAAAATCAGACAATGTGATTTTCTAGATGTGTTTTCTCATGTTGTCTCTCATAGTTGAGGTCTACCTATGCTTAAGCAGGAATGGGTTCTAAATGCTGTTACTACCTATTTGTCTCCGTGCCTATGTGTGGTGTAACTCTTCTGCACATTTGCATAAGCGCTGCAGATGAATTCTGCTGCTACCGCTACCGGTTCACAGAACCGAGCCAAACTGGGAGCAAGCCACCACCGGGGCTTAGATCTTGCCAGCGTGACTGTCCTGGAAACAGCAAAAGACCGGCTCACGGTACCTCTGCCAGCGAAAACAGAGCTCAGTTTTTTGCCAGCGGAGTGTTGCAGGAAGCTGTTGCAGCCAAAAACGGAGCTTGGGAGCCTGTTTTTGCTGGTACAGCACTTGGGCTACCCACACATGCCCCTGGCATGAGTGATGTCGAGCTGGCCATGTCCCTGTTTTCCCAATTGTGATCGTAAGCCAAGGGCTACCTATAATTCCCCAGATTTTTACCCACGGGGATAAAGCCATGTATGTGGACAGCAACGGGTTGTGGAAAGCTGGCATCGACTCTCAAAGCCAGACAATCTGTCTCTTCTGGCATGGCCACTGTCTTCTGCTGGCATACTGCAACGTATAAACACCGAGAGGTGCAGATGGAAAATTTCCTTCCGCCAGAGGCCCTCCTGACAAACAATACATCTAACCGATGTAATGTGATGCGGCAGTTAAAAAGATACCCTCCATTGCTTAGATTGTTATCTGGGCTGTGCCCAATTCTGGCAAACTGTACCTTCTTTGGGGAGATGGGGAAACTAGAGACAATGGAGAGATCTCCCTGCAGATCGGGAAATCCATTCTTGTGAAGGTCAGTTCCAAGATCTAGGTCAGACCTAGCTTGGAAATGATAATGGGGGCAGTGGGAAGGATCTCAAAGGCTGTCCCTTCGCTTCAAAATCCCATTTGGTCACAAAAATGCCAGCAGGAGCAGTGTGTTTAAAGTGAAAGAAGAAAGTTGAGTATTAAATGATAAACCATCCTGCCACTATACATGGAATTTAAAAGCAGGATTAACCCTGCTGTGCTGTTCGGGTCTGTGAGACCCAAAATCAAAGTTTGAGACCCTATAAAAAATTTTCCCTGCATATCTGAAACTTGAAATTTCATGACTTTTCATCATTTCAGGGGTTCTCTATGGGAATTTTTTTTGGGGGGTGGGGGGTTTCTTTCTTGCTGGAAAAAAAAAGTCACACTTGTACTGTTCCCTAGTCACCCTGACTTGGACTGAAAATTCTTCATCTGAAGTGCTTATGTTTGGTCAATTTGAAAACCTTTTTCACTTGGAAAGTAGTCTGAACATTTCTGCACACAATGATATGAAAATTGAACTGAAAAGAATTATGCATGTTGCTTTATTTTGATTACAAAAGGCAGACTCCCCCCTTTATTTGTGAACTTTTTTTTCAATTTATAGATAGTTTAGCTTGCAAAATGTGTTTCCACTGGGAAACTAGTTTGAACATTTATGAACGTAATTGAACTGAAAAAATTGAGGCTTATATTTTTATTTTGATCAAAAAGCCCCTCCCCCCCATTTTTTCTGAATTTCATGTCAATTTATATTTTTTTAGGCTACAGATCTCTAAGGAATTTCCCCCCAAAAGTTTTGATATACTAAATTGAACATTCCTGATCATAAGAAAAATAGAAATGAACTGGAAAAAATGATTCTTATTTTTTACTAAAAACAAGTATGTAAGTTTGAAATTAACAGCATAATTTTTATATAAATTGAAATAATTGAACAGTTCAATTTTCATATCATTATGTTCAGAAATGTTCAAGCTACCAATCCCACACCAGGTTTAGTAAAATAGAATGCATTTTGCAAGCAAAACTATCCATAAATTTAAAAAAAGTTCACAAAAATGGGGGGGGGCGCATTTTATCAGCAAAATAAGCCAATAAGCATTAATCTTTTCATTTCAATTTTCATTTCAATCTGTGCAGAAATGCTCAAACTTGTTTCCAAGTGAAAAAAGGTTTCAAAAAGACCAAATATAAATACCTAAAATGAACAATTTGCGGTCTGGGTCAAATAGACCTGGGAACATAACATTTATTATTCATAACACTTGTAGTGTTCGGGTCTATTTGACCTAAAACAAAAAAAAATATTTTAGATACTTGAATTTGGTCTTTTTGAAAAGTTTTCTCACTGGGAAACAAGTTTGAACATTTCTGAACATAATGATATCAAAATTGAACTGAAAAAAATTGATGCTGAAAAAATTAAAACAGTGTGTGTGGGGGGGAGACTTTTATGTGCAAAATAAACAAATATGCATCAATTTTTCCAGTTCAATTTTCATATCATCATGTTCAGAAATGTTCAAGCTACCAATCCCACACCAGGTTTAGTAAAATAGAACGCATTTTGCAAGCAAAACTATCCATAAATTGAAAAATATTTCACAAAAATGGGGGGGGGGCAATTTATCAGCAAAATAAACCAATAAGCATTACTTTTTTCAGTTCAATTTTAATTCCATTGTGTGCAGAAATGTTCAAACTTGTTTCCAAGTGAAAAAAAGCTTTCAAAAAGACCAAATATAAGTACCTAAAATGAACAATTTGCGGTCCGGGTCAAATAGACCCGGGAACATGACATTAGGGAGTTTTTTCGAACAGCACAGCAAGGATCTAATGGCCTGCCTGTACTGTATTGAAGATAGCATATGTATTGAAGATGGTATATTTTTGTTCTGAGTAATTGGACTAGAACTTTTCAACCTTGGCAGCTTTAAGATGTACGGATTTCAACTCACAGAATTCCCCAGCCAACAAAGCCTAGATACCCATTTTCCGATAAAATCTAGAATCTCACATGACAAATCTTTCTCAACTTTGGCTATTCTGAAGATGTCTGAGCTTCAACTCCCAGAATTCCCCAGCCAGCCATGATTGCCTAGGGAATTCTGGGAATTGAAGTCCATGCATCTTATAAGCCAGTGGTCCCCAACGTTTTTTCCACCAGGGACCAGTTTCAGCAAGACAATTTTTCTATGGCCCAGTGGGGGCGGAAAGGGGCGTGGTTGGGGGCGGGATTAAGCATGGGGGTGCTGGTCCTCCCCGCCCCTCTTTCCCGCCATCGTCCTGTGGCCGGCAGAACCTGCCTCCCAAGCCCTCTTGCCCAGCGGGAGCTAAGCGCTGGAGAGAGGGGGTCAGGCTGGCCCTCCTGCCTCCCCCCAGCCAAAAACGCAAAAGCGCCCCGCGGCAGAAGCCAAAAGTGGCTTGAGCCTCTCGGTCTTTCTCGCCCCTCTGTCCCATCCATCGTCCTGTGACCGGCAGAACCTGCCTCCCGAGGCCTCTTGCCCGGCGGGAGGCGAAGCGCTGGAGGGAGGGGGTGGCGGCATGAGGACCGGCAGCTGCTGACTCCACGGACCGGTGCAACATGCCCCACGGCCCGGTACTGGTCCGCGGCCCGGTGGTTGGGGACCCCTGTTATAAGCTACCAAGGCTGGAACCACAGATGACTCACAATTCTAATGTAACTCTAATTCAAATCTGGTTTCCCAGTTTGCTCAAACCGGTGGGGTCCTCCAGATATAACCAGCACCTGATCCCAGGATCCCCCAGCCCACTAGCACATAGAGAGCCATAGGGGATTTTGGGAAGCGTAATCTAACACGTCATTTGAAGAAGCTTATTGGCCTGGCCTTTTAAAACTTCCTTTCCAGACATTTGGATCACCCTCAAGGACTGATCCTCCTGCCATTTTCAAATGTATGTATTTATTTATTTATTTAACATATACACATTAAACATAACATATACAAGACATATCCTTGTATATGTTATGTTAAAAATAACATACAAGATAGCAGGTATTGGTATAAACATAAACATAATTTCCTCAACACTGTCAGACTTTCTACTAAATCTGCACTTCTATTCTACTTTTTTTCCTCATCATTCCTATCACCCATTTCCTCCCACATTGACTGTATGACTGTAACTTGTTCCTTATATCCTAAGATTTTTATTAATATTGCTTCTTCATTGCTTATTTGACCCCTATGACAATCATTAAGTGTTGTACCACATGATTCTTGACAAATGTATATTTTATTTTATGTACGCTGACAGCATATGCACCAAGACAAATTCCTTGTGTGTCCAATCACACTTGGCCAATAAAAATCTATCTATCTATCTATCTATCTATCTATCTATCTATCTATCTATCTATCTATCTATCTATCTATCTATCTATCTATCTATCTATCTATCATAAATACAGATATGAGGAGGACAGTAGGAAAGGGATGGTAGGCATGCTGGTACTCTTATGCACGCCCCTTAAAATTGGGGGTCCTTGAGCTAAGCTTTTTGTATGTTGGGGTGGGGAGAGAATGAGGAAAGAGAGAAGGCGGGGGATGCCAGCACAGCAAAATGGTGATTCTGCCTTTACGAACATTCAAAGATTAGGCCAACCGGAACCAGGTTTCTAGCCCTCATGGTTTGATCTTTCAAAAAAAAAAAAAGCAGCAGGGAAAAGATGCCAAAGGCGGGCAAAGGATGTAAAGAAGCAGCATCGCAATTTTAGGAAACCAGGATCTCCTCCGCCACCAACCAACCTCCCCCCCCCGACAGTTGTTTGCGGGTTTCTAAACCCGGTTAAGCAACAAAACCTCATCTCCGCCTTTCTCGCAGATCCGCTTCTGGGCGCATCCTAAAACAGGAGGCAGGCGGGGGTGTGGGGAACGCCAAGGGGGTCTCGGCTCCGTCCACCATATTGCTGCCACCCCCACCCCACCTTCCTCCAGCCGCGTATCGCGTGCTTTGGGGATGTGGGGAAGCGTGGGGAGGGGGGGAAAGACAATGGAAAGGACCCCGGAGAGGAGAACCAACGGAGCGCGACTGGAAGGAGAGATGGGGGTGGGGTGGGGGAGGGCAGAAAGACTGGCCTGCTGGGGGAAAGAATGGGTCAGGGGGTGCCCGGGGACCCCTCTCCATCCCTCGCCCCCTCCCCGCTCTCCCCTCCCTCCCTCCCTCCCCGCCGCAGCCCCCCTCCTCCCCACCTGCGGGCTCCGCCATGCTAGCGTCAGCCGCCGATGCGCCCGCGCCCTCCGCCGGCTCTCCACGTCCTCGGGGGCTGCTCATCTCGGCCGCTCCCGGAGGAAGAGGAGGCGGCGGCGGCGGCGAGAGAGATCGGCGAGCTCCCCCCACGGCTCTGCAGCAGGGACCTCTGGTGTCTGGAGGGCGGCTGTCGCCGACGCCGCCAGGAGCCTGCGCGGGGCGCCCCCGTGCGCCGCGGTTCCGGAGCGCACCTGGAGGAGGAGGAGGGAGGGGCCGATAGAGAACAGGAGGGAGAGGGGGAAAAGCAAGAGGCCAAAAGGATGGCGAGGAGGAGGAGGAGGGAGGGAGCAGTTGATAACAGGAGGAGGAAGAACAGGAAGCTGAAGGATAGGGAGGAGGATGGTGTGATGGAGTGGAGGAGGAGGAGGAAGAAGAAAAAAAAGGGAAAGGCCAAATGGTGGTGATGAGGAGGAGAGAGGAGAACGGGAGGGAGCAATGGAGAGGAGGAGGAGGAAACAGAGGAAGCCGAAGGATGTTGAAGAGGAGGAGTGTCAATGATGGGTAGTAGGAGGAGAAGGAGGAGGAAGGATGGTGAAGAGGAGGAGGGAGAGAGTGATGGATAACAGGAGGGAGAGGGAGAAAAGCAAGAGGCCAAAAGGAATGGGGAGGAGGAAGATAGGGAGGAGGAAGGAGGAGGATGGTTTGATGGAGTGGAGGAGGAGGAGGAAGAAGATGAAGAAAAGGGAAAGGCCAAATGGCAGTGATGAGGAGGAGGAGAGAGGAGAAGGGAGGGAGCAATGGATAGGAGGAGGAGGAGGAGGAGGAAACAGAGGAAGCCAAAGGATGGTGAAAAGGAGGATGTCAATGATGGGTAGCAGGAGGAGAAGAAGGAGGAAGGATGGTGAAGAGGAGGAGGGAGAGAGTGATGGATAGCAGGAGGGGGAGGAAGAGGAAGAAGAGAAAGAAGAGAAGGATGCTAGTGGAAAGGAGGCGGAAGAGTAAAAAAAGAGTAGGAGTAGAAAGAGGATGATGGAGGGAGTGTTAGGCAGAAGGAGGAGCAGGGAGAGGAAGAAGAGAAAGAGGAGGAAGAGGAGAAGGAGGAAGGGAGCGATGGATAGCAGGAGGAGAGGAGGAAATGGAGGAAGAGGTTGGAGGGAATTATGGCAAGGAGGACGAGGATGGAGGGAGTGATGGACAGGAGGAAGAAGCTGGAGGGAGTGGTGACAAAGAGGATGAAGAGGAGTAGTAGTGAGGGAGGGACAGGAGGAGGAGGAGGAATAGAAGTAAGAGGACGTAAAAAGAGAAACATGGAGGGAATGGTGGCAAGGAGAAGGAAGATGGAGAAGAAAGAGGAAGAACAGGAGAAGGAGGAGAGAAGGGAACCTGGATAGGGCAAGAAAAAGAAGAAGGATCAGGAATCTGCTTAAAGGCTGGTTTTGCCTTCCCATGCACGTGCTGCACAAATCCAGCTGACTACTGGAAGGTGACCATTATTCCTGCATCTTTGGGCATCCCAATGCCCTCTGTGCCATCTATAGGGCCAGACAAGGGATGGGTTGCTCCCAGTTTGGCCCGGTTCTGCAAACTGGTAGCGGGACGCTTCTGTGCATGTGCGCAAACCGATAGCAACAGGATTTAGAAATCACTACTGGGCAAGACGTCTCTCTTTCTCTCCGGCAACTTAACTGCGAGCTGCAATGATCCCAAAAGGTGCTTTTCTCCAAAGAGCCAAGTGGACGTTTTGGATTTCTCCCACCCCAAGACCATTCACTTCTCGCCCAAGAAACCTCTTTATTTCCAACTCACTGGGGGCGAAGGGGTGCAGGGTTGAGTGGGGAAACAGAAGGATTTATGCCAATGGTTCCCAACCTTTTTTTTTTTTTTTGGCCATGCCCCCCCCTAAGATCTCTAAAAGCTTGACATATAATTCTTATTATTCAAAAGACGGGCTACAAGAATGGTGGAAGGTCTTAAGCATAAAACGTATCAGGAAAGACTTCATAAACTCAATCTGTCTAGTCTGGAGGACAGAAGGAAAAGGGGGGACATGATCGAAACATTTAAACATGTTAAAGGGCTAAATAAGGTTCAGGAGGGAAGGGGAAAGATCAAAAGCAACGTGAGAAAATATTATTTCACTGAAAGAGTAGCAGATCCTTGGAACAAACTTCCAGCAGATGTGGTTGGTAAATCCACAGTAACTGAATTTAAACATGCCTGGGATAAACATATATCCATTGTAAGATAAAATACAGGAAATAGTATAAGGGCAGACTAGATGTACCATGAGGTCTTTTTCTGCCGTCAGTCTTCTATGTTTCTATGTTTCTAAAAAGTGAACTACTCACACAGAGGAAGCCCAAAAGGCCATTAACTAGGTTTAAACAAGATTCCAATTGCTCCCATTAAAAATGAAATTGGCCCCACTGTGGGGCATGGGCCTCACAGTGGGAAGCAGGGATTTATCCTCTGCGATCAGCACGTCATTCACACGATATAAATCATTCCGTTGTCCACCTATAACTTAGAACTAAAGAAGCTTCTAGCTTGAGAAGTAAAACGTCTTCAGGAAAAATCATGGAAGTCCAGTTGTCTTTTTTTTAAAAAACGCATCTGGGTTGACAGTAGAATAGAGTAGAGTAGAATAGAATAACAGAGTGGGAAGGGTCCTAGGAGGTCTTCTAGTCCAACCCCTTGCTTATGCAGGAAACCCTACACCACTTTAGACAAATGGTTATCTCACATCTTCTTAAAAACTTCCAGTGTTGGAGTATTCACAACTTCTGGAGGCAAGCTGAAAGAGTGGTAGATCCTTGGAACAAACTTCCAGCAGACGTGGTTGGTAAATCCACAGGAAATGAATTTAAACATGCCTGGGATAAACATATATCCATTGTAAGATGAAATACAGGAAATAGTATAAGGGCAGACTAGATAGACCATGAGGTCTTTTTCTGCCATCAATCTTCTATGTTTCTTCTATGTTTCTAAGCTGATCCACGGATTCATTGTTCTAACTCTCAGGAATTTTCTCCTTTGTTCTAATTTGCTTCTCTTTCCATCCATTTCTTCTTGTTCTACCCTCAGGTGCTTTGGAGAATACCTCGACTCCCTCTTCTTTGTGGCAACCCCTGAGATATCGGAACACTGCTACCATGTCTCCCCTGGCCCTTCTTTTCATTAAAATAGACAAACCCATTTCCTGTAACTGTTCTTCATATCTTTTAGCCTCTTAATCATCTTTGTTGCTCTTCTCTGAAGCCTCTGAAATGGCGAAAAATGGCCCAATGGGCCCACCGGAAGTCCAAAGGTTTCAGTGAGACCTGTGCATATGCAGGGGAAAGGGGGCAGCACAGGTGTTGTCTGCCTGTGTGTGTGGGAAGGGCATTGCATTATGGGTGTAGGCGTGTATGCACGCCCTTTTGGCACCCAAGCCAAAAAAGGTTCACCATCACTGGTCAAGGTGATGGTTTTCTCAATTGCAATGTATGGCTATTGGCCTATTAGAAAGGCTGAGTGCCAAAGAATTGAGGCCTTTGAGCTGGGGTGTTGGAGAAAACCCTTGTGGACTTCAAGGTGACCAAACCACTCAGTCCTAGAGGAGATCAACCCCGACTGCTCTTTAGAAGGCCAGATTCTTAAGATGAAACTCAAATACTTTGGCCTCCTTGGGGAAAAGGAATCCTCAATCTGAGTATTGCATTGGCAGTTCTGTGTTAGCAAAAACCTCAGAAGAGAAGGATTTAGGGGTAGTGATTTCTGACAGTCTCAAAATGGGTGAGCAGTGTGGTTGGGCGGTAGGAAAAGCAAGTAGGATGCTTGGCTGCATAGCTAGAGGTATAACAAGCAGGAAGAGGGAGATTGTGATCCCCTTATATAGAGCACTGGTGAGACAACATTTGGAATACTGTGTTCAGTTCTGGAGACCTCACCTACAAAAAGATATTGACAAAATTGAAGGGGTCCAAAGACGGGCTACAAGAATGGTGGGAGGTCTTAAGCATAAAACGTATCAGGAAAGACTTAATGAACTCCATCTGTATAGTCTGGAGGACAGAAGGAAAAGGGGGGACATGATTGAAACATTTAAATATGTTAAAGGGTTAAATAAGGTCCAGGAGGGAAGTGTTTTTAACAGGAAAGTGAACACAAGAACAAGGGGACACAATCTGAATTTGGTTGGGGGAAAGATCAAAAGCAACGTGAGAAAATGTTATTTCACTGAAAGAGTAGTAGATCCTTGGAACAAACTTCCAGCAGATGTGGTTGGTAAATCCACAGTAACTGAATTTAAACATGCCTGGGATAAACATATATCCATTGTAAGATAAAATACAGGAAATAGTATAAGGGCAGACTAGATGGATCATGAGGTCTTTTTCTGCCGTCAGTCTTCTATGTTTCCATGTTTCCTAATGAGAAGGAAGGACTCGTTTGAGAAGATCCTAATGCTGGGAAAGATTGAGGGCAAAAGAAGAAGTGGGCAATAGAGAACGAGTGGCTGGATGTTGTCACTGAAGTAATCGGCGTGAGCTTATGGTAGAGGACACGAAGCCCTGTAGGAATGTTGTCCATGTGGTCAAGATGGGTCAGACTGAAAGAGAAGTTTTGAGAAAAATTATGGACTGTGCAGAAGTGAATAGACTTACTTTGAAATTTGAAGATAAACAAGATTCTGATTATTATGAAATTTGGGGGAAGTTTTATGACTGGATGGAAAGTTTAAAACATAATTAAATATTAATACCTAGTTATTTTGGGGGGAAATGAGATATGAAAAGCAGAATTAAAATATTGTTAGCCAGAGGGCAAAGATAAGAATTGGTGGTAGCACTATAGAATGATATGACACGAAATTTAGTTATTGATAATAATTCAAACATATAGAATTTTATTATATAGTTTATGGGATGTATTATAAGAAGTATTTTTTCTATCTTAAATATATATATATATAGAATCTCTTAACTATATGACAATTGGATTAATTAGTTTAATGGAGAAATGAAAATTTGAATTAAGATTTGCATAAAAGAGAGTTTGATACTGTTTATATTGATATAATATTTCAGTGTAAGGTAGAAAAATATTGTTATTTAGAGATTTCTGAATTGGTAATATTCTATAAGTTCTATAGAATGTTTTTTTAAGGGAAGAGAGACAAAGCCTCAATTGAATGGTAAACAGAAAAAGAAAAAAATTATATATGTTTCATTATAAGCATGGTTTTAGTGTTTGTAATTATGCATAGATTTTTGTTTTATGTTGGAGAAAAATAAAAAATTTATACCGGAAAAAAGATGGGCCAGACACAACTTTGCAACTAACAACAACAACAGGTTGCAAAACTAACTTGATAAATGTCTCATTCAGCAGAAAAAAAAGTTTCAATTGTGGTTGTAATTCAAGGACTCTATCGGTTTGGAAAATAGCTAGGCCATGGCTTTGATGCACCCAGAGGATGAGCAGAACTTAAGGAAAACTTTTCAGAATGAATTCTCCAGCTTAAGGTACATACATTGCTATGCTACCTCTTTTATTTTTATTTTGTTAAATGATTTTTACTAATATTATCATTAAAAACATTGAATTAAGGACAAACATATAAACAAGACAAAACAACACATTTACAAATATACATATCAACCTCTTTGGCCTTTCTATGGTAAATTGTCTAACGTTAAATTTTCATTTAAATATAGTTCCTATAAACTGTATTTTCTGTACAGTTTTAATCAATTTATCTATTGATAAGTATGTATATTCATTACATTTAAATTTATGAAATCCTATATTTATTCTTTAATCAAACACCAATATATACATTTAGACATCCTCTTCTTTTTATTCTTCCTTTCCAACCAAGAAGGCTATCAGGGTCTGGATAGGTGCCAACAGGCTCAGGTTCAATCCATACAAGACAGAGTGGCTGTGGGTACACAAGGACACGTCCATTTGTCTATCCATTACTCTGGGGTGGGGGAATTATCCACAGCTGACTTTAGAACACCATCTTTCAGCTGTGGCAAGGGGGGGGGCATTTGTCCAGGTTCACCTGGTGCATCAGTTGCGGACCTATTTGCAAAGGAAGTCTTTGCTCACGATCACTCATGCTCTTATCACCTTGAGGTTCGACTACTGCAATGCTCTCTACATGGAGCTATCTTTGAAGAGTGTTCGGAAACTTCAAATCATCCAAAATGCAGCCACACGAGTGGTTTTGGGCCTCCCAAGACATGCCCATATCTCGTCATCAGTCCGTGGATTGCACTGGTTGCCGATCTGTTTCTGGACACAATTCAAAGTGTTGGTTATGACCTACAAAGCCCTACATGGCATAGGACCAGATTATCTCTGACACCGCCTTCTGCCACACGAATCCCAGCGTCCAGTGAGGTCCCACAGAGTTGGTCTCCTTAGGGTCCCATCAACCAAACAATGTCAGCTGGCGGGGCCTAGGGGAAGAGCCTTCTCTGTGGGGGGCCCAGCCCTCTGGAATCAGCTCCGCCCAGAGATTCACACTGCCCCCACTCTTCTTGGCTTCCGAAAGAATTTAAAAACACATCTTTGCCATCAGGCCTGGGGACATTAGATCTTCCCCCTGACCAATGAATGTCCTTAGTGTGATTTATTGAATGAATGCAAATGAATGTATTAAGTTAGAATTTTTAAAGAATCATTTTAGTATATTAATTGGATAAGTTGTATTGTTATGTTTTCTGATATATGCTGTGAGCCATCCCGAGTCTTCAGAGAGGGGCGGCATACAAATCCAATTCAACAACAACAACAACAACAATAACAACAACAACAACAAATTTCAAACTTTAAAATATTCTGAATCCTCTTTCTGGTTTAATTCTATTGTCAATTTATTTAATTCTGTGCATTCTAAATTTTTTCTAATTAATATGTTGTCAGTTGGTACATCACCATGTCTCCAAAGTTGTTGCCAGGGATATTCTTAGCACTGTCAGTATATGCAGTATAATATACCAATATTTTCTTTCTATTTTTTGATCAAATATTCCTATTAAAATATTTCTGGTGTCATATTAATTTTCTGTTCTGTTATTTCTTCAAGCCAGAATCTTTTTACTGTTGGGCAGGTCCACCACACATAGTAGTATGCTCTCTTTATAATGGATTAATAGTATGGTTAATTTATAATTTTTACTCCAAATTTTTCCCCATTAATCCAAGTTAATACTATTCCCAAAATTTGTATCCCAACTAATCCTATTACCCTTAACAATTTCTTCCACCATTTTATAATTTAATAAGATCTAATCCTGATTTCGAGTCTGCGGAGAGGGGCAGCATACAAAACCAATAAATAAATAAATTTATCTTTTGCTATGCCAAATTTTCTTTTATCTTCCTTTAATCTAGATCTAATCTGATAATATGGCCACCAGTCAATTTTGATTTCTTGTTGATTCAAAGTTTAAATATTTGTTCTTCCTCTCAAAGTTTCTATTTGAGTCTGGTTTTGTTCTTCTCTTTCTGGCTTTCCTCTTTCTTCTGGATTTTGTTCCTTTTGGCTTTGTGACTCCAGTTCTACAGTAGTCTCTCCCTTTGTTCAAGAAACTGCTCAATGCATTGACTGACTTTTTCTGTTGTATCTATTTTTATCCTTTTATCTTTCTAAGTCACAAGCAGTCCCTCCGGAACTAACCACCGAAATGATATTTCTCTTCTAATTAGTTTTGTGGAAATCCCTTCTCTTTTCTCTGATTCTTTTCGGGATCTGCTTGAGAACTATGATGTCTTTCCATTTATAGCTTATTTGTCCAGACCTTGTAGCTTTATAGATCTTGTCTTTCATATGATATTTTTGTGAACTTAACATGTATTTCCCTCAACAATCTGTGTTTCCTTATATAGTATGTCTGGATTCTATAAATCTCATCAATATTGTTTTTTACTTCTTCCTTATCTAATTGAAGGACTTCTGCTATAATTTCAGACATCAAATTTAATGTATCTTCTCTCTCTGAAACATTTTGGAATCTCAAGAAATATGATGCTTTCTCAAGTTCCAACTGAGATATTGCCCCCTCCAGTTCTTTGTTCACCATTCTCAATTTTTTCTTCGTTGTATCCTGTCTTTTTTCCACCCTCTCTATTTTTTCCTCTATTTTTTAATTTTTGTTCATGGTTAGCTACTGTTTCCTGTATATTTTCTATCTTGTTTGCAAGTTTCTTAATTTCTCCTTTCACTTCTTCAACATTTTGTTTCATGATTATTTTAAATTGTTTTTTGTTTCTAGTTCCTTCTTTTATGCTGACTTTTGCTTATTATCTCCATCTAAAACAATCATGTTACATAAAATTTTCAAAAGAAATTTTCTATATAATTCTATTCTATTACAGAAAGAAAAGGATTAGGTATTTCACTTAGATGTTACATCTTTTCTATCCTGCTCTACAGACTGGAGAATTGGCTTCTGACAGAAAGTCATCTGAATGGATTAGAAGCATTTGAAATGTGGATTTACAGGTAGTTGTTACCAGGGGTGGGTTCCTCCCAGTTTGGACCAAATCTTCTGAACAGGTAGCAACCCGCTAGTGACGACACAGTCAGTGCCAGTCTGTCAGTGCTGCTATCTGTTTTTGAAATTTTTTAGCAAATTTTGCCTCTTCTTTCTTCCGTTGCTTGAAAAGACCCCTCCCCCCTCCAGGTTAACACTGACCTTTATTTCTTCACCCGAAGCACAGCTGAACAGCTCCTCAGCTGTGTTTTGGGCTGAATCCTGCTACTGAGCATTGACGGAAGCCAAATTGCATGAGGGGGACGTCACAATGCGAACTGCTGGCGAAGGTAAGTGGAAGCCACCCCTGGTTGTTACATCTAAGTTGGGTTGACCAAATCAGAAACGAGGTGGGGATAAGCCACCTGGGAAAGCCAAAGAAAAGCATCAAGACCACGAAAAAGCAAACGTTAGAATATTTCCAACATGTGATGCGACACCTGGAAAAATATACCTTACTTCCACTTAATCCTCCTGGGAAAGATTGAAGGCCCACAAGGTCCAGGCAGAAGAAGAACATCAAAATCTAAGGGACTGGTTTGGATAAAACTCAGCAGCACTTTTTTGTGTATCTGTTGATGAGAATAGGATCCCCAACATGATCGCCAACATCCAATGATGGATATGGCAGAAGAAGGAGGAGGTTGTTGTTATTGTCAAGGAAAGACTGGTCTCAGCTGATATATCTGGATATGATTCAGCATGTGACGGTGGCATGATTTTTGCCTTGAATGTATAGCTAGTCCTCAACTTACAACAGTTCATTTAGTGACCGCTCAAAGTTACAACAGCACTGAAGCAAGTGACTTTTGGGCCATTTTTCACAGTAAGGACCATCACCCATGATTACGTGCTCAAAATTCAGAAGCTTGGCAACTGACTTGTATTTATAATGGTTTCAATGTCCTAGGATTATGGGACCACCTCGTGTGCCCATCTGACATGGAAAGAAGATTGAGGAAGCTAGATTCAGTTTACAACTCTTTTGCTAACTTCAAAAATGATGGCAAGAGAGGTGGTAAAATGGAGCAAAAACTCACTTCACAAATGTCTCATGTAACAACAGAAATTTGCACTCAATACTGGTTGTAAGTTGAGGACTCACCCATACAGATTCCCATGTGAGGATTAACCTCAGGAGGTCATTCACCAAACTCTTTCCTAAGCATATGCAACTAGACCAGTGATTTTCAACCTTTTTTGAGCCACGGCACATTTTTTACATTTACGAAACCCTGGGGCACATTGAGCGGGGGGGTGGAGGAGTTTGGACAAAAAATTATCTCTCTCTCTTCCTCCCCTTCACTCTATTTCTTTCTCCCTCCCTTTCTCTCCATTCCTTCCTCTTCCTTTCTCTCTCTCTCCCTTTCTTTCCCTTCCTCTCTTTTTTGCTCTCTCTCCCCCTCCCTCTATGTCTCTCTCTCCTTCTCCTTCCCTCCCTCTCTTTCTCTCTCTCTTTCTTTCTCTTGTTCTCTTTCTCTCTCACTTGCTTTCTTTCTCTCTCTCTTGTTCTCTTTTTCTCTCACTTGCTCTTTCTTTCTCTTGCTTTCTTTCTCTCTTTCTTTCTCTCTCTCTCACTTTCTTTCTCTCTTGCTTTCTCTCTCTCTTGCTTTCTCTCTCTCTTGCTTTCTTTCTCTCTGAGCTTCGCGGCACACCTGACCATGTCTCGCGGCACACTAGTGTGCCGCGGCACACTGGTTGAAAAACACTGAACTAGACAAAGTTGTAGAAACTGAATGGTTTGGTTTCGATGACAACAGTGTGGAAAACTCTTGTGTTGGCATAAAATGAGTTTCAGTGGGCTTTCGTGTCTCTGTTCAAAAAGGATATTTTGGTCAACATGGAAATGTTCTAAAGGTCATTGGACAGGTTGACTGTTGTGTCCTGACTGGCCATTGGGATACATGAGGCAGAAGACGGTCCCATAGCTAATCTGGTCCAATGCCATGTAGGGCTTTATAGGTCATAACCAACATTTTCAATTGCGTCCAAAGACCAATCAGCAGCCAATGCAGCTTGCTGAGTACTTGAGAAACATGGGCATATCTTGGAAGGCGCATGACTGCTCAGGCGATTGCATTTTGCACCACCTGTAGTCTCTGAATGTTCCTCAAAGGTAACCCCATCTAGAGAACATTGCAGTAGTCAAACCTTGAGGTGATAAGGGCATGAGTGACTGTGAGAAGTGACTCCCGGTTTACATAAGGCTGCAACTGATACACCAGGCTATCCTGGCTGAACGACCCCCTCGCCACAGCTGAGAGATAGTGTTCTAAGCTTAGTTGTGGGTCGAGAAGGATGCTCAAGTTGCGGACCCTCTCTGAGAGGGGCAAAAGCTCTCCCCCCCCAGCATAATGGATAATCAGGTGCGATTATCCTTGGGAGGCAGAACCGACAGCCACTCCACCTTGTTGAGTTTGTATCTGAGCTTGTTAACACCCATCCATATCCTAACAGCCTTCAGTGCATCACTCATAATTATTATTATTATTACTCCGAGCACAGCAAAAGGGGAAAGCCCTGCCGAGTTACCAATGGCCAGAAACTTCAGTCTGTTCTTGATAGACTACACCCTAGTTATCTGACCCTTAGCTGTTTCATTTTATGTATGGTTTAATTAGATGATATGACTGTTTTATAATGGGATTTTATAATTGTTTTTAATATTAGATATGTGCTTTGAATTTTGTTGTGAGCCGTTCCAAGTCTTCGGAGAGGGGCGGCATACAAGTCAAATAAATAAATAAATAAATAAATAAATAAATAAATAAATAAATAAATAACAAACAAACAAACAAACAAACAAACAAACAAATAAAAATAGTTATGCTAATCAAAAAGAAACAATACACACCAGGAAGACAAGAACCTTCAAAATCCATGACCCAGTATTCATAAAAAAATCTTTGTCAAGAGCCCTCTATGGATACCTGGGGAGATCCTGGAAATAACCGAGCCTAAATCATATCGGGTAGTGTTAAATGATGGGAGAAAAGGGTGGCGCCGCATAGATCAAGTGTGCAGCCGCCAATCGTTAAATGCAAACTGGGGTCTGGGCTCTAATAGTGATTTCCCTACGGATACTACTGGTGCAAGGGATCTGGTGCGGAGATGGAGTCGTCAGCCTGCGATGGTGGGGCCAACCAACCCAGACACAACGCCCAAGTCCTTCCAGGAGATTCCACAGAGGGCGCCAGAGAGTGAAAACACGTCCTCTCTGTCCAAAGTCAACACCCAAAATGTGTTGCGTAGATCAACTAGAGTTACGCAGCATCCTGATACCCTCAGTGATTATGTATGCAAATGTGTTGGGCCGGACCAAGGGGGGAGGGATGTTGTATCCCAGGATTTACGTGTTAGATGGCCTGTTGTCAAACAGGTCCGCTCTTTCTGAGCTCATCTCTGATTGGTCATCTCAGCCAGAGCTCCCTATTTAAACAGGATCACCAGCTGGAGTTTTTGCTGAAGTCACACTACCTTGAAATAAAGAGCTGTTGTCAGTACCTGACTCCTGATTGTTCAGTACCAGTTCCCAACATTGACCTCCTATGGAAAGTTGGCTTAATGATGCTTCATGGAATAAACCATCATGGGCTGGGTTTTTCAGGTCCTTTCAACCAAAGCTAAGCTCGCTTAAAATGTGTTACGAACCCACGTAACCAAAATAGATGTGGGAGGACATGATCAAAACATTTAAATATGCTAAAGGGTTAAATAAGGTTCAGGAGGGAAGTGTTTTTAATAGGAAAGTGAACACAAGAACAAGGGGACACAATCTGAAGTTAGTTGGGGGAAAGATCAAAGGCAACATGAGAAAATATTTTACTGAAAGAGTAGTACATCCTTGGAACAAACTTCCAGCAGACGTGGTTGGTAAATCCACAGTAACTGAATTTAAACATGCCTGGGATAAACATATATCCATTATAAGATAAAATACAGGAAATAGAATAAGGGCAGACTAGATGGACCATGAGGTCTTTTTCTGCCGTCAGTCTTCTATGTTTCTATAAAGCTTGCTAATTAATCCTTCAGGGCAGTAAACCTTGAAAAATTTCTCTTTGTTTACTTACGATCCTATTCCCCTTGGTTTAAATTAACTTTCCTCAACGTGATCTCCTTTGGACCTCAAACTAAACCTTCCACCCACTCAAAAATCAGAACCTTAATCTCTATCAGAGGCCAATTATTCCTTTCCACCACCCCCACCCTGCCCCGAAATCTAAGTGGGCTTGGAACAAAACAAAAGGGGGAAAAATCTCCCTGCTATCTAATCTATTTTCTATTCAAACTGCATCAAGTTGATTAAACAGAGTACGCATATTTAATCATTCCCCCAGTTAAATTAAAAATTAAACTTCAAGGGGCATCTTGGGGGGTCCCCAAGGGAAAATTCTTGGAGGGTGTGTGTTTGTGTGTGTTTCTGTGCAATTTTTATTTTGCAGCTCTAAGTTGTTGTTTTGTGCATGTGTGTGTGTTTTAGCTGAGAGGAACAAATTGCAATTTGCTTGTGTTTTATCCTCGTTTTTCATCTCTTCAGCCTGGGAAGGGAAGCTGGGCCATAGACAATTGTCACCCGTAAGAGCAACGAAGGGGGGTGGTGGTGGATGGGAGAGAGAATTTTAAAAAAAACTAAGGGGGGGGGGAGAGAGAGAAAGATCTAACTTAGCACAAGAGAAACTATCTTGCACTTGGTGAGTTACTTAGCAACAGCACAAATAGCCCGGGAAGCAAAAGAAAAGGAGCAGTGTGTGGCAAAAATATGGGAGTGAGGGAGTGTGACAGAATGCATATGGGGCTGATCGTCTTCTTTTGGTTTGTTGGGGAAAAGAGTTTTGGACCAGTGATGTGGAAAACACACACACACACATCTAAATAAACCAAGTAGAAGATGTGCAGGGTAGACTGTGCAATGGAGGTACAGTGATACCTTGTCTTACAAACTTAATTGGTTCCGGGATGAGGTTCTTAAGGTGAAAAGTTTGTAAGACGAAACAATGTTTCCCATAGGAATCAATGGAAAAGCGATTAATGCGTGCAAGCCCAAAATTCACCCCTTTTGCCAGCCGAAGTGCCCGTTTTTGTGCTGCTGGGATTCCCCTGAGGCTCCCCTCCATGGGAAACCCCACCTCCAGACTTCCGTTGCCAGCGAAGCGCCCATTTTGCGCTGCTGGGATTCACCTTCTGGGATTTTCCTGCAGCATCACAAAAACATGGATGTCTGGAGGTGGGGTTTCCCATGGAGGGTAGCCTCAGGGGAATCCCAGCAGCGCAAAAATGGGTGCTTTGCTGGCAACGGAAGTCTGGAGGCAGGGCATCCAAGCGGCGGTGGTGGGTTTGTAAGGTGAAAATAGTTTGTAAGAAGAGGCAAAAAAATCTTAAACCCCAGGTTTGTATCTCGAAAAGTTTGTATGACGAGGCGTTTGTAAGACGAGGTATCACTGTATTTATGAGGACTTTTGTAGAAAGCATCATTTGAAAATGCCCTGGTGTACATACCATACTTGGAACATTGCATCCAGTTTGGGTTGTCACGATAATTTTTGCTGAACTGAAAATGAAGGGAGACTAGTGTAGATCTATTTCAAGGTTGTTCCCTCTCATCAGCTAGCCACATTGGGATTTGAACCTGTAGCCTGTAAGGCAGAGAATTAACCTCTAGGCCACAGGATCTTATCTTTTCAGCCTTGTTCCAGAGAAGTGTTATATGTTTTTTTTCTGTATAAAACATATAACACTTCTCTGGTACAAAGCGGAAAAGATGAGATCCTGTGGCCTAGGGGTTAATTCTCTGTCTTACAAGGCAGAGGCTACAGGTTCAGATCCCAGTGTGGATATGGCTAGCTGATGAAAAGAAACAACCCTGAAATAGATCTATACTAGTCTCCCTTCATTTTCAATTCTGCAAAAATATGTTACACATACAGAATATAATTTGTCAGCTATGAAAAATCAACTGCCTTGGGTATGGCCCTGGGTTGGGCCGAGAGGCAAAAGGAAGCATTAAGCTTTTCCCATATTTGGGTATGCCAGAGTGATTCGACAGAAAAAACATATAAGACTTCTCTGGTACAAAGCTGAAAAGATGAGATCCTGTGGCCTAGAGATTAATTCTCTGCCTTAGCTACAGGTTCAAATCCCATTGAGAGTATGGCTAGCTGATGAGAGGAAACAACTTCGAAATAGATCTATACTACTCTCTCTTCATTTTCAATTCAGCAAAAATATGTTACACAGACACACACACATATGGTTACATACCTTTGCTGATAAGTGAAAAGGAAGGGAGCCTAGTATATAGACCTATTTTGTTTTTTTATGGTCTCATCAGCCAGACATACCCTTACTGGGATTTGAACCTGTAGCATGCTGCATGCAATATTAACCTCTATGCTACAGGCTCACCTCTGAATCAGCTTTTACCAGGAAAGAGCCATATTGTTGATTTTCTGTTGAAATCACACATACACACCCCGCTATACAGGTAGTCCCCAACTTACGACGGGGATCCATTCCCACCGCCCGTCGTAAGACGAGTTTGGTGTAAGTCGGAATATTCCAATTTACACGAATATTCTGATTTACACGGCGGCAGGGGGGGGCGAGAGGATCTCTGCGGTGAGTGGCCTCGGAGGCTACAGAAATGCAGCGCCAAGAAGGACCGGCTTCAAGGGACCAACAGCCGGTTCTTCTCCACACTGTGTGGCTGTAGCCACTGAAGCTGCCTACCGCGGAGATCCCCTCGCCCGAATGGAGGCGGCGGCAGCAGTGCCAGCGTCGGAGGCTGCAGCAATGCAGCACCGAGAAGGACCAGCTTTAAGGGACCAACAGCCAGTCCTTCTCGATGCTGCATTGCTGTAGCCTCCGAGGCTGCCCACCGCAGAGATCCCCTTGTCTAAACAGAGGAGACGGCAGCAGCACCCTTGGAGGCTGCAGCAATGCAGCACCAAGAAGGACCAGCTGCTGGTCCCTTGAAGTCGCTGCTGCCTCCGTTCGGGCGAGGGGGTTTCCGTGGGGTCTCCGAAGCCGCCGCTCACCGTGGAGATCCCTTCGCCTGAACGGAGGCGGTGGTGGCAGCGGTGGCTTCGAAGCTGTCCCCGGGTCATTGTAACGACAAAATATCGTACATCGGGGACAACATAATCCAAGGACTACCTGTATATATTTTCATAGATTTCCATGGGTACAGGTACTGTATGTAGATCTTGGCATATTCGGGTCTTTTCCCATGTAAGGTTGATAGAATCCTGGCAACATTTCGTAAAGGTTCCACTTGTCATCTTTAGGCTGGTGCTTTCGGCCTTGTGCTTGCATGCAAATCCCAATAAGGGTATGTCTGAACAGTTGAAGAAATTGAACATGGCTAGTTTAATGAAAAGAAGGACTAAGTGAGACATAAGAGCAGTGTTCCAATATCTCAGGGGTTGCCACAAAGATGAGGGAGTCAGGCTATTCTCCAAAGCAGCTGAGGATAGGACAAGAAGCAATAGGTAGAAACTAAAGATGGATAGAACATTTCTTAACAGAACAATTAACCTGTGGAAGTTGTGGGTGCTCCATCAATGGAGTCTGTAGAGATTCTCATTCAAAAGAAAACCAATTCCCCCCCCCCCAAAGAAAGTCCAGCTACCTCCTGAAAAAGCACCTTCGGGACATCCATCAATGGAGATTTTTAAGAAGAGGTTGGACAGACATTTGGCTGAAATATTATAGTGTTTCCTGCTTGAGCAGGAGGTTGGGCTAGACGAGGGGTCCCCTACTCCTGGTGTATGAACCAACACCAGTCCACGGCATGCCAAAAACTGGGGTGTGCGAACAAGTGGAGCCCCATCTGCAGGATGCGAGCAGTGTGCAAAACCATGCCCCCTCCAGTCCGTGGAAAAGCTTATTTCCACGGAATTGGTTCCTGATGCACAATGGTTGTGGGCCGCTGGACTAGCGGATCTCCAAGATGTCTTCTAACTCTCTTGTTCTATTAAGGGGTCTTCTCTCTATCTCTTACTCGAGCAATGTCTGTCTCCTTCTCCCTCCCTCTCTCTTTGTGTGTCTTCCCCACTCTTCTCTCTCTCTCTCCTCTTCTTCTCTCCTCTCTTCCTCTCTCTCCCCGTCTCTTTCTCTCTTCCTCTCCTCTCTCGCTCTCTTTCTCTCTTTCCCCCGTTTCTGTCCTTCTCTTCTCTTCTCTTCTCTCCTCTTCCCGCCCCTTCCCTTCCCTCCTCTCCTCTCTTCTCCCCTCCCTACTCTCTTCTTCTCTCTTCTATCTCTTTCTATCTCTCTCTGAGTTGGTGTTTACTTGGAAAAAGTGTACTTTGGCTTGCTAAGATAAGTAGGCTGCATTTAGAGTGTCAACAAAATACGGGTGTAAGTAGGTGTATTACAAAATTACCTGAATTGCCTGTTTACAGCTGTAAGTTGCCAGTCACCCGTCTTGTGGGGCCGATATTTATCAGAACTGCAATCCATCAAACCATGTTTTGTTTATGGATTAGCAGCCTGAAGATGGGGACTGAAGTGAGGCTTGGGGGAGATATTAGAATAGTCATAGAAACATAGAAACATAGAAGTCTGACGGCAGAAAAAGACCTCATGATCCATCTAGTCTGCCCTTATACTATTTTCTGTATTTTATCTTAGGATGGATATATGTTTATCCCAGGCATGTTTCAATTCAGTTACTACGTGGATTTATCTACCACGTCTGCTGGAAGTTTGTTCCAAGGATCTACTACTCTTTCAGTAAAATAATATTTTCTCATGTTGCTTTTGATCTTTCCCCCAACTAACTTCAGATTGTGTCCCCTTGTCCTTGTGTTCACTTTCCTATTAAAAACACTTCCCTCCTGGACCTTATTTAACCCTTTAATATATTTAAATGTTTCGATCATGTCCCCCCTTTTCCTTCTGTCCTCCAGACTAGTTCATGATCTGATCATCTTAGTTTGTATTGTAGGGTTCTAATCACAAGTTCCTTAATTTTGAGGGAGCGAGAAGAGACTAAGCTGCAGAAAATGGTGGGGTTAGGATTATCTCTCCCTACATCGGGTCACACAGTGGCAGTCTTTGGTCCCTTCCTGAATGCCAATTTTCTGTTTTGGCTTAATACAGTTGGCTCACTTGCTCATTTTTTATCTGACTGGATCTACAGTGGAACCCCGACATAAGAGCTGCTCTACTTAAGAGCAACTCGAGATAAGAGCTGGGAGGGGAGAGATATTTTTGTTCTACTTACAAGCCCAAATTCGAGATACAAGCGCCAAGGAGCTGTCTCCTGAAGCCAAACGCTAACTTCCGTGTTCGGCTTCAGGAGACAGCTGCAAAGCGGCACGCGTGTTTTAAAAGGTTGCAGCCGGCCTGGGGGGCTCGGGGGGGGGGTGGTGCTTGCAGCTTTCTTTCTTGCTCTTTTTCTTTCTCTCTTTTACCTTCCCTTCCTCTATTTCTTCTTTTCTTTCTCCTTCCCACCTTCTTCCCTCCCTCCCTCCCTTCACTCATTCCTCTCTTACTCTCCCCTTTCATAAGTTTCCTTGCTTCCTTCCTCTGTTCCTGTCCCTTCCCTCTTTCCTTCCTTCCTTCCCACCCTCCGTCCATTCATTCACCCATTCCTCTCTTGATCGCTTAAAGCCGGTCCCTGGTGCAAAAAGGGTTGGGGACCTCTGTCCTACAGGATTGGGTGGCAGAGAAGTTGAACATATGTAAATTTAAAAGTTTAAGAAAGTTTACAAGTTAAGTGAAAGAAACTTCATTATTCATTTATATGTACATGTACATTTCTTCATTAAAAACATGTCTTTCTGCATAATTTAGACTAACTTTGTGAGTTTTTTGAGGGCTGGAACCAATTAAAATTATTTACATTAATTCCTATGGGGAAAAGTCGTTCGAGATAAGAGCTGCTCGACTTAAGAGCCCAGGTCCGGAACGAATTAAACTCGTATCTCGAGGTACCACTGTATTAGCAGGTATGTGCGGTTTGGCAAATGGGTGCTAACAGAAAGATGCTTCAGAAGGGTGGGAGGATAAAAGAAATTTATGCATCTTGAATCAGGAACCCTAAAAGTGTTTGACTGGCTGGAGAATTCTGGAGTTGATGTCCTTAAAGTTGCCAAGTTTGGGAACCTCTGGCTTAGACTCAAAAGACAGTTTCTCCTTTACCAATTCTACCCCATCCTTGCCAAATGTGCACAGCTTGTCCCTGAAGTTCTGGTTATTTTATGGAAAAAGTTATCCATCCACTATCTGACCCAATGGTGCTTTTTCCAAAAAAAAAGCAAATGGATTTTCTAGTTTGTTTGTTTGAAAACCGAAGAAACTTCTTGGATGAAAAGCGAAAGTTTAAAACAAAACAAAACCCAAGAAAGTCCATTGGCCTCTTGAAAAAAACCAAAACACTTTTTGGACAAACGTAATTTGGATGTCTCCAAAAACATCCATTACCTGAGCTTCCCTCCCCTTCCAAAAAAATCCACATCTCCACCAACATGCAGGAAGGTGCCACAAATATTACACACCCAGAAGGAGAGTGTTACAAATATTACACACCTAACTGCGTGTTGGTTGGGCTTCTGACTCAAGAGCCTCAAACGCCTCTTGCTAGCTTCCATGGATATCAGGGTGTTTTGTTGCAGGAGGTTGAATAATAATAATAATAATAATAATAATAATAATAATAATAATAATAATAATAATAATAATAATAATAATAGACAAGGGAACAAAATATTGGTGCAGGTTGCAAGCAATAGGAGAAGGCATTTTAATACATCTGTCTAACCCCCACTCCTCCAATCTTGAGCACACACCACTAAGCAAGCAAGAATTCTAGCAATCTTAGTAAAGTTTGCACAAGCCAGCAAACTAAATTTCCCAAGAACGATTTTTCGGGGGATGTTGGGTGGAGGAGCCCAATCAAACCAACGCGTAAAAACTTTTCTTCTTCTTTGCTAAGCCATACGTGACACATTCCTCCCCTCCGGTTATGCTGTCTCCCATTCCCCAAGACACCTGCGCTAACGTCTCATGTGGGGGGGGGATGTCCCCCCACCCCACCCTACCCCAAATCTTTCCTTCCTTCCTTCCTCCCCCATCCCATCCCACCCCACCGGGCACCCACCGTTCTCAGAGGCCGGTAACCCTTGGCACAGAGAGACGAGCTGCTGCGGATTGCGCTGTTTCCTCCGAGACATGCCGGCAGGGGTGGGTACCCCAACTCTCTCCCTTTGGTGGGGAGCCAGGGACCCCCTGATTGCACTCTCCCAGGAATGGCATCCCTCCTGCTGGACCCCCCCCTCCTCCTCCTCTTCCCCTTTCACACTCAATTCTCAGGGGACACGCCCCCCCTCCTTTGTGTTCCTCATTGTAAAAGTAAAACTCTTAATCTTTCTGTACACTCTGTCTTTTGTACTAGAAGGGATTGGAGAAGAGGCGGGGGGGGGGCTAAGGAGAAGGAGGAGGATAGGGCTGTTTTAACACTTCCCTGCCCGGGGTGTCTCTCCCTCACCCAAGTCTTTGGTGGAAATTGTCAAAATCCCATTGGGATGTTTCCTAAAGCAGACCCCGCTGGCTGGAAGAAAAGGAAGCCAGCGTTTCCTTTCCAAAATGGGATGAAGGAGGTGATTCCTTCCCCCACAACCCCTATCCCTTTGGCAATGTTCTTTAAATTTATCTGGGGGGGGGGGAGTGAAGGGGGGGAGTTAGCGATTGGAAGAAAGTAAAATTGAAAAGTTAATTAGCTAGTTGAGGGTTGGGGACTGTGGGGGCAAAGGCTCACCCCATCTCATCTTGCTTTGAATAATATAAGTTCCATTAAGTGGATCAATCAATATAATTGATAAATTAAAAAAATAACCCCATATTCCTATAAGACCTTGGGCTTCATCCATCCCTTTAATCCATTTTCTTCCTCTTCTGTTTGTTCAAAAGATGCCCAGCATAATTCTTTTCTTTTCTCTCTTTCTTCTTTCCTTCCTTCTTTCTTTTTCCTTTCCTTTCCTTCTCCTCCCTCTCCCCTGCCCACAACTCTCATCTTCTAAATTCATCATCCACTTGGATATTGTCCCCCAAACAGGTGAGATTCAGCTTAAGGCTCAATCGAATGATTCTCATTGTATCCTTGGCTTTCTCCTTTGAACATTCCTGCAGGAAATTAAGATGAGGATTTGATTGGTTGTTGGTTCATGTCCCTCTTCCTCCTCCTGAATCTTGACAGATTTAACTTCAAATAGTCCTTTACAACTAGCAGCCATGAACACAATGAAGTAAAATTTGCTGTTTAGGATGTTATAACCCCCCCATCCTTTTTCATCTATTTGTAAATCAGCCCAAAGGGAAAGAAAGCATTCTAATCCTGGGATTTAGTGGGAAATACTAACTTTAGAGCAGCAATGGCAAACATTTCTTGGCTCAAGTGCCAAAGCAAAAAAGGGTGCATATGCGCACAATAGTGTGCATGTGCTCACACCCATAATGCAATGACGTCCCCCTGCATATGCATGCACAACCCTCCTGTGCTGCCCCCCTGCGCATGCACACAGTCCTCACTGAAGCTTCCAGACTTCCAGTAGGCCTCTTGGGCTATTTTTTTGCCCTCCCCAGCTTTCAGGAAAGCCTCCGGAGCTTGTGGATGACAGAGATCCCCCTAGGCCTTTACAATTTATGCATGGTATGTTTGTCTGTATCTATGTTTGGTTTTACAATAAGGGTTTTTTAGTTGTTTTAATATTGGATTTAGATGCTGTTTTTATTACTGTTGTTAGCCGCCCCGAGTCTACGGAGAGGGGTGGCATACAAATCCAATAAATAAACAAACAAACAAACAAACAAACAAACAAACAAATAAATAAATAAATAATTAAAACAAACAACCCAACAGGCCTACCGGATGTTTGGAAACTAACTAGGCCTCTTGGGCTGTTTTTCACCCTCCCCAGGCTTCAGGAAAGCTGCATAAAGCCTGTGAAGGGCAAAAACAGCCCAAGAGGCCTACCAGAGGTTTTGAAATGGTAGCCTGTTGGGTCCGTTTTTTGCCATCCACAGGCTCTGGAGCCTTTCCTGAAGCCTGGGAAGTGCAAAAAATGGCCTCCTTCTCACACCCTCCAGAAGGCCGAAAATTAGCTGGCCAATGTGCTCATGTGCACTGGAGCTGACATAAGGCAATACCCCATGTGCCGTCAGATATGGGTCCGTGTGCCACCTGTGACATGCATACCATAGGTTCACCATCACGGCTTTAGAAGCTGTATAAACCATCACTTGCGAAGTTGTGTGATTCTTCAACCTTTTTGGCACAATTTTTAGGAAGCCTTACTTATCACCACCTGTGAAATGGGAATAATATATGTAGCCTAAGGCAGTTAAGTTTAGTAAAGGGTGGACCCCAACTCCCAGAATTCCCGAGCCTGCTGTGCGGACTGGGACATTTTGAGTGTTGAAATCCACAGTTCTGAAAGTTTCCCAGGTTGAGAAACATTGAAATGTGGTCAGCCATTTCCAATTCTTGTTTGTTTGTTTGTTTGTTTGTTTGTTTGTTTATTTATTTATTTATTTATTTATTTATTTATTTATTTATTTATTTATTTATTTATTTATTTATTTATTTATTTATTTATTTATTTATTTATTTATTTATTTATTTATTTATTTGTATGCCGCCCCTCTCCGTAGACTAGTTATCCTCCTCCTCTTTTAATGAATAATTCTTTGCAGGGTGGAGTCTGGGCAACTAAATGGAGCTGAGTGGTTAATGGCCAGATGCCCTTCCTGTCGCCAATGCAGGGTTTTATTCAGCAGATATATTCTCAGAATGCCCAGAGAGAGAAATATCTGTCTCTACCGAGGATTGAACTCACAGCCTCCTTATTGTGAGGCAAGAGCTCCATCTCTAGGCCACTACACCGCTCATTTCCAATTCTTGTTATAATCTACCCAAAATTAAGGACTGTAATTCATTGGGCCGCTAAGGGTTTACGATGTTCAGAGTATCAAGGCAATGCGGGTTTCAAACCTGGAGTGGTTTATCAGGGCTTCCTTCTTGACAGATGTGCTCCTCCCTGAATTTCCTGGAGGGGTCCTTTCCTATCTCCTTCCTTCCTTCCTTTCCTCCCTCCCTCCCTCCTCCCCTCTCTCACTTCCTCCCTCCTTCCTTCCCTCTCTCTTCCCTTTTTTCCTTTCCTCGTTCCATCTCCTCCCTCCCCTTCTTTTACCTTTCCTCCTTCCCCTCTCCTTCCCACCCTGTTTTCCCTTCCCTTCCTTTCCCTCATCACCATCTCCCTCCTTCCTCTTCCCTTCTTTTCCATTTCCTCCTCTCTCCCTCCCCACTTCTCACCCCATCTCTTTCTTTTCCCCTCCCCTCCCCACTTCCCCCCACACCCCAGCCACAGCTCCAGTCATCCAGTCCAGGACCAGCCGCACCCGGGCAGCCACCCTCTGTCCACCCCTTCTCCCATCCCCCCTCGGAAGCCAGCCGCATCTTTGATTCCGCCACCACCACTCCTGCCTCCCTTTTACCTCTTCCCTGTGGCCTTTTGACCTCCCCCCAGAGCTACAAAAGTAAAATCCTCAGAGAAGCTCGCTGCGGGAATGTTAATGAATCCACAGCACAAAAGGCGTAAAGACTTCAGTGAATCGGGAGGGGGAAAACGGGCCTCATTGAGATGATATTTCTGTGTGTGGTGGAGTGAAGATGTCGAGGTGGGGGATGAGGCAGAGACCCTGCCCTATCTCTGGATCTGTCAGGAAAATTAGGAAAAGCAGATATATTTCCTTCCTTCCTTTCTAAAACCTTAGATCCTGCCACCTTTGTGTTTCCTCACCAACAGGAGAATTACCTGAGGCTCCAAGGTTAGAAAACCCTTTGTTAGGAAGGGGGGAAAAAAATAAGAGGAGGGGGAAAAAGACCAAACAAGAAACAAGAATAATTTCCCATTTATTTCCTTGCTAGAAAGCAAAACAAGCCTCTTTTAATTTTGGTCCCTCGTTCCTTGTAACTCAAAATCCAGGGAAGGATGAAACATACATTTAAGCAATGGCAGAAGTTCTTCGTTGGTTTTGTTTTCTTGGAAGTAAATTCTACAACCCATGGAAGGTAAGTATGTTTCTCATTTCAGCTTCTGTTCATAATTGCCTTTCAGCCCTAAAATAAAGTTATGAAGGAAGATAAAAGTTAAGATTGTGGCTTTAAAAATGACAGCTGAACATCCTCTAAGCCAGACGCCATATCTGAAAAATCTATCTATCTATCTATCTATCTATCTATCTATCTATCTATCTATCTATCTATCTATCTATCTATCTATCTATCATCTCTTTCTCTCTCTCTCCTCTCTTCCTTCCTTACTCCCCCACACTCTTCTTCTCACCCTCTCTCTCCCTCCCTTCCTTTCACTCTTTCCTCTCTTCCTTCCTTCTCCGTCTGCTCTTCATCTCCCTATCTCCCTATCTATTTCCCTCCCTCCCACCCTATCTGTCTGTCTGTCTGTCTGTCCGTCCGTCCATCCATGCATCCATGCATCCATCCATGCATCCATCCTTTCTTTCTTTCCTTCCTTCCTTCCTTCCTTCCTTCTTTCTTTCTTTCTTTCTTTCTTTCTCTCTCTTTCCTCTCTTCCTTCCTTCCCCACCCTCTTCTTCTCACCCTCTCTCTCTCTCCCTCCCTTTTTTTCTCTCTTTCCTCTCTTCCTTCCTTCTCCATCTGCTCTCCATCTCCCTATCTATTTCCTTCCCTCCCTCCCTCCTTCCTTCCTTCCCTCCCTCCTTCCTTCCCCCCTCCCTACCCACCCACCCACCCATTCACTCACCCACCCACTCACCCACCCATCGATCCATCTATCTATCTATCTATCTATCTATCTATCTATCTATCTATCTATCTATCTATCTATCTATCTATCATCTATCTATCTATCTATCTATCTATCTATCTAAATTTATATAGCCACCTACTTGCTCATGGTGGATTTATTTTATTTATTTATTTTATTCGATTTTTATGCCACCCTTCTCCTTAGACTCAGGGCGGCTTACAACATGTTAGCAATAGCACTTTTTAACAGAGCCAGCCTATGGCCCCCACAATCCGGGTCCTCATTTGACCCAGCTCGGAAGGATGGAAGGCTGAGACAACCGTGAGCCGGTGATGAGATTTGAACCGCTGACCTTCAGATTTCCTAAGAATCTAAGCATAATGGAACAAAGAGTAGGCTAGGCAAGCAAACTATCAAAGCTAAAATTACACATATTTAAGGTCCAGCAAGATCAAAGCTATAATAGTGGAATTCTTGTTAATAACTGTAGCAAAATTGCATAGGTGAGCTCACATTATAGTTTCAAAAAACATGGGTTGGAATTTATGGAGAAATTAAATTTACAATATTACTGGTGCCCCTTACCAAAGAAAGCCTTAGAAAACAATATTAAACTCACATCAAATTTTAACATGCAGATGGACAGTTATGTGAAACCCAATATACATCTCTATGATCTCTCTCTACCTCTGAGAGGGGCCTTGGATTCCTAGTGGACAATCACTTAAATATGAGCCAACAGTGTGTGGCAGCAGCCAGAAAGGCCAACCTTATCCTAGGCTGCATTAATAGAAGGATAGAATTAAGATCATGTGAAGTTCTACAACACTTTACAAAGCTTTAGTAAGACCACACTTGGAATACTGCATCCAGTTCTTGTCACCACACTATTAAAAAATATGCTGAAACTCTAGAAAAAGTGTAGAGAAGAGCAACCAGGATGATTTGAGGACTGGAGACTAAAACAAATGAAGAACGGTTGCAGGAACAAGGTATGGTTAGTCTAATGAAGAGAAGGACCAGGAGAGATATGAAAGCAGTCTTCCAATATTTGAGGGGCTCATACAAAGACGAGTACCGAAGGTTAGACAAGGAACAATGGAGGGAAGGAGAGATTCAACCTAGAAATAAAAATAAATTTTCTGACAGAACAATCAACCAGTGGAGCAGTTTGACTTCAGAGGTTGTGGGTACTTCATCACTGGAGACTTTCAAAGAGAGACTGGACAACCATTTGTCTGAAATGGTATAGGGCAGAGGTCTCAAACTTAAGGCCCAAGGGCCAGAAACGGCCCACAATGTGGTTAGATCTGGCCTGCAAGGCTGCCCTGGATGGACCAACTGCTGGCACCTCAGTCCTGGCCCAGGTCGATCAGATATTGATCTAAAATTTGATGACAGCCATCTGGGCCGTAACGCAGTCAGCCTTAGATCCACAGGGCTGGCCCTGGAGTCAGTGAGGGGCCGCCCCTGCCCCCTGAGTCTGCGCTGGAGACAATGGATCCCCCCTGGGCCACCACAGATGTCCCCCCTCCAATGTGAGCACGCCAGCCAGTTGGCTTCGACTCATGCCCATCCCATGGTCAACCATAATAATCGAGTTTGACACCCCTGGTATCGGGTCTCCTGCTTGAGTAGGGGATTGGTCTAGACCAGGAGCAGGCAAAGTTGACTCTTCTATGACTTGTGGACTTCAACTCCCAGAATTCCTGAGCCAATCATGCTAGCTCAGGAATTCTGGGAGTTGAAGTCCACATGTCATAGAAGAGCCAACTTTGCCTAGCCCTGGTCTAGAAGACCTCCGAGGTCTCTTCCAACTCTATTATTCTATGTTCCTCAACCTAGGATCATATAACTAGAACTAGGAAATTCATTGTGTCTATACCCAATTTTATGACGTTTTCTGCTCCAGTTGTTCAATGAATCACCATGGTTGCTAAGTGACCCATCACAGGATTGCAAATTGTGTGATCTTCATTGCTGGCTTCCCAAATTGATGTCGGATGTCTAAAGGGAATCCTGGGACACTGCAATTGTCATACATGTGATATACCTGGCTTGCTACATCATGAATATAGACACCGTGTAATGGATGGAATGTAATTTTTAAAAATTGATCGTGTACATTGTGTTGTCTGAGTATTTAATCTGCTTAACAATACTAATTTACATATTTCACTAAATATGGGTGAAATATTATTATTATTATTATTATTATTATTTTTATTGGATTTGTATGCCACCCCTCTCCGCAGACTCGGGGCGGCTAACAACAATGGTAAAACAACATATAACAATCCAATTTGATAAAACAACTAAAAACCCTTATTATAAAAAACCAAACATACATACAAACATGCCATGCATAACTTGTAATGGCCTAGGGGGAAAGAATAACTTAATTCCCTCATGCCTGGCGACAAAGGTGGGTCTTAAGAAGTTTGCGAAAGACAAGGAGGGTGGGGGGCATTCTAATCTCTGAGGGGAGTTGGTTCCAGATGGCAGGGCCGCCACAGAGAAGGCTCTTCCCCTGGGGCCTGCCAAACGACATTGTTTGGTTGACGGGACCCGGAGAAGGCCAACTCTGTGGGGCCTTATCGGCCGCTGGGATTTGTGCGGTAGAAGGCAGTTCCGGATGTATTGTGGCCCAATGCCATGTAGGGCTTTAAAGGTCATTACCAACACTTTGAATTGTGGCCGGAAACCGATCTGCAGCCAGTGCAGGCTGAGGAGTGTTGCAGAAACGTGGGCGAATCTAGGGAGCCCCACGATGGCTCTTGCGGCCGATAGATTCCATGTTTGATAATATTCTACATCCTCTTTCGTGAGATGAAGAGATAGTCAGGAATATACTAGATTGGGCAGAAAAGGATAGACTGACATTGAAAGTTAAACAAAAAGAAGATTTAAAATATTATCAAGCAGGTTGCAATTTTTTTTTTGTGCTGTTGTACATGAGTCAACGATTACCTTACCGAACACTTAGAGGTGGATTCTTACCAGTTCGACCAATTCTATAGAACTATTAGTAACTCGGTGGCCTGAGTCTCTGGAATCGACAGTGACCCAGGCCTGCCACGCCCCTGAGATGGTTTTCTTGTTTCTTGTTCTTGTGCTGTCATCTTGTTTTTTGTTTCTGCACATGCCCAGAAGTTTTTTTTTTAGGACTGTCCATACACATACCCGCCCACGTGGTACATTCCTAAGTAAACTGGCGGTGATCATTTGCTCACCACACCATAAAAAAAGATCTTCTCTTCTCTTCTCTTTCTGCTCCGCTTTTTTCTATTCTTATGACTGCTATGTAGAAGCTTTGCATTTTGATATTAGGGAGATGGGTGAGGTTACACAACCACACACAAATTAAAAAAAAAATACAATAGTCACAGTCACTCATGCCCTCATCACCTCGAGGCTCGACTACTGTAACGCTCTCTACATTGGGCTACCTTTGAAAAGTGTTCGGAAACTTCAGATCGTGCAGAATGCAGCTGCGAGAGCAATTATGGGCTTCTCTAAGTATGCCCATATCACTCCAACACTCCGCAGTCTGCATTGGTTGCCGATCAGTTTCCGGTCACAATTCAAAGTGTTGGTTATGACCTATAAAGCCCTTCATGGCACCGGACCAGAATATCTCCGGGACCGCCTCCTGCCACACGAATCCCAGCGACCGGTTAGGTCCCACAGAGTCGGCCTTCTTCGGGTCCCGTCGACTAAACAATGTCGTCTGGCGGGATCCAGGGGAAGAGCCTTCTCTGTGGGGGCTCCGACCCTCTGGAACCAGCTCCCCCCTGAGATTAGGATTGCCCCCACCCTCCCTGCCTTTCGTAAACTCCTTAAAACCCACCTCTGTCGTCAAGCATGGGGGAACTAAAACATCTCCCCCTTGCCCATGTTGTTTTGCCGTTTGATTGATTGACTGTGTGCTTGTTTTTTATATATATTGGGATTGTTTTATGAATTTTTTAATTTAAAATTGTAATTAGATTGGTGGGATTTGGATTTGTTACTATGTACTGTTTTTATTATTGTTGTGAGCCGCCCCGAGTTTGCGGAGAGGGGCGGCATATAAATCCAATAAATCTAATCTAATCTAATATGCAAAAAAAAAATAATCCTTTCCCAAAAAGTCTTGTTGGCCTTCCTTTGGTTTACTACAAAATAACTGTGGCTAGATGTCGTAAATATGCATGAGGAAAAAGGAGTCCATTAAGTGATTTATGTATTGTCACCAGTGGGAAGTGAGGGGTCATTGGCTTTTGTATTTGGGATTTTACTTCTGTAGGTATAAAATTACTTCTGAAAATCACAGTCACCAGGAGAGAATTGGGTGGCTGTATAAATCTTCTCTCCTGCCAACCTAGCTGTTTGAAAGCATATTTTAAAAAATGCAAGGTGGGAAGGTAATGGCGTACCATGCATCTTTGGCATTGAGTCATACAGTCCACATGACCATGGAGACATCTTTGGACGACACTGGCTCTTTGGCTTTGAAATGGAGATGAGCACTGCTCCCTAGAGTCAGGAACGACTAGCACATATGTGCGTGGGGAATCTTTACCTATATAAATAAAGAAATGCAATCCAATCATGTCTAACTTGTTTTATGTTGATCATGAACACGGAGAGCCAGTTTGGTGTAGTGGTTAAGGCACCAGGTTAGAAACCAGGAAATTGGGAGTTCTAGTTTCACCTTAGATATGAAAGCCAGCTAGGTGACTCTGGGCCAATAGTCAGGAAATGCTGATTTGTAGTTCACCATAAGCCTGAAAGTCACCTGGGTGATTTTGGGCCAATCATTAGGAAATGGTGAGTTCTAGTCCCATTTTAGGCATGAAGGGCCAATCACCAGAAGATAATCACTACCGGCGTAAGGTTGACTCAGCCTTCCATCCTTCCAAGGTGGGTAAAATGAGGACCCGGATTGTGGGGGCAATATGCTGGCTCTGTTAAAAAGTGCTATTGCTAATATGTTGTAAGCCACCCTGAGTCTAAGGAGAAGGGCGGAATTAAAAAATTGAATAAATAAAATAAAATAAATAATGAGTTCTAGTTCCACCTTCGGCACAGGGGGCCAATCTTTTCCTTCCTTCCTTCCTTCCTTCCTTCTTTCTTCCTTCCTTCTTTCTTCCTTCCTCTCTCTTTTTTCTCTCTCACTTCCTCTCTTCCTTCCTTCCTTCCTTCCTTCCTTCCTTCCTTCCTTCCTTCCTTCCTTCCTTCAATTTTTATGCCGCCCTTCTCCTCAGACTCAGGGCGGCTCACAACATGTTAGCAATAGCACTTTTTAACAGAGCCAGCCTATTGCCCCCACAATCCGGGTCCTCATTTTACCCACCTCGGAAGGATGGAAGGCTGAGTCAACCTTGAGCCGGTGATGAGATTTGAACCGCTGACGTTCAGATCTACAGTCAGCTTCAGTGGCCTGCAGTACAGCACTCTACCTGCTGCGCCACCCCGGCTCATTGTCACAAAGGGCCAATCAACATAAGTTATTGAGTTCTAGTCCTGCCTTATTCACAAAGGGCCAGTCACCAGAAGATATTAAGTTCTAAAACTTTTTTTTTTTTTTTAGTGATTTTTAGTCCTGCTAGGCATGAAAATCAACTAGGTGACTTTGGTCCAATCACTTTGTCAGCCCAACTGATCTCATGGGAAAATAGGAAAAGGAAGAAACATTATATACGTTTGCCACCTTGCATGATTTATAAAACCATGGCGGAGATATACAGAAGTATAATTATATAAGCAAAATAAAATAAATAATAAAAATAAAATAAGTAATAAATAATAAGTAATAAGTAATAAGTAATAAGTAATAAGTAATAAGTAATAAGTAATAAGTAATAAATAATAAATAATAAATAATAAACAATAAACAATAAACAATAAACAATAAACAATAAATAATAAATAATAAAATTAATAATAAACAATAAAAACAAAACCAAACAAAACAAAACCAGGTCTCTGGGCCCAGAACAGAAGAAGGAAGCTAATAATGTAAGGAAAGATGGCGGCTGCTTCTACTTTGCAGAGCTCCACCCACGACCTTCAATGTCTTTTCAAGGTGAAACACCTGGAAGAACCCTCTGGTGCTTTCAAAGATGCTTACAACTTTTTGCAAAAGGCTGAATTTTGCAAAGCATTCGGGGCAACAAAGGCTGGGACAATGGTGTCAATCCAGATTCAAATCCACCTTTAAAGGCTTTCCAAAGACATCTGTCTGTCCCCCTGCCTCTTTTCTTTCCTCTTCCTTCCTTGCTCCTTCGGATTTGACCCATCTCTCGAGCGGCCCCTCGGTTTCCAAGGGGGCCTACAAATTGCCTGAATGTAACAGAGATGTGAACTGTAAGATGCCTTTGATTTCTCCTGGAGGGTGGGTTTCCCCTCCCCCCCTAGTTCCCTTCCGGCTATCCATGTATCTCCTCTCCCTTGCAATTTTGCATTGTCCTCTGCCATTTCTCCCCCTCCCTTTCAGGCTTGGCACAGTATTCAGATGCTGGGGGAGCTGAAAGCAGAGCCAGAGGGGGCTGGGGGGAGGCTGTGGTTTGGCGGGTGAGTGGGTAAATGAGCGTGGCGGGATGAAAGCTTTGACTTCTGATTTGGGGAGGGGAAGGATTGCAGGAAGAGTTAAGAGGGAAGGCAAACCACTGTCAATTCACTGGCAGGAATGGCCAACTCCCCAGAAGATAGGCTCAAGAATATCCTGCGAACATAGACTAACAATCCTGGGCCTAGAAAGCCTAGAACTACGGCACCTAAAACACGATTTGAGTATTGCCCACAAGATCATAGGCTGCAACGTCCTACCAGACAATGACTACTTCAGATTCAACCGCAACAACACAAGAGCACGCAACAGATTCAAATTTAACACGAACCGCTCCAAACTTGACTGTAAAAAATAGGATTTCAACAATCAAGTTATCGAAGCGTGGAACTCATTGCCGGACTCAATTGTGTCAACCCCTAACCCCCAACATTTCTCCCTTAGACTCTCCACGATTGACCTCTCCAGGTTCCTAAGAGGCCAGTAAGGGGCGTACATAGGTACACTGGTGTGCCTTTCGTCCCCTGTCCAATTGTCTTTCCTTTCTTTCACCTATCTTATATATTCTCTTCCTTTCATATATCCTCTCCTCTAAGTCCACTTTCACCCTCATTTATATTATCACATGACTATTTTTCTTCCTATTTGTGTATTGGACAAATGAATAAAATAAAAAAAATATTAAAAATAAAAATTCACTGGCAGGAATAGCCAACTCTCCAGAAGGCTCAAGATATAGAAGGATTTTCACAGAATTGAATATTGAGCGCTATCTAACAAAGTGAAATTCAGAGGTGGAAAAAGTAAGGCTCTACATTTAGGCAAGAAAAACAAAATGCACAGGCACATCATATGTCATACCCTGCTCAATAGTGATAACTGTGAGAGGGATCTTGGAGTCCGAGTGGACAACCAGTTAAATATGAGCCAGCAGTGTACAGCAGCTGCCAAAAAAGCCAACACAGTCCTAGGCTGCATCAACAAAAGGATAGCATCGAGATCAAGTGAAGTGTTAATGCCACTTTATAATGCCTAGGTAAGGCGACATTGGGAATCCAGTTTTGGTCGCCATGATGTAAAAAGGATGTTGAGACTCTAGAAAGTGTACAAAGAGCAACAAGGAAGGTTTGGTAGGGAAGGTTTACCTATTTGCCAATGACTCTAAAGTGTGCAATAGGGTTGATATTCCTGGAGGCGTCTGTAATATGGTAAATGATTTAGCTTTACTAGATAAATAGTCAAAGCAATGGAAACTGCAGTTTAATGTTTCCAAATGTAAAATAATGCACTTGGGGAAAATGAATCCTCAATCTGAGTATTGTATTGGCAGTTCTGTGTTAGCAAAAACTTCAGAAGAGAAGGGTTTAGGGATAGTCATTTTTGACAGTCTCAAAATGGGTGAACAGTGTGGTCAGGCGGTAGGAAAAGCAAGTAGGATGCTTGGCTGCATAGCTAGGGGTATAACAAGCAGGAAGAGGGAGATTGTGATCCCCTTATATAGAGCGCTGGTGAGACCACATTTGGAATACTGTGTCCAGTTCTGGAGACCTCACCTACAAAAAGATATTGACAAAATTGAACGGGTCCAAAGACAGGCTACAAGAATAGTGGAAGGTCTTAGGCATAAAACTTATTAGGAAAGACTTAATGACCTCAATCTGTATAGTCTGGAGGACAGAAGGAAAAGGGGGGAACATGATTGAAACATTTAAATATGTTAAAGGGTTAAATAAGGTTCAGGAGGGAAGTGCTTTTAATAGGAAAGTGAACACAAGAACAAGGGGAACAATCTAAAGTTAGTTGGGGGAAAGATCAAAAGCAACATGAGAAAATATTATTTTACTGAAAGAGTAGTAGTTCCTTGGAACAAACTTCTAGCAGACGTGGTTGGTAAATCCATAGTAATTGAATTTCAACATGTCTGGGATAAACATATATCCATCCTAAGAAAAAATACAGGAAATAGTATAAGGGCAGACTAGATGGACCATGAGGTCTTTTTCTGCCGTCAATTTTCTATATTTCTATGTTTCTTATAAAGATGATTAGAGGACTGAAGACTAAAACATATGAAGAACAGTTATTGGAATTGGGGATGTCTAGTTTGATGAAAAGAAAGAGTAGGGGAGATATGACAGCGGTGTTCCAACATCTCAGGAGTTGCAACAAAGAAGAGGGAGTCAACCTATTCTCTAAAGCATAGAACAAGAAGCAATGGGTGGAAACTAATCAAGGATAGAAGCAAGTTAGATCTAAGAAATTTCCTGACAGTTAGAACAATTAATCCATGGAATAGCTTGTCTCCAGAAGTTTTGAATACTCCATACTGGAGGTATTAAAGATCTGAGATAACATCTAGGAGTTGGACTAGAAGACCTCCAAGATACCTTCTCTTCTCTTCTCTTCTCTTCTCGTCTCTTCTTTTCTCCTCTCCTCTCCTCTCCTCTCCTCTCCTCTCCTCTCCTCTCCTCTACACTCTATTGTACTCTACTCTACTCTACTTTACTCCACTCCACCCTACCCTACCCTACCCTACCCTATTCATTAAATTAGACATACCCAGTTCCTGCAACTGTTCTTCATGTGTTTTAACCTCCAGTCCCCTAATCATCTTTGTTGCTCTTCTCTGCACTCTTTCTAGAGTCCCAGCAAACAAAAAAGTTTGATAACCTTGCAGTCCAAGGACTCACAGCATTTCCTTGGTATTCAGCCTTCCATATGGTCCAATTTTCACAGCCATACATTGCAACGTTTGTTGGTAGGGTGATGTCTCTACTTTTTTTTTTCAAGCAAGATTTTTTTTTATGTCTCTGCTTTTTAGTATGTTGTCTAGATTTGCCATAGCTTTCCTATTAAAATTACTCAGAAGAACTACCGGTATATCAAAATGAACTTAACGTCCCTGATAACCATGATGGCACTTTTAGAGGTTTATCTACTGAGACAAAATATTTTCCCTATTAATGATTAGCAAAGTTGATCTCAAACTTTTGGCACTTGTGGGAAAGCTTTAATTAAACTGTTCAGCCCATAGTGGTTTAATTAAGGTTAGGATCTCCAATCTCCCCTAGGATGGAAATCCCTTTTATCTTTTTCATGCTTGGAAAAAAAGTCAAGTCCAGGTCTTTGTTTCAAAAAAGTCTACATAAGAGTGAAGGTTAAGATTACATACATTGCCAAAAAGCTATCACATAGCCAAGAGAAGGTAACAACTGGTTTTTACGTTTGTCCATCAAGGTGACTAATCCAAAGAGGCTGGACTTGTCTGAAATAGTATAGAGTCTCCTGCTTGGGCAGGGGGTGAACTAGAAGACCTCCAAGGTCCCTTACATCTCAATCCTGATTGATTAAAACTCTTTGACTCTTTGATGCTTGTAAACTGATGCTCAGCAAAATTGTGAGTATTTTCTTGTACATATTTAGAAAAGTAGTTGTAAGGGTAAATAAAACGGTTTAAAAGAGTGGGAAAACATACTTGTTAGAAACTTGTTACAGTCATGTGCCTAAAATATTGGAACTACAATTACCTGAATCATGCCAGAACTCTAGGACTTGTCCAGCAGCGTATCAATGTTAGGGCTCCAAAAAACATCCCCAACGAAATCAGATTAGGGAAGCCTTAATTAAAATTTTAAAAAAATTATAACATAGGAAACAATTTTAAACTAAAACTTGTGTGTTTGATCAGTCCAATGTTGCTTGTTTTGAGCTGGTGACAGATTTAAAGGGATTCCTTTTTCATCAGCATCATATAAATATCTGAATGTCTACAATGTATATGTGTATATATGTATGTATGTATGTATGTATGTGTGTGTGTGTGTGTGTGTGTGTGTATGTATATGTATATATATATATATATATATATATATATATATATGTATATATATATGTATGAAATGTTTTTAGCTGAAATTTTAAAATTAAGGGAGACTAGGATGGTACCATTTCGGCCTTGTTCTGGCCTCATCAGCTAGCCACACCCTTCCTTACTAGGATTCGATCTGGCAGCTTCTGCCTTGTAAGGCAGAGAATTAACAGTTGAGCCACCAGATCTTGATCCCTCCAGCTCTGTTTGGGTTTTGCCCCGTGTAATATTTTAAATGTCTATGCAACGTTTCGGTGAAATCACATTCACCATCATCAGGCTGAAGTTGTAAACTTCCTGCTGCTGTAAATATAGTTTGTTTGCAACTGCCACTTGTTCCTTATAAATAGTGGTGGGGATGGAGATTTGGCTTGAATGTAGCAAATAGATTGGGTGGTTTCCAAATTTCTGGTAGGCGGGATGTGTCATCACGTTTATTCATACTGAGGGGGTGTTTTCCCTTTTCCAGCACATTAAAAAAACAGGATATGAAATTGACTTCAAAAAAACTAAATTACTTTCCAAAACAGAACTCGTATATAAAAGAATAATCATGGAAGCCAAAGAGATAGAAAAACACCCCCTCAGTATGAATAAACATGATGACACGTCCCGCCTACCAGAAATTTGGAAACCAGCCCTAAACAAAAAAACATATCATAATTATCACCATGTCAGACCCATCCTCGAATACAGCTCATCTGCTTGGAACCCATATCGCATCTCAGACATTGACACCCTTGAAAATGTTCAAAGATACTTCACCAGAAGAGCCCTTCACTCCTCCACTCGAAACAGAATACCCTATGAAACTAGACTTACAATCCTGGGCCTAGAAAGCCTAGAACTACAACACCTTAAAAATGATCTAAATATTGCCCACAAGATCATATGCTGCAATGTCCTGCCTGTCAAAGACTACTTCAGCTTCAACCATAACAACACAAGAGCACACAACAGATTTAAACTTAATATTAACCACTCCAAACTTGACTGTAAAAAATATGACTTCAGTAACCGAGTTGTCAAAGCGTGTGAACTCATTACCCGACTCCATAGTGTCATCCCCAAACCCCCAACACTTTACCCTTAGATTATCCACGGTTGACCTATCCAGATTCCTAAGAGCTAAGTAAGGGGCGAGTACAAGTGCACTAGAGTGCCTTACGTCCCCTGTCCTATATCTCCTATACCTTTCTTCTATTCCTTTATCTCTTCTTCTATTCTTTCATTGATATGTTTTATTCCTATATCTTCTCTTCTCTTCTTTCTTAGATATATTTTACTATGAGTATATCCTCTATAACCTTCATCATGTATATTACTATGTGTATATAGATATATACCCACTAAAACCCTCATTGTGTATTGGACAAAATAAATAAATAAAATAAAATAAATAGATTCCTAAGAGCTAAGTAAGGGACGAGTACAAGTGCACTAGAGTGCCTTCCGTCCCCTGTCCTATTGCTCTCCTATATCTCCTATGCCTTTCTTTTATCCCTATATCTCTTCTTCTATTCTTTCATTGATATGTTTTATTCCTATATCTTCTATTCTATTCTTAGATATATTTTACTATGTGTATATCCTCTATAACCTTCATTATGTATTTTACTATGTGTATACCCACTAAAACCCTCATTGTGTATTGGACAAAATCAATCAATCAATCAATCAATCAATCAATCAATCAATCAATCAATCAATCAAACAAACAAACAAACAAACAAACAAACAAACAAACACGAGAAAGCAGTGTGTGATGGCAGCCAAACAAGCCAATGCAATCCTAAATTGCATTAACAGAATACAGGATACAATTAAGATCAAGTGAGGTACTAATACCACTCTATAAAGCCTTAGTAAGACCACACAAAGAATACTGCACCCAGTTTTGGTCACCAGACAAAAAAAGATGTTGAGACTCTAGAAAAATTGCAGAGAGGAGCAACCAGGATGATTAGAAGACTTGATGATTAGAAGACATATAATGAACTCTTGCAGGAACAAGGCATGGCTAGTATAGAGAAGGACCAGGGGAGACACGATGGCAGTATTCCTGTTGTTGCCCACCAGTGGCCAGCGGATGTTGTCCACCACTGGCAGCAGATTCGGACAGTAAGGAGGTTGGTAAGAAACATGGGCACTCTACAAAGTTTGGTCTTGCCATGCATCTTGAAATTTGCTCTCTGGCAGTGTTCAATGCCAGATAGGTGGGTATTGGTAATCTTTTGACAGACTTTTATCAAGCCTTGTGGACTGTAAATGAAAGTAATTTACAGTCATATAAATAAAAGAGCCTTCTCTGTGGCGGCCCCGACCTTCTGGAACCAACTCCCCCCAGAGATCAGAGTTGCCCCCACCCTCCTTGCCTTTCGTAAGCTCCTTAAAAACCACCTCTGTCGTCAGGCATGGGGGAATTGAGATATTCCCTTCCCCCTAGGCTTATAAAATTTATGCTTGGTATGTCTGTATGTATGATTGGTTTCTTAAATTAGGGTTTTTTTAATTTAACTTAAACTTGAATATTAGATTTGTTTATATTGTCTTATTATTGTTGTTAGCCGCCCCAAGTCTACGGAGAGGGGCAGCATACAAATCTAATAAATAAATAAGTAAGTAAGTAAGTAAATAAGTAAGTAAGTAAGTAAGTACGTAAGTAAGTAAGTAAGTAAGTAAGTAAGTAAGTAAATAAATAAATTTAAAAAATATAAAAAAAGAGGTTTGTAGGATTAAACCTGTGCTTTATACTTTCTAAGGAAGCCTAGGTCAGAACAATTCCAATATTTGAGGGCTATTTTCTAAAGCACCCAAAGGCCAGGCAAGTAATAATGGATAGAAACTGAACAGGGAGAGATTCAACCTGGAAATAGTTTCAAGTTTTATTGGATTTATATGCCGCCCCTCTCCGAAAACTCGGGACGGCTAACAATAATCATGAACAATATACAATAAAATCCAATACTAAAAGCAAATTAAAACCTATTAATATATAAAAACCAAACATACATACAAACATACCATGTATACAGTTGTAACGGCCAAGGGGGAGAAAAAGTCTTAATTCCCCCATGCCTGGCGGCAGAGGTGGGTTTTAAGTAGCTTACGAAAGGCAAGGAGGGTGGGGGCAATTGTAATCTCTGGGGGGAGTTGGTTCCAGAGGGCCGGGGCCGCCACAGAGAAGGCTCTTCCCCTGGGTCCTGCCAAAATAAGGAGACATTTTCTGACAGTGAAAGCAAACAAGCAATGGAACAGAAGTTGCCTTCGGGGGTTGTGTGAGCTTCATCACTGGAGTCTTTCAAGAAGACATTGAACTGCCATCTTTAGAAATGGTGTAGTAGGGTCTCCTGCTTGGGCAGGGGGTTGGACTAGACAACCAAGAGGTCCCTTCTGACTCTGTCACTCTGATCTGATAAGTTGAGATGGTAGAAAGAAATTATCATCTTTTTTTCCTCCTTAGGTTGAAAGGGTGGACCTATTTCTACCCCATTTCAATGGAAGGAATCAACCAGACAGTGAGCCATTTTGTGTTCTTGGGACTGACCAATAACCGGAGCCTGGAGCTGGTTTTATCTGTCGTTTTCTCCATCCTGTACTTACTAATCCTAGCAGGCAACCTCCTCATCATAGTGACGGTGGCTTGGGACCGCTGCCTACACACCCCCATGTACTTTTTCTTGTGGAACCTCTCTTTCATTGACATTTGCCATTCCTCTGTCACAATGCCCAAGATGCTTTCCGATTGCTTCTTCCGCCACAAGGTCATCTCTTTTGGGGGTTGCGTCACCCAACTCTTCTTCCTTCACCTGTGTGCTTCGGTGGAGATCTTCCTCTTGACCGTCATGGGCTATGATCGTTGCGTCGCCATCTGCTATCCCTTGCAGTACGTGAACCTGATGAATCTGAAGACCTGTGGGGGTTTGCTCGGAATCTTGTGGGTCGGGGCAATTATCCACTCCCTGATCCAGATGGTCCTCACCGTTCATCTCACTTATTGTGGCCCTAATGTCATAGACAGCTTTTTCTGTGATATTCCTCCACTCATGAAGTTGGCTTGTACGGACACCTACTTCACTGGCGTTCTCCTCATATCCAGCAGTGGTCTGATGTCTGTAGTTTGCTTCGTGATCTTGGTAGCTTCCTATGCCATCATCCTTATTTCACTGGCAAGGCAGACAGCAGAGGGGCGTCACAAAGCTTTCTCCACGTGTGCAGCTCACCTACTTGTCGTGATCCTGTTCCTGGGACACTGTATCTTTATCTACACCCGCCCTGCTTCCAGCTTTTCAACAGACAGACTGGCTGCTGTCCTCTACACCATGGTGACCCCTTTCCTCAACCCTCTGATCTACACTCTGAGGAACAAAGAGGTCAAAAACTCCATTAAGAAACTCTGGAATCAGAGAAAGATCTTCTTGGCAAGGAGATGAGTTGGCTATCTTTGTGTAGGTGGAAAAACAAACAATATATGGAAAGAGAGGATCCCATGGAAAGGTCGATTATGATATGAGCCAATATTGTGTGGTGACAGCCAAAAAAGCCAATGCCATCATAAACTGCATTGGCAGAGACATACAATCAAGATCAAGGAAGGTAGTAACAGATGATTCCTACCGGTTCTTTAGAACCATTAGTAGTTTGACGATGACATCATGGAGCTGGTTCTGGTGATGTCTTCGTGGGACTGCCACCTTGGATTTTACATCTGTGCATGTGCAGAAGCTATTTTTTGATTTCTGTGTGCCTGCACACCCAGCACAATTCTGGGCAACCTGGAAGCAAAAGGATTCAGAACCCACTTGGGGTTAGTAATACCACTCTATAAAGCAAGACCACAACTAGAATACTACACTCGCACTATAAAAAAGGATGTTGAGACTCTAGAAAAAGTTCAGAGGAGAGCAACCATAAGGATTAGGGGGCTGGAGACTAAAATATTTTCTCTCTCTCTATAATATATATAAAAAGTTATATAAAATATCTTCTTTCATCATCTCTATCACCATTTCCTCCTACTTATGACTCTATAATTGTAACTTGTTGCTTGTATCCTTAAGATCTTTTATTAATATTGATTGTTTCTTCATTGTTTATTTGACCCCATGACAATCACTAAGTGTTGTACCTCATGATTCTTGACAAATGTATATTTTCTTTTATGTACACTGAGAGCTTATGCACCAAAGACAAATTCCTTGTGTGTCTAACCACACTTGGCCAATAAAGAATTCTATTCTATTCTATTCTATTCTATTCTATTCTGGCAACGGAAGTCCGGAGGCGGGGTATCCTAGCGGCAGTGGCGGATTCATAAGGTGAAAATAGTTCGGAAGAAGAGGCAAAAAATCTTAAACCCCAGGTTCGTTTCTTAAAAAGTTCATATGATGAGGGGTTCATAAGACGAGGTATCACTGTACTTGTATATAATATTGATTTATATATTCACAGCATGATTATTTATAATTGGGCCAGTTGCTTTTTAAAGAGGTTTGCTTGTTTGACATGTAATCTCAGCAGAATCTAACAACCATTGATGATTTTTTTTACCATACAATATAACAAACACTTTAAGCTTCTATGGTATAAGTTGGAACACTAATGACATTACTTACTTGCATCATGAAATGTTGGCAAGAAAACAACCAATTTCACAAACATGAAGGACCTTACAGTTGTCATCGTCATCGTTATCGTTGTCCTCCTCCTCCTCTCCACAAATCCTACTCCCTTCTGGCGCTTTGAAATGCAATTATCAGTGAATGATCAATTACTTGAAATTACAGGTAGTCCTTGACTTACAACCACGATTGCGACAAAGATTCCATTGCTAAGCAGGGTGGCTATTATTTGTATCACACTTAATTTATGATCTTTTTTGCTATGGTTATTAAGCAAATCAACTAAAACACATGGTGTTAGAAATTCCATTTATATATGTATATCTATAACCACAGAACAAATACAGAGTATAGTCACCATGTGCTTTACCGCTCAGCTATATAACAGGAAACAGGAAGCCCAGAACAAAAGAGCATACAGTATACACTGTGGATCCAGATTTGTAAATACTGCCATCTACTGGCTGAATACTACTGTAGTTGTAGCATAAAAACACATTCCAGCCATGAATTCCAACATTGGTCATTAAGTAAAACTGGCTTCTTCCATTTACCTTGCTCCAAAGCCAGTTGGAATGGTCACAAATGGCGGTCACATGACCCCGGGACATTACAATGATGTTCTGACCTAGACTTCCTGATAAAGCATAAATCACAAACATAGACCCCCAAACCCCTCTTTGTATTTCAACAACTGAATTCACAGCCGTAATGAGTATCAAACAGTTTTAATTAGTGTGACAGAAGTATGACAGAAGTCTGCCATTAATAGTAATAGTAATAGTAATAGTAATAGTAATAGTAATAGTAATAGTAATAGTAATAGTAATAGTAATAGTAATAGTAAAATCTTGCACACGCAGGCATCCTTGCACAAGATTTTGCTTGCTGTGCATGTGCAGAAACTAAATCTTGTGTCGACAGGCACGCACGTGCCAGCTGGATACCCATGTGCTTGCGATGCTCCCAGAGGGCATACCAGGAAACGGGACATCAGTTGCCTTTTCCTGTGCTGTTATAACTTTGGATGGCTACTAAACAAATGGTTGTAAGTTGAGGACTAACTGCATCTTTTAACCATCTTTTTCAAGCTGTTCGTGGCTGCTTTGCCCTTTGCAGTATACTTCTTGATTGTGTCTTACAGTTGACGACGAATCCTAAAACGCAGAGCTATCCACCCCCTTGTTATCTTCATGATCAGTTCAAAGGCCAGTTGCTCTCTTTTAATTGAACTCATTAATTAAAGAAAGCTGGAGATTCTCATTGCTCTTTCCAAGACTCTGTAACGTACCTCCAATTTGTGGATTAGATTTGTGTATGCTGAGAGCATATGCACCAAGACAAATTCCTTGAGTGTCCAATTGCACTTGGCCAATAATTCTATTCTATTCTATTCTATTCTATTCTATTCTATTCTATTCTATTCTATTCTAAAGCTCCTTGTTGAAAAGATGGAATCTTTATGATATGGGGCTAACATACACATTGAAACAATGCCATTTGGCTGAGGTCCTGTAGGATTTCCTGCTCAGGCAGGGGGGTGGGGTGAGGGTTGGACTTGATGACCTGCATGGTCCCTTTCAACTCTAACAATAAATAAATAAATAAATAAATAAATAAATAAATAAATAAATAAATAAATAAATAAATAAATAAATAAATAAATAAATAAATAAATAAATAAATAAATAAATAAATAAATAAATAAATAAATAAATAAATAAATAAATAAATAAATAAATAAATAAATAAATAAATAGACAAATAGACAAATAGACAAATAGACAAATAGACAAATAGACAAATAGACAAATAGACAAATAGACAAATAGACAAATTGACAAATTGACAAATTGACAAATTGACAAATTGACAAATTGACAAATTGACAAATTAACAAATTAACAAATTAACAAATTAATAAATTAATAAACAAACAAACAAACAAATAAACAAATAAATAAAACAAACAAACATAGTTTCAGTAAATTTTTTAATTAGGGATCTTTAACAAAATATATAAAAAAGAAGATAAATACTTGACAACATAGAATAAAATAAAATAGAATAGAATAAAATAAAAGACTATACTAGACTATACTAGAATAGAATAGACAACAGAGAATAGAAGAGAAGAATGGACAAGATAGAATAGACAACATAATAATAGGATAGCATAGGAAGGATAGGATAGGATAGACAACAGAGAACAGAACAGAAGAAGAGAATAGAATAGAATAGACAACATACAATAGACTAGAACAGGCTAGTAATAGACTAGACTAGACTAGAATAGACAACTGAGAATAGAATAAAATGGAATAGAAAAAAGAATAGAATAGACAACAGAGAATAGAATAAATAGACAATATAGAATAGAAAACATAATAATAAGATAGAATAGACAACAGAGAATAGAATAAAACAGAATAGACGACATAGAACAGACTAGAACAGAACAGAACAGGAATAGAATAAAATGGACAATATAGGATACACAACATAATAGAATAGAATAGGATAGGGCAGGGCAGGGCAGAACAGAACAGAACAGAATTAGAAGGGACCTTGGCAGTCTTCCAACTCCCTACTCAAGCAGGAAACCCTATACGATTTGAGACAAATGGTTGACCAAACACTGAGCTGGTTTATTATTTTCATCTTCCGGAATGGACTCAATTGACCCAGCGCTTCTTGGCAGAGAAGAACCCAAAACTTTAAGAAGGATCAAAGCAGGTTTTTAGCCTCCCTTCCTTTTTAGTTTCACCTGCGTGATCAAATCATCCCTGAGATCTTCCCTAGAGAAAGAGTAAAATCAAAATTGACTTGTCTTCATTTTTTTGCAGTGAACCTCTAAATGTCATTATGGAGGCAGGCCTGTTGGCACAATTTATTTTTCCTATTAATTCTTACCAAACTTTGCTCCAGATTTCTGATCCTCTTGAGGAATCTTTAATTAAAGATTCAAGCTCCGTGGTGTATTAATTACAGTTAGGATCACCAATCTCTCAAGATCTTCTTCTCTGCCCTCCCCAACCTGGTCCTCCTTGAGTTCTAAGTTTATTTCTTACTTTCAGAGCATCTAAGGTTATATAAAGGAGAAATAGCCAAGATCAGATGATGCTTATGAAAACCATCTCTCCACCTAGAGAAAAGAATGAGAGAGAAAAAAAATAAGATGGACACAGAAGAACTTGTGAAGCTATCTGCATGATCTTCTTTTTTTCCTCCAATATATCAGGTAAATCCGCACTCTTTCTTAGAACAATTTAAATCTGCATCAGTGTTGGTCACCACATTATGAAACAGTTGTTGAGATTCTGGAAAAATGCAGAGAAGAGCAATAAGAATGATTAAGGGGTTGAAGGCTAAAAAAACCGAAAAACAAATGAAAAATGGTAGCAGGGTTTAGGTGTGGCTGGTCTAGAGAATAGAAGTATCGGAGTGTGTGTGTGTGGGACTTGATAGCAGTATCCCAATATTTGAGAGGCTGCCACAAGAAATTTTGGCCCAGAGGGCAGCACAAGAAACAATGGATGAAAACTAAATCAAGGAAAGGCGCAACCTACGGTAGAAATGAAGAGAAACTTCCTGGCAGTGAGGACAATTAACTGGTGGAATGGCTTGCCTTCAGAAGTTGCAGGTGCTTCAATAATAATAATAATAATAATAATAATAATAATAATAATAATAATAATAAACAACAACAACAACAACAACAACAACAACAAGAACAGCAATATGCTGCAATGTCCTACCGGTCCATGACTACTTCAGCTTCAACCTCAACAACACAAGAGCACGCAACAGATTCAAACTTAATGCGAACCGCTTCAAACTTGACTAAAAAATATGACTTTAACAATCAAGTAGTCGAAGCATGGAACTCATTACCGGACTCAATAGTGTCAACCCCTAACCCCCAACATTTCTCCCTTAGACTCTCCACGATTGACCTCTCCAGGTTCCTAAGAGGCCAGTAAGGGGCGTACATAAGTGCACTGGTGTGTCTTTCGTCCCCTGTCCAATTGTCTTTCCTTTCTCTCATATATCATATATATTTTCTTCCTTTCATATATCTTCTCCTCTAAGTTCACTTTTACCCCTATATATATTACTACATGTCTATTTTCTTCCTGTGTATTTGTGTATTGGACAAATGAATAAATAAAAATAAAACAAAAATAAAACGACAACAACAATAATACAGAGTTGGAAGGGACCTTGGAGGTCTTCTAGTCCAACCCCTCCTTAGGCGGGAAACTCTACTTCAGACAAATCGTTATCCAAACATCTTCTTAAAAACTTCCATTGTTGGAGCATTCACAACTTCTGGAGGCAAACTGTTCCACGAATTAATTATTCTAATGTCAAGAAATTTCTCCTTAGTTCTAAGTTGTTTCTCTCCTTGTTTAGTTTCCACCCATTTCTTCTTGTTCTACCCTCAGATACTTTGGAGAATAGGTTGACTCCCTCTTCTTTGTGGCAACCTCTGAGATATTGGAAGACTGCTATCATGTCCCCCGGTCCTTCTGTTCACTAGACTAGCTATACCCAGTTCCTCAACCATTCTTCATATGTTTTAGCCTCCAGTCCCCATATCATCTTTTTTGCTCTTCTCTGAACTCTTTCTACAGTCTCAACATCTTTTTTACATCATGGTGACCAAAGCTGAATGCAGTATTCTAAGTGTGGCCTTACCAAGGTATTATAAAGTGGTATTAACACTGAACATGATTTTGATTCTATCCCTCTGTTAATGCAGCCTAGAATTGTTTTGGCTTTTTTGGCAGTTGCTGCACTGCTGACTCTTATTTATTGGTTGTCCACTGGGACTCCAATATCACTCTCCCAGTTACTACTGTTGAGCAATATATCACATATATTGTACTTGTGCATTTTGTTTTTCTTGTCTAAATTTAGAACCTTACTTTTTTTCACCATTCGATTTTTCACCATTTTGAAGAAGAGACTGGACAATCCCCTGTCTGAAATGGTATAGGGTTTCCTGTTTGAATAAGGGTTGGACTAGAAGATCCCTTCCAGCTCTTTTCCGATTGATTTGATATATGACCTCAATTTAGCCTAAAATTTCTGTGGACAAGTGAGACAGTTGTTAAATGAATCTTGTCCTGTTTTACAGCTCAGGCCAATCTCTTATTATTTTTCTCTAGTCACTAGTGATTATTCTAATCTAAAGGATGTTAGAAAATGCCTTTTCCATCCATAGAATTGGGTTTATTTTAAGGAATGGTGCAACGAGGTGAATCAGCATAAGTTTACCTTGTTGGTCTAAAAAAACCAGACATTCAGTGTCTAATCTACTTGTAGAATTTGGAATCTTAAATGGATAACTTTGAGTCAGTCAATCTTTCTGTACACATCAACCCAACAGGGTTATTGAAATGGATATAAATTAAAGATGGGCTCCTTGTGTGTAAACCACATCTCTGCTTAATTAGCTTTCTAAAAATTAAAGGTTTTTAATCCACCAGATGTTGATTACCAGAGGACAGATTTTATAAATTATTTATTTTAAAAGAGAATTTCTATATTTATTTATTTATTTATTTATTTATTTATTTATTTATTTATTTATTTATTCTTTGTCCAATATACAATACATATGAAATGAAATAGACATTAAGTAGTATATATAGGGATAGTAAGTAAAAAAGAAGAGGAGTGGATGAGAGGGAGAGAATATATAGGATATATGAGAAAAGGAAAGGTAATTGGACAGGGGACGTTAGGCACATCAGTGCACTTATGTACGCCCCTTACTGGCCTCTTAGGAACCTGGAGAGGTCAATCGTGGAGAGTCTAAGGGAGAAATGTTGGGGGTTGGGAGTAGACACTATAGAGTCCGGTAATGAGTTCCACGCGTCGACAACTTGATTGTTAAAGTCATATTTTTTACAGTCAAGTTTGGAGCGGTTAATATTAAGTTTGAATCTGTTGCATGCTCTTGTGTTGTTGCGGTTGAAGGTGAAGTAGTCGTTGACCGGAAGGCAAAAGCTGCAAAATATGCAAGGCAAAAGCTGAGGCAGGGATTTGCATCAGCAAAAGTGTATTTGTCTCAACATGCCTAAAAAATGCTTCAACAAATATTGAGAAGGTAAAGGCTTTGACCTCTGGGCAAAGCATAACAATGGAAAATCTGAACAAATCTGTCTCTCCTGGTCCTTCTTTTCATTAAACAACCCATGCCAAGTTCCTTCAACCGTTCTTCATATGTTTTAGCCTCCAGTCCCCTAATCATCTTTGTTGCTCTTCTGTTAACTCTTTCAAGAGTCTCAGCATCTTTTTTAACATTGTGGTGACCAAAACTGGATGCAGTATTCCAAGGGTGGCCTTGCCAAGGCATTATAAAGTAGTATTAACAGTTCACATGAACTCAATTCTCTATCTGTTAATGCAGCCTAGAACTGCATTGACTTTTTTGGCAGCTGCTGCCTCGGTTTCATATTTGCTCATTGAGAATGTGACCACAATGTGCTTTTTAACATCTTTGCCATATGGTAAATGAATAATAATGAGGAATGGATTTTTTCCCCTATACATATATGCTTGGAGATATTTTGATCAAAATGTTTTATTTCTCCTTACTTAGGTTGAATGCATGGACTTTCATCTGTCCCATTCCAATGGAGGAGGCAAATCAGACGGTCACTTACTTTGTGTTCTTGGGACTGACGGATAACCGGAGTCTAGAACTGGTTTTATTTGTCATCTTCTTCATCATTTACCTGCTTACCCTAATAGGAAACTCCTTGATTGTGGTGACGGTGGCTTGGGACCGGTGCCTCCACACACCCATGTACTTTCTTTTGGGAAATCTGTCCTTCCTTGACATCTGCCATTCCTCTGTCACAGCACCCAAGATGCTCCTGGACTCTGTCTTCAGGCAGAAGATCATCTCCTTTGGGGGCTGTGTGGCACAATTCTTCTTCCTCCACATCTGTGCCTCCGCTGAGATCTTCCTCCTGACCATCATGGCCTATGACCGCTGTGTCGCCATCTGCTTTCCATTACAGTATGTGACTCTTGTCAACCTGAAGATCTGTGCATGGTTGGTGGGTGCTCTGTGGTTCGGGGGCATCATCCATTCCCTGGTTCAGACTATCCTCACCATTCGCCTTCCTTTCTGTGGCCCAAATATCATAGATAGCTTTTTCTGCGACATTCCCCCAGTCATGAAGTTGGCCTGCGCTGATACGTACTTCACTGAAGTGCTTATGATATCCAACAGTGGGGTGATCTCCTTGCTTTGCTTCTTGGCCTTGTTGTCTTCCTACGCCATCATCTTTCTCTCCCTCAGGAAGCAGACAGCTGAAGGCCGTCGCAAAGCCTTCTCCACATGTGCTGCCCACCTACTTGTGGTGGTCTTGTTCTTAGGACCTTGCATTTTTATTTACACCCGGCCCACCACCAGCTTTTCCACTGAGAAGATGGCCGCTGTCTTCTATACCATGGTGACCCCTTTCCTCAACCCTGTGATCTACACATTGAGGAACAAAGAGATGAAGAACTCCATGAGGAAACTTTGGTTCAGGAGAAAGATGTTCATAAGGAAAGGGGTTGGTCAACTTGCTTTGGTGGAAAACGACTCTTTCAAAAAGGAAAAGACAATTCATTGCAAGGAATGATCTTAATAAAGTCAAGTGGAGTATCTTAAACTACAGAAGTTTTTTTTTTTAAGTACAGGTAGACTTCAACTTACCACTGCAACTGAACCCAACATTTCTGTTGCAAAGCAAGTCAATGGTTAATGGCGTTTTGTCTCACTTTACAACCTTTCTTGCCAACTTTTCTCACTACAACTGTCAAGTTAACTACATGGTTGTTGTGAATCTAGCTTCCACACTGACTTTATGTGTCAAAAGGTTGCAAAAAGTGACCGATGACCCCAGGACGCTGCAATTGTCATAAATACATGGCAGTTGCGAAGCTTCCAAAGTGACTATGGGGATGGTACTACATTTGTAAGTGTGAAAAATGGACATAACTCACTTCCCCCCCCAGTGATGTTGTGACTTCAAACTTTTGGAATGTATGTATTCTTTATGTTGGAGAGTTTCCTGTTTTCTATTACAGTTACATAGTTGAGCAGTAAAGCACATGATGACTGTACTCTTTGTTTACTCTGTGGTGCCACAGTATATATAAGCTGGGATTTCTGGTCACTAAATAAATGGTTGTAAGTTAAGGATTGCTTGTATGTCTATAACAGGTCCATTTTTCTAATTTTGGAGACATGGTAAGCCAACAAGCTATGTTAAGTTTTTAGGACATCTGTAAGATACTATTAATTTCTTTAAAAAGCAAGACAATGGTTTTGGAGCATGACCAATCCCTTCATGGCACCGGACCAGAATATCTCCGGGACCGCCTTCTGCCGCACGAATCTCAGCGACCGGTTCGGTCCCACAGAGTTGGCCTTCTCTGGGTCCCGTCGACTAAACAATGTTGTCTGGCGGGACCCAGGGGAAGAGCCTTCTCTGTGGCGGCTCCGACCCTCTGGAACCAGCTTCCCCCTGAGATTAGGATTGCCCCCACACTCCTTGCCTTTTGCAAACTCCTTAAAACCCACCTCTGCCGTCAGGCATGGGGGAACTGAAACATCTCCCCCTTGCCCATGTTGTTTTGGTGTTAGATTGATTGTGTGCTTGTTTTTTTAATATTCTGGGGTTGTTTTTTATGGATTTTTTAGCTTAACATTGTAATTGGATTGGTGGGTATTGGATTTGTTATTATGTATTGTTTTTACCTTGTTGTGAGCCGCCCCGAGTTTGCGGAGAGGGGCGGCATATAAATCCAATAAATCTAATCTAATCTAATCAATCCAAAGGCATGAGATCTGTGCTGGAAACAGTTCTGTAGGAAAAGGACAAAACTACACTCCTACGTAGGACTCAGGGGTGGGTACTGCCCGGATGGGATGGGGGCAACGCAGTGGGGTAGCGAAAATGGAGCTCCACCCCAGAGCACTCAATTTGCACTGAAAGATATTGAAAGAAAAGCAGGCATCCTGCATAAGCCACACCCACAGTGTAGTAGTACATTTTTTGGTTGCCCTTCACAGGTAGGACTTAATGAAGAACTGGTGAACTGCCCCATCCCAGTTAAATGAAAAGACAGAATTGGAGGGAGAAGACTCAACTGAAACTAAAAGGAAACAAGGACATGTGTTTTATCTAACCAAAGATGTCTAGAAATGAATATTGGGGAAATAAATCTCAAAGGTCAACGATTGAAGAAAAGTGATTCATGCTGGACACAATAAGACAGAGATGTCATTGAGTTGATCCTTCTTTGTGGCAGCCCCTCAAATATTGGGAGATTGCTATTAATTATAGTTAATGGTATTACTTATTTTAATACTGCTTAGGATTCTGGAGTTGGAAATGTATCCAGCATTTTTCATATAAACAGGAAGTTCAATTGCATCAGGGTATCATTCGGAATGCTTGAAGTGCCTTTGTTTCAGAATTAAAATATTGAATGATGTCTGAAATATTGGAGACAAATTTATCAGATTTGTCAAGGAATTCCTGGCCACCCAAGAAACTTTGTACTTTTGTTTTTAAAATTATGCATTTCAGTGCCATGTTACTCTGTTCTTAAATATACCAGCATTTGAAATTAAATATCATAATTGAGTTCTCTTCATTACATTGTCTTAATATTTCACTAACAACAATTTTCCTATGGATGCACTGCAAAAGAGTACAAAGCAAGATCAAGATTTTGATTCCACAATGTACTAAATCACATTTTCAGAACTAAACCATGAAATATAAGTGTTCTGTCGGGCTCTCTGGTAGACTCCTCCCGAAAATTCACAGGTACAAATTTGAGGCACACACACGTTTGAAAATTCAAAACAATGTTCTTTATAATGAAAATTCACTTAAACCAAGCCCTCTTTTGGTATTGCAAAGAGCACTCGTCTCCAAACAAACTGGTAATTTGTACAAGTCCCTTATCAGTCCTGTGATACTTAGCTTGCAGCTGTGAGGTAATTCACAGTCCTTCTTCTTTCACAAAGTGACACACACTTTGCCCTGGTTTAGTTTCAAAGCGGGGGAAAATCAGCACACAAAAGGTCAAAGTCAGTAAAGCAGTCATGAAACACAACGATCAGATAATCCTCCACAATGGCCAAACCCACAGGCTGCTATTTATAGCAGCCTCACTAATTACCACAGCCCCACCCAACCACAGGTGGCCTCATTTTCTTTGATAATAATCTCTCAGTTGTTGTTGCCTATGCATCGCTCTCTGCATGTGTGGCTGTATCATTAACTCTTGTTCTGAATCCAAGGAGGAGCTAGATAATTGATCTCCTTCTGAGCTGTCTGCCACACTCTCCTCCTCCCTGTCACTCATGTCTTCTTGGTCAGAGGAGCATTCATCAGCAGATTCCATCGGGGGCAAAACAGGCCTGCAGCATGTGGATGTCTCCCACACATCCACAGTCCTTGGGGCAGGAGCTGGGCCAGAGCTAACCACAACATATAAGTATATTCCAAATGGCTTAATACTTAAAACCATTGTTGGAACTTTCATCTACATAACAGTCAATTTCTGCAAAAAATGCTTACCTACACCAACTAAAGTTACTCCTTTACTGCCATGCTCAAGATATCACACACTAGCAAAAGTAGAGTGGATAGAGGTTTACATCAGTTATAACCACTGTAATTTTTTGTTGTGGAAAGTGAATCTGTAAATCAGTCAGGAATGAATTTTGTCACCTCTGTCCAATAAACCTAGTATATTTTCTTATCAAGGCAATGGAGTGATAGAAGTAGGAATTGCAGAAGGAAGAGTTTGTCTGACATAAAAGAATAGAATAGAAATCTTTATTGACCAAGTGTGATTGGACGCACAAGGAATTTGACTTGGTGCATATGCTCTCAATGTACATAAAAGAAAAATATACATTTGTCAAGAATCATGTGGTACAACAATTAATGATTGTCATGGGGTCAAATAAGCAATGAGGAAACAATCAATATTAATAAAAATTTTAAGGATACAAGCAACAAGTTACAGTCATACAGTCATAAGTGGGAGGAAAAAGGTGATAGGAATGATGAGAAAAATCTAGTAGTAATAGTAGTGCAGATTTAGTAAAGAGTTTGACAGAATTGAAGGAATTATTTGTTTCAGCTAGAATAATGAAAAACAGATTGAACGGGGTGAGCCCTAATACATCTGCTCTAAAAAGCTATGGTGTTCATGTCTATGAGTTAATAAGTAAAAAAAATGTGTGTAGAATTCATGTCTTCCGATCAACATTGTTTAGCAATAAATGTAACAACGAGCATTAATTAATTGGGTTGTCAATAATCATGCTCTGATAGCATTCAATTCTCTTTTTATTTATTTGAATTTATGTCCACCCCCAGCCAAACAATCTCAAAATGATTTATATGGGGCCTGTGTTTACAAGTTGATTACTATAAAATGTTATTCTGTTTTCTAAATAGCTCCCAGAATTCTCAGCAAAGGCCACGTTGGATGATGGATTCTGGGAATTGAAGTCTACATTGCAGGAGAGTATCCAAGTTGGCAGGTGACTGTCATAGGATTATCCTGGCTGATTGTCCTTGGTTGATGTGATGAACATTAAATCAAATCTAAATTCTTAGACAGTTCCATTTAAATCATGGTGTTTTGTTAATGTAAGATTTATTTCAGATTTGGAAAACTCAGAACTCATGGAAGGACCAAGCAGGGTCCATGCAGTATCTAGAAATTATGGATGCTTCAACAAGAAGAGATTGGGCAACCATTTGTCTCAAATGCTATAAGGTTTTCTGCTTGAGCAGGTCCCTTCCAACTTGGTGGATTCTTCTGATAGTTTTTATTGACAAAAAAAAAGACAATTGGTTAGTAATGGACCCCTGAATGTCATTATGGGATCCTTTCTACAGACACAATATTTTTTGCTCCGCAGTTGTCACTAAAACTGTCTACAACATTTGGCCCTCTTGGGAAAGCTTTAATTAAATGCTCCAGCCCAATGGTGGGAATTCATTAGTGTGCAGATTTCAAATCTGGAAAAAAACCCCACCCCAATTTTGTCTTCATTATAATCCAGTATTCATCACCTCCAGTATTTCTTTCAGGTTGTCTAAGTCTATACAAGGGAAATGATTACATTGGTCCCCACCAAGACTCTAAGCTTCCTAATGGATGGCGAAACTCATTTATACTCCCCAATTCATTAACCTACCTGTGATGCCTTGACTGAATAGATTGTCTTCAGAAAATGTGAGTACTTGACCATGATTGCTCATGAGCATGGAGATAGCTGAAAAGATGGATACAAGGCTTAGAGGCAAATAAAAATAACAAATTAACAGAGTTGGATGGGAATTTAAAGGTCTTTTAATCCAGCCTCCTGCTCAAGCAAGAAACCCTATACCATCTCAGAGAGATGATTTGTCGAATCTCTTCTTAAATACCTTCTGTAGTGGAGAATTCACAACTTGTAAAAGCAAACTGTTCTGTTGATAAATTGTTTCTTAGGAAATTTCTCCTTAGTTCTAGTTTGCTGCTCTCCTTCCTTGATGTCCATCCATTGTCCTCTTCTTTGAGGCAGCCCTTTGGATATGGGAAGAAGGCTATCCTGTCTGTCTATCTATCTGACTGTCTCTATATAATATTTATATCTGTGTGTCAGATGTGTGCTGCAGCTGTCAAAAAAAGCCAACATAGTTCCAGGCTGCTTCAACAGAGGGATAGAATCACGATCACGTGAAGTGTTAATACCACTTTATAATGTCTTGTTAAAGCCACACTTGGAATACTGCATCCAGTTTTGATCATCATGATATAAAAAAGATGTTGAGACTCTAGAAAGAGAAGTGCAGAGAAGAGCAAAAAAGACGATTAAAGGGGCTGGAGGCTAAAACATACAAAGAATGGTTGCTGGAACTGGGTATGCCTAGTTGAATTAAGAGAAGGACTAGGGGAGACATGATAGCAATGTTTTAACATGCCAGGGGGCTGCCACAAGGAAGAGGGAGTCAAACTATTCTCCAAATCACCTGAGGGTAGAATAAAAAGCAATGGGTGGAAACTAAACAAGGAGAAAAGCAACTTAGAACTAAGGAGAAATTAGTTTGTGTGTGTGCACAAAAAGACTTTAGGTGTAGATTTGAAGCAGTGGAGGGTCCGCCTGTAATTTATTTATTTATTTTATTTATTTAATTAATTTGTCAATTAGTTTGGACAGGTTTATTTTGAGTTTGTATCTATGGTTTGCCCGTGTGTTATTGGGGTTGAAGCTAAAGTAGTCATTAACAGGTAGGACATTGTACTAAGCTTAAGTCAGACAGTAGGGTAGATTGTCCAGGTCCAAAAATTCAAGCCTTGTGCATTAAGTATTGTATTGGCAGTTCTGTGTTAGCAAAAACTTCAGAAGAGAAGGATTTAGGGGTAGTGATTTCTGACAGTCTCAAAATGGGTGAACAGTGTGGTCGGGCGGTAGGAAAAGCAAGTAAGATGCTTGGCTGCATAGCTAGAGGTATAACAAGCAGGAAGAGGGAGATTGTGATCCCACTGTATAGAGCGCTGGTGAGACCACATTTGGAATACTGTGTAAAGTTCTGGAGACCGCATCTACAAAAAGATATTGACAAAATTGAATGGGTCCAAAGACGGGCTACAAGAATAGTGGAAGGTCTTAAGCATAAAACTTATCAGGAAAGACTTAATGAACTCAATCTGTATAGTCTGAAGGACAGAAGGAAAAGGGGGGACATGTTAAAGGGTTAAATAAGGTTCAGGAGGGAAGTGTTTTTAATAGGAAAGTGAACACAAGAACAAGGGGGCACAATCTGAGGTTAGTTGTGGGAAAGATCAGAAGCAACATGAGAAAATATTATTTTACTGAAAGAGTAGTAGATCCTCGGAACAAACTTCCAGCAGACGTGGTAGATAAATCCACAGTAACTGAATTTAAACATGCCTGGGACAAACAAATACCCATCCTAAGATAAAATACAGGAAATAGTATAAGGGCAGACTAGATGGACCATGAGGTCTTTTTCTGCCGACAATTTTCTATGTTTCTATGTTTCTAACGAAGATGATTAGAGGACTGAAGACTAAAACATATGAAGAACAGTTATTGGAATTGGGGATGTCTAGTTTGGTGAAAAGAAAGAGTAGGGGAGATATGACAGCGGAGTTGCCACAAAGAAGAGGGAGTCAACCTGTTCTCTAAAGCACCCGAGCATAGAACAAGAAGCAATGGGTGGAAACTAATGAAGGACAGAAGCACATTAGATATATATTGTGAGCAGTGGAGGACTCTTCTTGTGAAATACCACTGTACTTGCTTAATTGTATTAATGACAGATTCTTTTTTTAATATATATATAAGAATTTTATTTACAAATATACAATAAATACATAAGAAACAAATAATTACGATTGACAATTAAAACATGGCAAATTACCTAGGCAGTAATCGTATGCTTTGACAGTAAACCAAGACATAAAGACAAAACAATTCGACAGATTCGATTGGTGACAAATGGCTCCACACAAAGGAAGAAACCAACCATATTCTAGTTAACGTTTTCCGAACTTGAGTGAAGACTGTAACATCATATTATTTCCTTATGATATATCCTGTCTGCTACTGAAGTAAGGAAGTGATTTCAGGGTATATATTCATTTTGAGGAATGGTTTATTGATATGTATTTCTATGTTTGTAGATTTGGAGCAGAGGTGGTATTCAGCCAATTCCGACCAGTTTGGTTGAATTGGTAGTGGAAATTTTGAATAGTTTGGAGAACCGGCAAATAGCGGTTGGCTCCGCCCTCCCACCCCTGCCGTTCACTGTCCTATATTCCCTTTATTTTTACCTCAGCTGATTCACTCACCTCACCAGTGCTGACAACAACGGCGGTCTTTGAGTGTTGCGCGCGCACACAAGGCACACTCATAGAACCAGTAGGAAAATATTTGCAATTCCACCACTAATTCGGAGACATTCTGAAGTAAATTTTTTTTTTAAAAAAAAATACTTTATTGATTTATACAAAAAGGAATAAAACAGGGGGAAAGGGAGATGTGAGTACAAAAAAGAGAAGTGGGAGGGGAGTGGGGTAAACAGTATTGTTATATCACAGCTTATATATATTATTGTATATACATTTCAAATATTTGTCCATATGTAAATATTTCGCATTCAGAATTCTTATTTAAATAATCTTATAGCTGTAATATTTGATAATCCAACAGTAATGTGGAAAGAGAAGGGATAGAAAGGGAGAAAAGGGAGGAAAAAAAGAGAGAAGAAAGAAGAGAGAGATAGAGGGAGGAAAAGTAGTACCTGCAAGCAAGCAGGCGTTTGGGTAAATATTTTATGTATGTTTTTATATTGGGGTTCCTTGCTTTTAGATTTTTAAATGTGCAACTGTTATTTTAGATTCTAATTATTAGATTTGTCATTATATATTGTTTTTATCACTGTTGTGTGAGCCGCCCCGAGTCTGCGGAGAGGTGCGGCATACAAATCTAATAAATAAATAAATAAATAAATAAATAATAATAATAATAATAATAATAATAATAATAATAATAATAAATAATATTTCTCTCTACTTAGGTTGAAGGTGCGGACTTCAATCTATCCCACGGTAGGGTCAGAGTTCAACCAGACAGTGACGCATTTTGTGTTCTTGGGACTGACTAATATCCGGAGTCTGGAGCTGGCTTTATTTGTCATTTTTTTCATCACCTACCTGCTTATTTTAATAGGGAATGTCCTCATCATAGTGACGGTGGCTTGGGACCGCTGCCTCCACACCCCCATGTACTTCTTTTTGGGGAACCTCTCCTTCATAGACATCTGCCATTCCTCTGTCACGACACCCAAGATGCTGCTTGACACCTTCCTCTCCCAGAAGGTCATCTCCTTCGGGGGATGTGTAGCCCAACTCTTCTTCCTCCACATCTGTGCCTGTGCCGAGATCTTCCTCCTGACCATCATGGCTTATGACCGTTGCGTTGCCATCTGCTACCCACTGCACTATGCGAAATATGTCAACCTGAAGATTTGCGCATCCTTGGTGGGTGGTTTGTGGGTGGGAGCCACTGTCCACTCCCTGGTCCAGACGGTTCTCACCATTCGCCTCCCTTACTGTGGCCCAAATGTCATAGACAGCTTTTTCTGTGATGTCCCACCTGTTATTGGGTTGGCTTGTACAGATACGTATTTTACCGGCGTTCTCATTGTATCAAACAGTGGCATGATCTCCTTGGTCTGCTTCTTGGCCTTGGTCACTTCCTATGTTATCATCCTGTTCTCACTGAGAAGACGGACAGCGGAAGGCCGTCGCAAAGCTTTCTCTACATGTAGCGCTCATTTACTGGTGGTGGTTTTGTTCCTGGGGCCATGCATTGTCCTTTACAGCCGGCCGGCTTCCAACTTCTCCTCAGACAAACTGGTCGCTGTCTTCTACACCATGGTTACTCCTCTCCTCAATCCTGTGATCTACACCCTGAGGAATGAAGAGGTGAAGAAGTGTATACGGAAAATCTGGCTCCGGAAGAAGATTTTTTTTACAAGGGGATGAGTTGGCTAGCTTGACAAGAAATAGGAGAAAACAAAGGTGTGTGTGTGTGTGTGTTTGGTTTTTTTGTTGAGTTTTTGTCGATTTTTTGTCCCTCCTTCCCTCATTATTAGCAAAACAATAATTTTAAATATTCAGCAAAAAATATATTCAGCAAAAATATGTGATAGGTATATATATACACACACACATATATGTATCACATATTTTTTGCTGAATATTTAAAATTAAGGGAGACTAGGACAGCGCTATTTCAGCCTTGTTCTGGCCTCATCAGCTAGCCATACCCTTACTGGGATTTGATCCTGGGGCCTCTGCCTTGTAAGGCAGAGAATTAACCTCTAAGCCACCAGATCAGATGCCTTCAGCTTTGTACCAGGGAGGGGCTATATGTTTTTTTTCTGTTGGATCACCCTGGTATATTGAAGGAAGGTCACAGCTCCTTTTTGCCTCTAGGCCTATTTCAAGGCAGTTAATTTATTCATAGCCAACAAACTATGTTCTGTATGTATCACATATTTATTGCTGAATATTTAAAATTAAGGGAGACTAGGACAGCACTATTTTGACCTTGTACTGGCCTCATCAGCTAGCTATACCCTTACTGGGATTTGATCCTGGGGCTTCTGCCTTGTAAGGCAGATAATTAACCTCTAGGCCACCAGATCTGATCCCTTCAGCTTTGTACTAGGGAGCGGCTATATATATTTTTTCTGTTGGATCACCCTGGTATATTGATCCTCATTTTACCCACCTCAGAAGATTGGAAGGTGAGTCAACCTTGAGCCGGTGATGAGATTTGAACTGCTGACCTTCAGATCTATAAGTCAGCTTCGGTGGCCTGCAGTACAGCACTCTACCTGCTGCGCCACCCCGGCTCAATCCTCACCTCATCACATTTATCTATTTGAGGAATGTGCTGCCCAGTATAAAATCCCCAAATTGCTTGCTAGAGAATTTAAAAAAAAGTCTAAGACCAAATGTAGACATGTGTGTGCATATTTTGAATATATTATAATCATATAATAGTTGCATTAATCCCGGCATAAATGTGAAAAAGGAAATATATAACGCGTTACTAGATAGAAGACTGACGGCAGAAAAAGACCTCCTGGTCCATCTAGTCTGCCCTTATACTATTTTCTGTATTTTATCTTAGGATGGATATATGTTTATCCCAGGCATGTTTAAATTCAGTTCCTGTGGATTTATCAACCACGTCTGCTGGAAGTTTGTTCCAAGGATCTACTACTCTTTCAGTAAAATAATATTTTCTCATGTTGCTTTTGATCTTTCCCTCAACTAACTTCAGATTGTGTCCCCTTGTTCTTGTGTTCACTTTCCTATTAAAAACACTTCCCTCCTGGACCTTAATTAACCCTTTAACATATTTAAATGTTTCGATCATGTCTACTTCAGGATAATTTTAATAAAGAAAGCTTGGTAATGAAAAGATAATAGATTTCCTTATTTCTCACTAATGCTCCAAAGGCTGATTGCCAATTGTTGATGTTCACAGTAACCCCCCCCCCCCACAATTATAATTTAGGACTGACATTTTTTTCATTGTATCGGTTCCCTCTCTCCTTCCTTTCCTTTTCCCCTCTCTTGCTCCCCTCCCTCCCTCCTTTCCCACTCTCTCTGTCTCTCCCTCTACTCTGGGCTCCCTACCTATCTTCTTTCCTTCCCTCCCTTCCTCTGCTTCCCTTCGCCTCCCTCCCTCCTTCCTGACCTCCCTTCTCTCCTTTCCTTTTTTCCTCCCTCCCTCCATCTCCCTCTCTTTCTTTCATCCTTCCTTCCTTCTTTCCTTTCCTCCCTCCTCTCCCTTTCCTCCCTCCCTCCTTCCACCTCTCCCTTCCTTTCCTTCCTTCCTTCCTTCCTCGCTCCTTCCTTCTTTCCCTCCTTCCCTCTCTCCATCCATTCCCTGCCTCCCTCCTCCCTCCCTCCCCCTCTCTCCCTCTCTTCCTTCCCTCCCTCTTTCCTTTCCCTCCCTCCTTCCATTCTTTCCTTTTCCCCTCCCTCCCTCCCTCCCCCTTCCTTCTTTCTTTCTTTCTCTCTTCCCCTCCATCTTCCTCCTTTCCTTCCCCCTTCTTCCTTCCTTCTTTCCTTCCTCCCTTTCATTTTCTCCCTTCTTCCCTTCCTTTCCTCCCTCCCTCCTTCCACCTCTCCCTTCCTTTCCTTCCTTCCTTCCTCACTCCTTCCTTCTTTCCCTCCCTCCCTCTCTCCATCCCTTCCCTGCCTCCCTCCTCCCTCCCTCTCTTCCTCCCCCTCTTTCCCTCTCTTCCTCCCCTCCCTCTTTCCTTTCCCTCCCTCCTTCCATTCTTTCCTTTTCCCCTCCCTCCCTCCCCCTCCCTTCTTTCTTTCTCTCTTCCCCTCCATCTCCCTTCTTTTCTTCCCCCTTCTTCCTTCCTTCTTTCCTTCCTCCCTTTCCTTTTCTCCCTCCTTCCCTCCCTCGCCCCCAGTTTCTCCATTTCTCTCTTTGGGAAAATATAATGATCTGCTCTTTTTAATATTCCTCAAAATATTTTGTTCTTCTAGGAGGGGTGGCAGCTTCCCACATTGTGATAATTGGTTTAGTTATTAAATAACTGTAATAAGTAAATAAATGATGCCAAACAATTAGCGCTGCCACTGTAGTCCTTGGTTTGTGACCATTCACTTAGTAACTATTAACAGCAGCTAGAATTTCAATTGCACAATTTTGGCAACATAGAGAGTTACCAGATGATTTTGTATTAATAAAGAAAATTTTGGAGTGAGCTGAAGCAGATATGCTGATGCATTAAATAAATAATAAGGAAGACTCAGAATATTACAAAATTTGGAACAACTTTTATGAGTGGTTAGAAATGAGAAAACAAAACTGAGACACAAACATGAGTTAAATATAAAACAAAAAGGATGAAATTACTTAAGTTATAAAAGTTTAAAGTTAAAATATGAATAATTGGATGCATATGAAATGTGTTATTGTATTCTTGATTGATCAAAGGCAGTTGAAAGCGTATCAAATATGTAAATGAACTAAATAACCAAAATTAATTTTTTTCCAAAATGTCATTGTTTGTAAAAGCCGTTAAAAAGACTAATTATCCATTGTATTTAATGGATATGTATAAACTGATTGATTTATTGATTGATTCTTTTTTCTTTCTTTCTTTCTTTCTTTTTTCCTTTTTTCCTTGTTTTTGTGTATATGTATATGTTATAATGTTTGTTTCAAACGTCTATATGTTTTGTTTTTAATACAAATATTTCAATAAAAAGTATTTAAAAAAAAAGAAAAATGATCATAAGAAACTTTTTGCAGCACTTGGTCACTTAATGAACGGTTGTAAGTTGAGGACTACCTGTAGTTTGCAGGGAGGAGGAGAGAACAGTACTAATAGTCTTATGGCCGTAATGGAGTCTTCTACTAGATTCGTAAGTTGGGTCAATTGTAAAATTGGTCACCCACATGACCAATCTCATTTTGCAACTTTTGGGCTGGTGGTAGTTAAGGGACTCACTAATGTCACTAAGAAATGCAGCAGGGGGCAATAGGCTGGCCCTGTTAAAAAGTGCTATTACTAACATGTTGTAAGCTGCCCTGAGTCTATGGAGAAGGGCGGCATAAAAAAAATCAATCAATCAATCAATCAATCATTTAATTAAGCAAGCAAGCAAGCAAGCAAGCAAGCAAGCAAGCAAGCAAGCAAGCAAGCAAGCAAGCAAGCAAGCAAGCAAGCAAGCAAGCAAGCAAGCAAGCAAGCAAGCAAGCAAGCAAGCAAGCAAGCAAGCAAACAAACAAACAAACAAACAAACAAACAACCATATTGGAGGTAAGATCAGATCAGAAATGTGCTTCCTTGCCTGGGGTAGACACCTCACTATTTCTATTGATTATCAAATTATTGGAAAGACATAATGCCGAGTCTTGAAATATTTTAGTCTTCTTAATGAATTCCCTTGGCTCCCGCATGGACTTGCCGGCCACGGAGTTTATGCAAGGCACTTAACATGTCCTCATTACGCAATGTGTAGATCACTGGGTTGAGTAGGGGTGTCACAGCTGTGAAGAAGATGGAGACAACCTTATCTGCTGCCAAACTCTTGGCCGGCCTGAGGTAGATGAAGATACAGTGGCCCAAGAAGAAGGTCACGACGGTTAGGTGAGCAGCACAGGTAGACAGAGCCTTGCGCCTTCCTTCAGAGAAGCGGTTTCTCAAGGAGACGAGGATGACCACATAGGAGATGATCAAAACGATGAAGCAAACCACGGAAATCAGTCCTGAATTGGAGACGATGAGGACCTCAAAAACGTAGGTGTCGGCGCACGCGAGTTTGATGACTAGAGGGACGTCACAAAAGAAGTTGTCAATGGAGTTGGGGCCACAGTAGGGCACGCTGAGAGTCAAGGCTGTCAAAGCAATGGAGTGGATGAGGCCTCCTAGCCACATGCCCACCGCCAAGCTGAGGCAGACCCGGTGGCTCATGATGCTTGTGTAATGCAGCGGGTGACATATGGCAGCATAGCGATCGTAGGCCATGATGGTGAGAAGGAAGATCTCCGTGCAGGCAAACAGGTGGAGGAAGAACATCTGCGCAATGCATTCTCCGAAGGAGATGCTTTTGGACTCCGTCAGGAAGTCTGCTAGCATTTTGGGCATGACTACCGAGGAGTGGCAGACGTCGATAAAGGAGAGATTGCTGAGGAAGAAGTACATGGGGCTGTGCAGCTGGCTGTCGAAGATGATGGTGATGACAATGAGAATATTGCCTACCAGGATCAAAGTGTAAATGGCAATGAAAAGGACGAAAAGCACCAGTTCGGTGTTATGGTTGGTGGTGAGTCCAGATAAGATGAATGTGGTCACTTCCGTAGTGTTCGCTGCTGGCATGGTTTTCTGTGGAGAAAGTAGGAAGGAAAGAATAATAATAATATTATAATAGAATATCGCCAAAAAAGCTTCTAGGGTGGTTAACCTGATCCTACGCAGCTTCTGCTCAGGCAATCTCACACTACTCACAAGAGCCTACAAAACTTTTGCCAGACCCATCCTAGACTACTGCTCATCTGTCTGGAACCCATACCACATCTCAGACATCAACACCCTTGAAAATGTCCAAAGATATTTCACCAGAAGAGCCCTTCACTCCTCCACTCGAAACAGAATATCCTACAAAAATAGACTAACAATCCTGGGCCTAGAAAGCCTAGAACTACGGCGCCTAAAACACGATTTGAGTATTGCCCACAAGATCATATGCTGCAATGTTCTACCAGTCAATGACTACTTCAGCTTCAACCGCAACAACACAAGAGCACGCAACAGATTCAAACTTAATATGAACCGCTCCAAACTTGACTGTAAAAAATATGATTTCAACAATCGAGTTATCGAAGCGTGGAACTCATTACCGGACTCAATTGTGTCAACCCCTAACCCCCAACATTTCTCCCTTAGACTCTCCACGATTGACCTCTCCAGGTTCCTAAGAGGCCAGTAAGGGGCGTACATAAGTGCACTGGTGTGCCTTTCATCCCCTGTCCAATTGTCTCTCCTTTCTCTCACTTATCATATATATTTTCTTTCTTTCATATATCCTCTCCTCTAAGTTCACTTTACCGTTATATATATTACTACATGTCTATTTTTCTTCCTATGTATTTGTTTATTGGACAAATGAATGAATAAATAAAATAAAATAATAAATAACAGATTCAAACTAATGACTAAAAACTAATTCAAACAGTCCAAATTAATGTTCACTATGTAAAGAAAAAACTTTGAACTTTTGGGGAAAAAATGTGGGAAAATCCAGTGGAATACAACAAAGCTGCCTTCTGGGTCAAAGATATTCAACAAACAACCCAAAACAAAATGGAAAATTGTATAATAAACTGCAAACTGACAGGGTTGCAAACTGGCATGGTTGCAAAACAAGCAAAGAAGGTTAAGAACCGGAATGTACCTGGCCTGTACAAATTTCATTTGTACTGGTTAAAACACCTGACCAGCCTCCAACATTGTATGGCACTGAATTTGATAAAATGCTTCAAAATGCAACAAGTGAAGAATGGTTAACAGCTGGCCAAATATACTTGATAATGAAAGATCCAGACAAGAGCATAGAACCAGGCAACTATTGCCCAAATACTTGTCTGCCATAACTTTCAAACTTTTTACATGAATCCTGGCAAATTCATGATTCAATCATCTGGTGGAAAACCGCTTGTATCCAGTAGGAGAAAAAGGAAATTATAAAAAATCAAGAGGAACAGAAGATTAGCTGCTCATTGACAAAATGATACTAAAAATTGCAAAACGAAGAAAAATTAATTTAAATATGGTGTGGATTGACTACAAGAAGGCATTTGACTCTTTACCGCACAGCTGGATTAATACCTCTCTGGAAAACTTTGGAATCAGAAAAAAAAATCTGTACGTTTTTGAAAGAAAATATGCAAAAATGGAAAACAGTTCAAACAGCTAATGGGGAGAACATTGGTGAAGTCAACATCAGACAAGGAATCTTCCAGGAGGACTCACTTTCACTACTACTGTTCAATATCACATTAATTCCACTGACAGTAATCCTTATTGAAAATGAGACTGTGAAGATCTTGTGGGACTTTCGAATACAGACAGGTCATCATTTCAAACACAACACGCCAGATATCCTTGTTGTTGTGGGCTGAAGAATACAGTTTATTGATATCACTGTACAACAGATTTATTTATTTATTGGATTTGTATGCTGCCCCTCTCCGGAGACTCGGGGTGGCTAACAGCAACAATAAAGCAGTGTACAATAGTAGTCTGATGTTAGAAACAATTAAAAACCCATTAATATATACAGTATATAAAAAAACCCCCAAACATACATACATACATACCATGCATAGAATTGTAAAGGCCTAGGGGGAAGAGGGTCCCAATTCCCCCATGCCTGATGGCAGAGGTGGGTTTTAAGCAGCTTACGGAAGGCAAGGAGGGTGGGGGCAATTCTAATCTTTGCGGGGAGTTGGTTCCAGAGGGCCGGGGGCAACCACAGAGAAGGCTCTTCTTTGATACCAGAGTCAAAGAAAAAGAACTGGAAGAAATTATGAAATATTGAGACCTATTCATCAAAACTATACAGCTATGGATGAGATATGTAACAGTGATACCCATTGTCATCGGGGGGGGGGGGGAATTTGGTACCATGTCCAAGAATTTCATAAAACACATCAAGAAATTGCAGCTTTCTGAAATAACATCAAAGGAATTGCAAAAAACCCTATGCTACTCAGAACATTATATATTTTAAGATACTTAGTTGATACCTAGGGCACTGGCAGCAACCAATATAAACCATTAGCACCAGTCAGTGGTATTTGGGACACTTTTTAAAATGTTCAGTTGACTGAGTTTCAGGTTTAATGAATAAAAGATATATGTACTAATAATACTACCAATACTACTACTAATACTAGCAGATTGTCAAGAATAATTCTGCTGCAATTTTAAATAGTTCATCCAGATTCTTATAGATTTTCAGATGAGCTTCACATTAGATATTGTCTGGTGTTCCACAATTACCTTATCTTTTAAAAAAAATATTTTTATTGATTTTTTACAATGTAAACATCCACACAACATAAAACAAATGCTTTGTGAATTGTGCCCACCACCAGACAAACATTCATACCCCACCATCAAATCGGGGGTGTTTCTTGTATAAACCATTTTAACCCAAGAGCAAAGTATCTATTTACATATTGCAGAAGAGACGGAGTAACGACTCGGACACAAGAGCTGGATTTAAACTTGGGTCATTTTTATTATAATAAATTTGCATAATTTATTAATTAAATTAGCATGAATTAGCATAAATTTGCATAATCAACATACTTAACTATGACCCGGAACCAAATGGACCTGCAGGGTCAAACAAATACTTCCGGGGCGGAAATGACGTAAAAGGTCAACATTCCTGGGCAACTATGGGCGTAATCGATGCTGGTCCAGGTGAGGGACCTCTCCCTCACCTGAGACCCTGCCATACACTCGCATGAGGGGGGTCCCGCCGGCTCACCCCTACCCTGGGACTTCAATAGCGGGACCCAAAGACAGGTTCCCCCCAAGTGCGCAGGTAGCACCCACCATGGTCTTGGAGAGAACCTGTCAATCATCCCCAAAGATGCCCAAGGGAGAACGCGCAGTTGCTGAAACCACCCAGATTTCCGCCCCTAACCTGCCTACCCAATGACCAGAGGTAAGCCAATTAACCTAATTAAATGCAAACACCCCCTAACCGCACATCCATCTCCCCAGTGTGGAATGGGCGAAAAAACAGCCTGGCCTAATGGGCGAAGCTGCAAAAAATTCCCATTCGGCCCCCGCAGGCGACCCCTAGGCACACTGCAAAATAGGGAAGGGCGGGTGGGTGTCTGCTCAGGCAACCAGGTCCGGGCGAAAAGGCTGTTTCCCGGCCTGCTGCCCCTTAAATAGGGCCAGCAGGCCCCGCCCAGACCTGACGTCATGCCCAGCCACGTGGGCAGGGCATTCCCGGCCGAAATCTCGTCTCGCGAGATTTCGGCCGAAAACAAGATGGCGGCCGCCATCTGAAGGGTCCGAGTCTGCCCGGCCCTTCAGCAACATCGCCGTGGGGCCGGTGAGTCAGCCGGCGTTATTGCAGAAGAGACGGAGTAACGACTCGGACACAAGAGCTGGATTTAAACTTGGGTCATTTTTATTATAATAAATTTGCATAATTTATTAATTAAATTAGCATGAATTAGCATAAATTTGCATAATCAACATACTTAACTATGACCCGGAACCAAATGGACCTGCAGGGTCAAACAAATACTTCCGGGGCGGAAATGACGTAAAAGGTCAACATTCCTGGGCAACTATGGGCGTAATCGATGCTGGTCCAGGTGAGGGACCTCTCCCTCACCTGAGACCCTGCCATACACTCGCATGAGGGGGGTCCCGCCGGCTCACCCCTACCCTGGGACTTCAATAGCGGGACCCAAAGACAGGTTCCCCCCAAGTGCGCAGGTAGCACCCACCATGGTCTTGGAGAGAACCTGTCAATCATCCCCAAAGATGCCCAAGGGAGAACGCGCAGTTGCTGAAACCACCCAGATTTCCGCCCCTAACCTGCCACGGAGCGGGGGTCAGATCTCTATCTTGGCCCCCCGACTCCCCCCTCTATCTGCGCCAGCTCACGCAGAGACCTCTGCAGGTCCTGTAAGAAAATGGCGTTCCCCTGTTCTGACAGGTGAACGCCATCGGCCCGGTAAAGCCACGGCCGATCTACAGTGATGAGGGGATGGGCAACTACAATCCCCCCTAATTCTTTGACGGTCTTTCCCACGGCCTTATTCACCCTACGTCTAACCCGGTGGATGGCCCTAAGGGAAATGGCGTCCCTCCAAACGATCCGTGGGAGGATCTCTGACCACACCACTTGCGTGGTGGGCCATACCGTGCGAAGCCGCCGCAGGTCTTCGCGCGCCTGGACGATCAACGGTAGACCGCCAAGCAGGCATAGGTCATTGCCACCGAGGTGCAAGACCAGCCATCTGGGTGCGGCTATGGGCTGCCGACCACCCAGTCCCATCTGGGCGCGACCCTGGGTAGCCGCCCGCCCAGCAGCGCCGGGTACCGCCCTGAGATGCTGCGTACCCAGCAGCGTCGGTAGGAGGCCCTCCCACCGCATGCCCCTCCGGCCCATCCACACAACATTGACCCACCGTCCCAACGACAGCTGGGTCCCGATGGCACTTCTGGCTGCTGAGCGGCCGGCCCAGAAGACCATGCTGTGGCCACACAGCAGCGCCGTCGGTTTCTGCCTGGACTGGGAACCTGGAAGAGGACACACACAGAGAGGTTACCTAGCCTAAACCCTGCCCCGGATCCTCAGCGGGCCTGACATAACCCAAATATGCCGCTGACCGCCAGCGGCCGATCTCCTGAATCCGTTGGGCCGGGAGACCAGAAAGTGCCGCGCTAGTGGCGGCGCCGATACGGAACGAATGCGTTCCATAGCCGGCGGGATCCATGCCTACCTGAGACATAGCCTTAGACACTATCGCCCAGAATTGATACCGGGTCAGGGGGGAACCATCCTGGTGTATAAAAAGGTACCCACGCCCTGACCCACGCAAAACACAAAATTGCTGCAAAGCAGCCACCGGGCAAACAGACTTATCGGTGGCTGCACTAAGTTCAAGTCTAACCCCTCTGTGTAACTGATCTGTCTTGGAGTGTCTCACCAAAAGAGAGACACCCCCCTGTCTAAAGGACAGATCAGCGAGCTGGAAGGCGCGGAGCGACAAGTCAGACTGCGAGGAGGCCATTGCCTCGCTGACCCTGAGGGCCCCGAAAAACATAACGCAAGTCGCTGCCCTGAACAGCCGAGCCTCGTAAGGAGAGGCGCACAGACTGCCAAATGTCTGATTAATCAGAGACAGCTGCTGAACCGTCAGGGCCCGACGAGCGTCAGCGGGAAACCCCTGTCGCTCCCTCACCCAACCTTCCAGCATCCTCCGGATGCGAAAATCACCCGTAAAATCACCAAACCCCCCCGCCTTGGACAGAAAGGCGAGGCCGGCTAACCTAGCCCTGATAGTCCTCACTGAAAGGCCACGCCCCTTCAGCAGGACACAGAATTCAGCTAGGTGCTCAACCGGGGCAGGCCAGCAATGGGGGTAACCCTTACCCAGCCTGAAATCCCCAAACTCCTTACCTGCACGCTGATAAGCTCGCAGGGTACTAGGAGCTACCGATAAGGCGATCGCCCTGGAGGCCTCGTCTCTCCAGCTCTCGAGAGCCCGCCCAGGCTCCACAGGTGGGCTGGAAACACCTCCGGCGACTCTCGGGCCCACGGGGCCAGGGTCCGAAACCTGGACAACTGACCACGGGACAAGGCGTCAGTCACCCCGTTATCTAAACCAGGGACGTGCCTAGCCAAAAACAAGGCGTTCAAAGACAAGGACCTGTGCACAAAATGGCGGACAAGCCGCATCACCCTGTCACTCTTAGAGGACAGGGCGTTCACAACATGGACAACCGCTAGATTGTCACACCAAAAATGCACAGTCTTATCCCTGAACTGCTCCCCCCAGAGCTCTAAGGCCACTATTAAGGGGAAAAGCTCCAAAAAGGTTAAGTCCTTAACCAATGGACAGGCACTCCATTCCGGAGGCCATGCCGACCAGCACCACTGGTCACCTAACACTACCCCAAAACCGCAAGTCCCTGCGGCGTCGGAACACAGCTGCAGCTCCGCTTCCAAAAGAAGCTCCTGCCGCCAAAACGACAACCCGTTAAAACGTTCCAAAAACTCCCGCCACACGCAGAGGTCAGCCCTGACCCCTGCACATAAGCGGGTACGATGGTGGGGCAAACTCAGCCCCTTCATCGCATCATACAACCGGCGAGAAAAAGCCCTACCAGGCACCACTACCCGACAGGCAAAATTAAGAATCCCAGCCAACTCCTGGAGCTGCCGAAGAGTAACCTTCCTGCAGCCCAGGACCGCCTCAAGTTTGGACCTGATCTTAATCAACTTACCCAGGGGCAATCTGGAAGATTGCTCCACTGAATCCAATTCAATACCCAGGAAGGTAATCCTGGTGGCAGGGCCTTCGGTCTTCTCGGAGGCTAAAGGCACCCCCAATTGAGCACAAAGGGCTTCGAAGTCCCGCATCAAAGCAAAGCATTGCTCCGATTGCGCAGGCCCGGCCATCAAGAAATCATCAAGGTAATGAACGACAGACCCCAGGCCACTCCGCCCCCTGAGCACCCACTCGAGGAAGGTACTAAAGCTCTCAAAGAGGGAGCAGGAAATAGAGCAGCCCATCGGCAATGCCCTATCCACATAAAACCCACCTTCGAAATGGAAGCCCAGCAGCTCGAAGTCGCCTGGGTGAATGGGGAGGAGCCGAAATGCCGACTTAATGTCGCATTTACCCATAAGGGCTCCCACCCCACACTCCCTAACCATAGCCACGGCCGCATCAAAGGATGCGTACCGGACGGAACAAAGCTCGTCAGGAATGAAGTCATTCACTGACTCCCCTTTTGGAAAAGACAAATGGTGAATCAACCTAAATTCACCACTCGCCTTTTTGGGGACCACACCTAAGGGGGACACACGAAGATTCGGAAAGGGCGGCTCCGGGAAGGGCCCAAGGACCCTGCCCTCAGCCACCTCCTTTCGAATCTTAGCCCGTACAATGTCTTCATGTCCGACAACCGACCTGAGGTTGTCGGACATGAAGGCCCTCCTAATACCCACATAAGGGATCCTAAATCCCTCGGAGAAGCCCCTCAAGAGCAACTCGGCTCTCGGGCGAGGGTGGTAGTCGATCAACCAACCCTCAAGTACAGAAACATTAATTGGGCTGGGCCCCTTTTCCCCCAGCTGGTGGGGGAGGTTTTCCTGGACCCCCGCCCTTCTTCTCCGCCCCTTTCTTGGGGCGGGGACAGACTGAAGCTGCATGGGACCCCCCACAATTCCCGCAGGCATGCTTGTACTTACAAAAGGGACGAAAACACGCCCCTTTTGCAGCAAACTCATGACAAGCGGGCGAGGCCCCCTTGCCAGCCACACCAGGAGTCGCCTTGGCCGGCGAAGCCGCGCCGGGCTCCTCCTCCATAAAGTGCCCACTATCCGTGCGCTCACACCCTTCCTTCCCGGACATATGCGTGGCCCGGAACCACAGGTCCGGGACCACCATATCCCACGGCAAGTTGGGCTCCACAGACATCCTCATGCGGAAACCCTTATCATAATGGCGCCAGATGGTGCCCTTATATTCAAAATGGGCCCTGGCAATTAAGTCTATATACTTAAACATGGCAGAGGCCATAGCCGGCTGCCGTTGGATCACTACCGACCCATAGGTAAGAAAGGCATACAGCCAGGAGCTGAAGCATTTCGTTACCTTGGTCTTCTTCGTTTTCTCCCCCGGGACAATCTCTTTCTCCTGCTTGGGAACCTCGCGGTTCAAAAGCGAAAAAAGATCGACGTATTCGCCCCGCCAAATAGCCTCCTTGACCGACGGGTGAAGGTGGCATCCTAGAGGGGTGGACGGCAGCCCGCACGGTATGGCCCCCGCTTTAATACAAGCGAAGGGGTCCCATACCGAGTTGGCCGCCACACCAAAAACACCCGCCCCATGGGGGTAGGGGAAAACCGGGAGCGGGGGCATGACAGGAGGGGCCGGAGGAACCCACCCCCCTGCCCCTGGCACCGCTGGTGTCCCCGCAGGACCCGTCCCAGACAACGGAGCAGCGCTGGCCGCCGGCGGCCCCGGAGGAGGAACCGGCGGAGCCCACACCTGCCCGCAGGTGCCCGCGAGGGACCCCAAAAGGCTAGACCCACTCCCGACCCCCGCCGGGGGAAAACCCGGGGCGGGGGGAGGAAGAAAAGACAGGGTTGTGGTGTGTGGTGCAGCCTCACCTGCCCCGTACGGGGTTGAAGACATCCACGGGGGGCCCAATGGTGTGGGGCCCGGAAAAGCCGCCATCGGCCCTGCAGGGGCCTGCCGTCCGAACGGAGCCGGCTGCCCAGCCTGGGCCGCCGCCGGCTCTCTCCCCAACGCCGCGGGCACTTGATCGCTGGACGCTCCGGGGACCGCGCCGCTCCTCCACTGCTCGAGCTCATCGAGCCTCTCCAACACCCTGGCCCAAGACAAAGCAGGAGAAACATCAGGTTGAGGGGCAGGAGGCAATGAGACCACCCCCCCCTGTCCAGGGACCACCCCAGCCGTCCCCTCCCTGCTGGCCCGGGCCCGGGCAGAAGGCCTAAGGGCCCTCCTGGGGCGCGCCGCTGGCGGAGCCATAGGAGCAGTGGCGGGCCTTTTCTTGGGAGCCATCACCCTTCTTCCCTTTGTATGCAATAAGCCACTAAAACCTCCTAGGAGAAACCCCCAGCACGAGTGGCAGGCCCAACTCCCCAACCACAGGGCCCTACCTAGGGCCTGGGAGCACCTGCTACCCCTTTAACCCCTTTAAGGGACAAAACTTACAATTATATATAATTGACAGTATTTACGGTTTGTATTACTACGATAGCAAGCCTCCCTGCGCAGGCAGGCCTGAAAAGCCTGCAATCCGGTAACACCAACCCTCAAGACCGGGGCCCAGACCCAACACCCCCCACCGCGCCCTCCTCCCAGCCGGGAGGAGGTTACCAGTCCCCCTCGGGCCCGAGGGGGATCGCTGAAGACCGCTCGAGTGAAAGGAGTAAGGCCTCAAACGTTGTCTTGAAGAGAAGTAAGCAGAGCACTTTTCGCCCCCTCGGCAGGCCACAAAATGGCGGCCGCAACACGAGGGAGACTCAAAATGGCGGCCGAGCAGCACCAAACAAGTGTCTGCTCAGGCAACCAGGTCCGGGCGAAAAGGCTGTTTCCCGGCCTGCTGCCCCTTAAATAGGGCCAGCAGGCCCCGCCCAGACCTGACGTCATGCCCAGCCACGTGGGCAGGGCATTCCCGGCCGAAATCTCGTCTCGCGAGATTTCGGCCGAAAACAAGATGGCGGCCGCCATCTGAAGGGTCCGAGTCTGCCCGGCCCTTCAGCAACATCGCCGTGGGGCCGGTGAGTCAGCCGGCGTTATTATAAAGTGATTCCAATTTGTTTCTTGTAGCTTGGTCTTGGATTCTACTCGCCATATATCATCTTACCTTGTCCCATAATCCCATCAGTTGTCACAAATCAGTTTCATTAACCAAATTCATCCTTTTATCCATAATCTCAAATTGAATGTGATCCACCATGTACCGGTACCAATTTTGCATTGTCTATTTTGTCGCATCCTTCCAACCCAAGACTATTACCGCCTGAGCATTTTTTATCACTGCTTGTTTTATTTCTCTAAATTCTCCCATTGCATTACTTTTAACTAATACTGCCATTTCCTTAGTAATTATCCATCGTATATTTAACATCCTATTAATATCCCCTTGCACTTTTTGCCAAAAATTCTGCACTACCGGGCATTCCCAAAACATATGCATAAACACTCCTTTATATTGGCACCCATGCCAACAAATACCCTTACCATTCTGCTGAAAGTATGCGAGTTGAACGGGTGCGTAATACCACTTATGTAATATTTTCCTTCTCATTTCCCCAACTCTTGTATTCTTAGTTTTCCATATATTCTCCACTATGTTTTTCATTTTACATTCTCTACTTTCATGTAGTGACTACATGGACTGTCAGAGGACAAACTTATTTCTTCCATATAATTAACTTTAATAGTTTTACAATTACTCTGCTCAAAATCTCTTTCATTTATTTTATATCTTGGAGAGGAAAAAATATCTGGAATTTCTATATATTCTTCACAAGTGAAAACACAGATTGCAATTGGGGGAGTTAAGAAAAAACAATTGTAGTTTGAGTGATACTTGCCTGCAACATTTTGGTCCTACCATATTAATGAATTTGCAAATTGAAATACATGTTTTATCAAATAGAGAGGGAAGGAGGAAGGGAGGGAGGAGATTTAACTACCAGGGAAAACGTTGGGCAATTCCTATGTGGTAAATTCCGTGGATAAATTTTCAGCATTATCTATCACAAAAGTTTCATTTTTAAAACATAGACATAATGTATGTTAACCTAACCTTGCATAGCTTCTTGTCTGGTAATATTGAACTGCAAACTAGGGCATACGGAACTTTTGCTAGACCAATTCTGGAATACAGCTCATCTGTCTGGAAGCCGCACTGCATATTAGAGATTAAAACAATCAAACGAGTCCAGAGATATTTCATGAGAAGAGTCCTCCATTCCTCTTCTCGCAACAGAATACCTTATGCCACCACACTTGATATTTTGGGCTTAGACAATTTAGAACTTCGGCATCTTCAATCCGACCTAAGTGCTGTACATAAAATTATCTGCTACAGCAGCCTACCTGCCAATGAGTACTTCAGCTTCAACCTCAACAATACATGAGCACACAATAGATACAAATTTATGATAAGCCGCTCCAAACTTGATTGCAGAAAATATGACTTCAGTAACAGAATGGTCAAAGCCTGGAATGCACTACCTGACTCTGTGATTTCTTCCCCAAATCCCCCAATATTTAACCTTGGACTGTCTATTGTTGACCTCACCCCATTCCTAAGAGCTCTATAAGGGTCATGCATAAGTGCACCAGCGTGCCTACTTTCCCTGTCCAAATATTATTTTTTGAAAATTCCCTTTTTAAATATGGATGATATACTACAATGTAAAACAGCATTTTTCAACCTTGGCCATGGTCATTTCTGACCAATGCATTCAAAGTCACCAGACACTGGCAATTGTTGATGATTGTGCTTAAAACATCTGCCATAATTTAGGATTGCCATTTTTTCTTATTGTATCTGTTCTGTTTCTCTCTAGATCTCTAATTCCAAAACCACGAGAGAAAACAATTCCTCTTTGTTATGAATTCTGTTGTTTTGCAAAGTGATCTCAATTATGTGTCTGAATGGTCATCTATTTGGCAACTTCAAATTTCAATTTAAAAATGCTCTGTCTTACATATTGGTAAATGTAAACAGAATTTCAAGTATAAGCAAGGTGGCATTGGTCCAGACTCTAGCATATGACCCTGACTTTGTTAAGGACATGGATATACTTATCTTTGATGATTTATGCTCCAAAGCTCAATGTAACAGCATTGCTTAAAAACCATTAATAGAATTCCTTGAGCTACTGGACTCAAGGAATAACTTGGATAACTTAGAACTGTGTTGCTTGTGGTTCAGTCCTAGATATTGCATACAAAATTATATGTAGTAATGTTATTCCTGCAAATTACATTTCCTGTTTTAATCGCAATAATAGGCATGCAAACAACCGCTTTAAACTCGATGTAAATTGTTCTAAACTTTAATGTAAAAATAAAAATGTTTTCTGCAACAAAGTTGTCAAAGTCCAGAATGCCTTATCTGATTCAATTGCCTCAGCTACAAATTTTCACAGTTTCAGTCACAAATTGATTTCTGTGGACCTTATTTCATACTTAAGTGGTTAGGAGAGGGTGGTGTGCATAAGTGCACTAATGTGCCTGTCATCCCTGTCCTATTTTTATTTTCTTGTTCTTGTTCCCATTACTGTTTGACAAATTCCAATAAATAAATTGGGAATTATGAATATGTAATTGAGGTCAAGGTATTTTTTATAAACCTTGACCGCAATCACATCTTCCTTCCTTCCTTCCTTCCTTCCTTCCTTCCTTCCTTCCTTCCTTCCTTCCTTCCTTCCTTCCTTCCCTCCCTCCCCCCTCCCTTCCTTCCTCCAATTCTATTTAGTTTAAAAGGGAGATACTTTACATTACGTGCATACAATTTAGTGCAAATCACTAGTGCTAAGTACATTCTCTCTCTTTCTCTCTGTGCACCAAATGCTATTGTGCAAATCATTTGCTCCAAATGTGTTGAGATGCTGAGTTTCTCATTGCAGAATTTATGACACTGTTGTTCATAAGAGAGCATTTTATGAATTTCACACATTTTTGGAAATGATCTTTTCATAACTATGGACTAGGAACTTGTTTAAACTGGTGCACAGTTTCATGGCACTAAGTTATTAATTATTTTTCTGCATTGGATCTTGTGTAAGTGCAGAAAACCAGCAGGAGGCTGCAAAGACAATAAATAATCATGCATCATTTCCAGAACTAACTACAGTTAAATGAAGCAGCATAACTTTTCACAAAATTAGAACTTCAGTTTCTTTCTCTGAAAAAAAACTCCCTATGTTTTTGGCTTTGAAAAAAAAAAGACGTTTGCAATTCAACTATTCAACTTATTCAACTAAGTATATATTTCTACCAGACTGAATAAAATAGCATTTACATACCTTGCTGGTGTTTGCAGCAATCAGGAGAATTTTATTTCTGAATAAATTATTTAGGTTCAGTATTGCCAAAACAATGTTTTAGGAGATGCCACAGAGTTCACTTTAAATAAATTAAGGCAACCCGGAGGTATTGGCTTCAAAACTTTGTCCCTTCCAGGATGTGATGATAATAAAATCTTCCTTTGTTTCAATGGCCAGATTGATGCTTCAATTAATTCCAAATTCATGTAAACTCAAAATAAGATGGGCAGCGAGATGATTTTTTTGCATCAAAATCGATCAGCGTGGAAGTTGTACCTTATGATTCTTGACAAATTTATATTTTCTTTTAGGTACACTGAGAACATATGCACCAAGACAAATTCCTTGCGTGTCCTATCACACTTGGCCAATAAAGAATTCTATTCTATTCTCTATGTTCTTTTTCAATGCTATGACTTCTAGAAAATTATTCAGTATCTGTTGTTAAGATGTTCCTGCCCCACTAAAAAAATGGAACGGGAAATATAAAATCAAATTTATTTTGCATCATCTTTGTAATTAGCTGCTAAATATAATTGCAACTCAGTAATAATTCATGCCAGTTATTGAGAGGTCAAAGAGAACCATCATGCTTTGAAGATTCAACTCAGAAGTTCATGGCAATTAGGTCACTAGGGAAGTTGTCAAGGTACCAAAAGTTTTGAAAACTGTAAAGTTAATCTTAGAATTCTTTAACAAGCCCTCTTAGGCTTTGAAAAGTTGGGTTCTTGCATTGTGCAGAGGGAGTACAGCATAAGAATACCCAAACATGACAGCAAACTTTGGCAGAAAAACATCTCCACGTTTTGGACAATAGCACTCCCAATCCACCAGTTTTGGCAGGAGAACCTCAAATGTATGGAATTTTGTCATGCAGAACACCTGTAAAAACCCAAGTTACTTTTCTCTAACTTTGAAAAAAGGGTTGTGGGAAGAAATATCTATCTGGTTTGGTTCCAAGCTAGGAGAAAGACACTGGAAACATGGGAGCTGATTGGAAAGATAGTTTATTGATGAAGCAGAACTACATGTGGTTTTGGCAGCTGTCAAAATTGAGTTGAGAGTGTGTGTTTGGGATTATACTTTCTTTTGAGCTTTGAACTTGAGCTTCCTGTTCCTGTCCAAGAACATGTATTCTATTAGCTGTTGTCAAACACTTGTGCGATCATGTAGGGGCTATGTAGAGATCATAACTGGCTCTATAGGCAAAGGAGGAAATGCAGATCCTAGGTCCTGAGCTAATCTGGTCAGCCTCTGGCATATTATTTATCTGAGCTCCAGGTGAAGCTCTGGACTGCTCTGGGAGTGGTTCAATGAAGGGGCTTCAGAGGTAGGTTTGGACCAGATCGCCCGAACAATTAGTGACCCGCTGGTGATGTGATGATGGTGTCATGGATCCAGTTAGATTGGTACCCGTCGATGGGCACCACCATCTTTTGGGAGAATTTTTGGCAAATTTTTCAGTGCTTGGATGGCTTCTGTTCCTCTGCTGCTTGAAAAGAAAAACCTCCTGCCCACCACCGGGTTAATACTGACCTTTATTTCTTTGCCAGAAGCACAGCTGATCCACTCCTCAACTGTGTTTCAGGCTGAATTGTGCTACTAAGCATGCACAGAAGTGAAATTGCATGAGGAAACATCCTGGTGTGAGCCAGTGGTGAAAGTAAGTGGAACATACCCTAAGGGGCTTATGTCCTCAAAGGTGTTGGGCAATTCCTATTGTGTCCAATGACCTTCATCCAGTGTTGGGTCTTGGGTGAGGGGCTGCTTCTAATCCTACCATTCTGCCTTCATTTCAAAATATCCTGTCTTGAATGGATTACCAAATCTGCATTTCTAAAAGGTGCCTCCTCAATTTCTGCTTGGGGGCAAGGAGACTTGGGCTGCTTCCCGCCTCTAAAAAAACGTTCACCTCAATTTCTCATATAGGGAAACATAATATTCTGCCTTAAAAAAAAAACATTCCTCAAAATATTTCATTCTTCTAGGAGGGGAGGAGGCTTCTCACAGGCAAAAGGACTTCAAGTTCGCTCTTGCTAACTTCATGGACAGATCTTAGAGTCTTCGGAGAGGGGCGGCATAAAAATCTAATTTTTAAAATTATTATTATTATTATTATTATTATTATTATTATTATTATTATTATTATCTCTGTAATTTGCTGTAGGTAGAATAACAGAGTGGGAAGGAACCTTGGAGGTCTTTTAATCCAATTACCAGCAGGTAGTCCTCGACTTATGATCACAACTGAACCCCAAATTTCCATTGCTAAGTGAGGCAATTGCTAAGTGAGTTTTGTCATGTTTTATGACAAAAAACCCATGGGTGTTAATTAAAAAAACATGGGTGTTAATTAAAAAAACATGGGTGTTACCAGGGTGTTGAGAAAAAAAAAGGAGATTGAAAAGTGAAGAAGGAAGTTGAGGGAAGGGAGAAAAGCAGATGGATGGATGGATAAAAGGAAGGAAGGAAGGAAGGAAGGAAGGAAGGAAGGAAACGAGGGAGTTGGGTATAAGGAAAAGGAAGGGAAGGGAATTAAATAATAATGCTAAACTCTGCTTTACATTCAAAACATTTCATTTAATCAAACAACCATTTTTTATTGAATTTATGCTCCAAGCTGCCTGAAGCTAAAACATGTATAAAGGGGAAAGCATTAAACCGTTCCACATCCTGTTCCGAGTAAGTAGATTGTATTTAAAGTCCCAAATTCTGCCATTGCAGGGGTGATCTCATAAAAGATGATCTCATGGAGGCCTCCAGTCTTGGTTTATTGATAATCTCCCCCTTTGGAGCCACGCGGGTCACATTTTATCAAAAATTTTCAATGAGTGGCATCTCACCTTAGGGCCAAGTTCTCAACTCTCTCTGTCTACCTTCTGGCCAAACAATTTCTTCAGAGCCCGTTTCATATCTTCGTTCCTTAAAGTATAGATAATGGGATTGAGCAAAGGTGTCACTGCTGTGAAGAAAACCGAGACTACTTTGTCCTCTGCAAAACTTGTGGAAGGACGGGAATAGATGAAGATGCAGTGTCCCAGGAAGAGAGTCACCACTGTCAAATGTGCTGCGCATGTGGAAAGAGCCTTGTGCTGACCTGCCACCAAACGGGTACGAAGGGAGACCAAGATAACACCGTAAGAGACCACCAGCACCACGAAGCAGACGACGGAGATCAGGCCCGAGTTAGACACAATCAGGACCTCGATGACATATGTGTCAGTGCAGGCAAGTTTGATGACGGGAGGAACATCACAGAAGAAGTTGTCCACCACCTTTGGGCCACAGTAGGGGAGTTTGATTGTCATGCCAATCAGTGCAAGGGAATGGATGATACCGCCAACCCAGATGGTGCTTGCCAAGAGCAGGCAGACCTTATGGTTCATGACGTTGAGATAGTGCATGGGATTGCAGATGGCTACATAGCGATCGTAGGCCATGACAGTGAGGAGGAAGATCTCAGTGCAGGCAAAGAGGTGAAGGAAGAACATCTGAGCAACACAACCTCCAAACGAGATTGTCTTCTCGGTTGACAGGAAATCAGCCAGCATCTTGGGCACAGTGACAGTGGAGTGGCAGATGTCAATGAAAGAGAGGTTGCTTAAGAAGAAATACATGGGGGTGTGGAGGTTCTGGTCCAGCATGATGGTGATCATGATGAGTATGTTCCCAGCCAAAATCAGCAGGTAGATCACCAGGAAGATTGCAAACAGAACCTGTTGGGTCTCGGGATTGCTGGAAAGGCCAACCAGTACAAATTCGGTCACCGAGGTCCAGTTCTGAATTGGGGTGGTCCAATTGGAAGCCATCTCTTCACCTTCTGTTCTGGAGGAAAGAGGAAAAAAGATTTCAACAAATTGTCAAAATTGGTAGCGCCATCTCCACCCCCGTCCCTGTCATAAGTGGGGTTCCCCAGGGAAGCATACTAGGTCCTACTCTCTTCATTCTCTACATCAATGACCTCTGTGACCATATCAAAAGCAACTGTGTTCTTTTTGCCGATGATGTGAAACTTTTCAACACCACAGACAACACACTCTCCAAAAAGACCTGGACTTTGTCTCAGACTGGTCTAACACCTGGCAACTTCAAATATCAACCAACAAATGCTTTACCCTCCACATTGGCAAAAAGAATCCAAACCGCACATATGAACTGAATAAACAATCTCTCACTGCCAAGCCACACTCAGTAAAGGACCTTGGAATACTAATATCGAATGACCTGAGTGCTAAAGCCCACTGCAACAATATCGCCAAAAAAGCTTCTAGAGTTGTTAACCTGATCCTACGTAGCTTCTGCTCAGGCAATCTCACACTACTCACAAGAGCCTACAAAACCTTTGCCAGACCCATCCTAGATTACTGCTCATCTGTCTGGAACCCATACCACATCTCAGACATCAAAACGTCCAAAGATATTTCACCAGAAGAGCCCTTCACTCCTCCACTTGAAACAGAATATCCTACAAAAATAGACTAACAATCCTGGGCCTAGAAAGCCTAGAACTACGGCGCCTAAAACACGATTTGAGTATTGCCTACAAGATCATATGCTGCAATGTCCTATGACTACTTCAGTGATGACTACTTCAGCTTCAACTGCAACAACACAAGAGCACGCAATACGAACCACTCCAAACTTGACTGTAAAAAATATGATTTCAACAATCGAGTTATCGAACTCATTACCGGACTCAATTGTGTCAACCCCTAACCCCCAACATTTCTCCCTTAGACTCTCCACGATTGACCTCTCCAGGTTCCTAAGAGGCCAGCAAAATGGTCTTCTCCTTCCCTTGTGCTGGCTACTCAGTTGCCCGTTTCTTCATTGCAGCGCAGCAACCAGGATTCACTTTGATACTCTGTGTGTGTATGTGTGCTTGTGTGTGTGTGTGAAGAGCCCTTCTCTCCTCCACTCGAAACAGAATACCCTATGAAACTAGATTTACAATCCTAGGTCTTGAAAGCTTAGAACTATGATGCCTTAAACATGACCTAAGCATTTCCCACAAGATCATATGCTACAACGTCCTCCCTGTCAACGACTACTTCAGCTTCAATCACAACAACACAAGAGTTCCAACAGATTCAAACTTAATATTAACCACTCCAAACTTGACTGTAAAAAAATATGGCTTTAGTAATAGAGTTGTTGAAGCATGGAACTCATTTCCAGACTCTGTAGTGTCATCCCCTAACACACAAAGTTTTACCCTTAGACTATCCATGGTTGACCTCTTCCAATTCCTAAGAGGTCAGTAAGGGGCATGCATAAGGGCACCAGCGTGCCTTCCGTCCCCTGTCCTAATACTTATTATTATTATTTATTATTATTTATTAGATTTGTATGCCGCCCCTCTCTGAAGACTTGGGGTGGCTTCTCTTATATTTATACTAACTACATGTATATATTTATGAACTCTAGTATTTCTTCCATATTATTCCTATATCTTTTCTTCTAATCTTCCATTGATATATTTTACTATGGTAATATCCTTTGAAACCTACATTATGTATTGGACAAAATAAATAAAATAAAATAAAATACAATAAAATAAATACAATAAATAATAAAATAAAATAAAATAAAATAAAATAAGATAAAATAAAATAAATAAAATAAAATAAAATAAAATAAAATAAAAATAAAATAAACTGGCTGAATCCCACCAATATGTGCTTGGTATTTTTTCCTTGCAGACCTGGAACGGGATGAATACTTTCTTCTGCCCCAAAGCAAAAGATAGATGAATTATTGTACTTACTTCTCACCTGGCAAATAAATATGGATTGCCAGCTTTAAACCTGGAAACTGAAATGCAGTGAGGGGAGACAGCTAACATAGGCAAGGGGTATGGGTTTGTTACAAAGCTTTCTAGAAATTAATAAATTCATGAATTAAAATAATGAATGAGTTAAAATTATCTCTTATATGGGGAAGAAATCAAACATGGAGTAGGAAGGAGCATTAGGCATATTTATCACCTTGAGTTACTTTTAAAGGGATACAATCTAATAAGTAATAATTCTCAGGATGACAAAGGAAGGTTTAAAAGTTTACATCTTGTGGTCTGCCTGTCTGCTTGCTGAGTTTCTCACTCCTCCAAGTCATCTTGTCCCAAAGGTGCTTTTTCAAGAGGTAGTTGGACTTTCTGGTTTTTCTTTGAAGTTGTTTTGTTTCTCTCTCTCTGTTTTTTCTCTCTCTCTCTGTCTCTCTTCCCCCCTCCCTCCCTGTCTCCGTCTCTCTGTTTTTCTCTCTCTCTGTCTGTCTCTCTCTGTTTAGAAAATCTTAGACAAGATTCTAAGCTTTTTGAATGAAAATGTTTTCCAAAAAAGCCCAGAAACTCCAGTTTCCTCTTGAAAAAGCATCTTTGGGACCCCCCCTCTGTCTCTCTCTGTCTCTCTCTGTCTCTCTCTCTCTCTCTCTCTCTGCCTCTCCCTCTCTCTCTCTGTAGCTCTGGAAATGAAAAAATATTTATTTATTTATTTATTTATTTATTTATTTTGTCCAATACACAATGAGAGTTTTAGTGGGTATATATCTATATACACATAATAAAATACATGATGAAGGTTATAGAGGAGATACTCATAGTAAAATATATCTAAGAAATAATAGAAAAGAAGGTATAGTAATAGAACATCTCAATGAAAGAATAGAAGAAGAGATATAGGAATAGAAGAAAGGTATAGGAGATATAGGAGGGCAATAGGACAGGGGACGGAAGGCACTCTAGTGCACTTGTACTCGCCCCTTACTGACCTCTTAGGAATCTGGATAGGTCAACCATAGATAATCTAAGGGTAAAGTGTTGGGGGTTTGGGGATGACACTATGGAGTCCGGTAATGAGTTCCACGCTTCGACAACTCAGTTACTGAAGTCATATTTTTTACAGTCAAGTTTGGAGCGGTTAATATTAAGTTTAAATCTGTTGTGTGCTCTTGTGTTGTTGTGGTTGAAGCTGAAGTAGTCGCCGACAGGCAAGACATTGCAGCATATGATCTTGTGGGCAATACTTAGATCTTGTTTAAGGCCAACCACATAACGAGAACTTATGCATGTTTTTAATAATCCCCTGTTTCACCAATTCTATAAATGAGGGATCTCCCCCCACCCACCTCCACCACAAAACCATCTCTTTTTCAGGGAAGGTGAAAAAATGGGAAGGTTTCTTCCCCAAACCCCCCAAAACTTTAACCTTAGACTATCTACAGGTGGCTTCACCCCATTCCTAAGAGGTCTGTAAGGGACATGCTTAAATGCCTCATTGTGTCTACCATCCCTGTCCTACTGTCCTATTGCCTAATTTACCTGTACCTGTACCTCCTTTGATAATGTTTATGTTTTATAACATTACCTACTATCTTGTACATGCTTGATAATAAACAAACAAACAAACAAACAAACAAACAAACAAATAAATAATATCCACAAACAGTTTGAAGCAAAAATAAGGAAGATGCTGAAGGTAACTTAGCCATCAATACTCTCTCGTTACTAACAGTGCACCACTCATCACGTCATCCTCATTAATTCTTTTGATGCCGGGTCACTGTTGTAAGGACTAAAATCTCTTTTCTTTACTTCCTGATTTTGCATCTTTTTCTCTCTTTAGATTATCCTCCCAGAGAGCAAGAACTACTCTGCATACAATAAAGTTCCTTTTGGAGTGATTTTGGCTGAAATAACATATTTATTTCCGACAGCGTCCCTTTGAATAAACGCACATCATTTCAGATTATTTTTTCTTATTAGCTGGTTTCTCCTGTTCAGATTTGGCTTCAGAAAAATAATGAAGCATTTAGGAGAAAAGGTGCAACCCAGTATTTATGTATGTATGTATGTATGTATGTATGTATGTATGTATGTATGTATGTATGTATTCATCCATCCATCCATCCATCCATCCATCCATTCAAATTTATAGGGCACCCTTCTCCAGTAGACTCAGACTGAAATTGTCTTACAGGCACAAAACAAAATTACTAATTACTCAGAATATAAATGTTTTTTTTAAAAAGTAGAATACTCAAGGAAACTAATCAAGGAGAGGACAAAAGAGAAATTTCCTGACAGTGAGAACAATTAATTTGTGGAACCATTTGCAGAATTAAAGATCAAAATACAATATAGTAGTATCCCTAAACTGGAGGGCAAAATGGGAAAGACTTCCACAGATACCATGTCCTTTCCCTTGGTGTCTGGTAAGCATTGAACAAAAGACATCTAAACACTGAAAACCAGCAACATGCTGAAGTTCATAAACTTGGCTTCCTTAAAATATCAGGTTTGATTTTTCTGCTCAGTTTAATGCTGCAGTTGACCAACCTATTCCCTCCTTCATAATCTAGCTACCCACTTTTGGAGGCTGTTCCCCCAAAAGGGATTTTACATTAAAAAAAATATTCCTGAAATTGTCTTACAGGCACAAAACAAAATTACTAATTAGTCAGAAGGCAAATGTTTTTGTTTTTTTTTAAACTAGAATACTCAAGGAAACTAAACAAGGAGAGGAGCAACCTAGAACAACAATTTCCTGACAGTGAGAACAATTAATCCGTGGAACCATTTGCCTCCAGAAGTTGTGAATGCTCCAACACTGGAAGTTTTTAAGAAGAGATTGGATAAGCTTTTGTCTGAAATGTATAAGGTGGAAAGATCAAAAGCAACATGAGAAAATATTATTTTACTGAAAGAGTAGTAGATCCTTGGAACAAACTTCCAGCAGACGTGGTAGATAAATCCACAGGAACTGAATTTAAACATGCCTGGGATAAACATATATCCATCCTAAGATAAAATACAGAAAATAGTATAAGGGCAGACTAGATGGACCATGAGGTCTTTTTCTGCCGTCAGACTTCTATGTTTCTATGTTTCTAGGTTTCATGCCGAGTGTGTGTGTGTGTGTGTGTGTGTACTAGAAGACCAACTCTGTTATTCTACTCTACTCTACCCTACCCTATCTACCCTACCCAACCCTACTCTACTCTATTGTATTCCTAGTATACTCTACCCTATCCTACTCAACTCTACTCTACTTCCTTTCCCATTCTATGCAAAATTCAACAAGGCTTTAATGGCGTTAAAGTGATATCCACAAGAGTGAGTTGATGATGCATTTTTATCATGGTCCTTATAACAGATACATGTATTCAGTGTTCCCTCTAATTTTTTGGGGGGGATGGGCAGAAAAGTATAGTGTCTGAGCGGCAGTCCCTTCAGGACTGGGTGGCACAAAAATAATAAATAAATAAATAAACAAACAAACAAAGAAATAAAAAACCCACCCTGTTTTGCCTCAGAGAATTTCAAAATAAAATACTGTACTGTGTGTCTATAACAGTGAGCTCATAATAGGGCAACTCTATCAATATCAAAATGCCACTTAAATAGTTGAGCTAGTTTCAAACTAGATTTTGATTTTCTTTCTCTCTTCCTTACTCCCATTTTTTTCTTTCTCTTTTCCTTCCTCTCTTTTTTCTATCTGTTTCTCTCTCTTCCTCTCTTCCTCTCTCTCTCCTTCCCTCTCACTCTTTCCCTCTCGGCTTCTGGGCAGGTTTGGAAAACTCTGAGTTGATGATGATTTTTAAGTGAGCGATTGCTCACTGCTCAGCTTAGAGGGAACTATGATTCCTAGTGTACTCTACCCTATCCTACTCAACTCTACTCTACTTCCATTCCCATCCCCATTTTATGCAAAATTCAACAAGGCTTTAATGGCGTTAAAGTGATATCCACAAGAGTGAGTTGATGGTGCATTTTTATCATGGTCTTTATAACAGATACATGTATTTATTTTACAATTGCACAGGTGTCTCCTAACCCTACAGTAACAGACATTACAGGAATCCCTCCTGTAAGTTCTTTGCAGTATACATTTCTGCTTAAAAAAACACCACCACAAAAACAAAGAGAAGGGGCAAATCCCCCTTGTGTTTCCTGCTTTCAGGACAGAAAAAGAAAACTTACAATTTTGCATGTGTCTGAAGGACAGCTCTTTTTGTCCCCTTGCTTCAGCTCCCTTGAAGTTTCTGGATCTCATCTGTATTTTTTTTAACCTTTTGCCCTTTATTGCTTTCTCTCGCTCTATTTTTTTCCTTTGCATCAAGGCAGCATCTTTTAATGTTGCTTTGCAACAGCCCTTTGCTGACACTGTAGAGAATACAATTCATGATGTCACGTGGGAGGATGGGATCATTGGATGGGGCACAACCCTTCCAAGGTATTTTCAACTTTAGTACAAAGGACATGAGGCTTTTTCCCTTGACAGGGGGAAGTGGAGTAAATGGGGAAAGTCTAAAAATTATGAATTTTTTTATTTATTTAGCTGGCTTGATGAATGAATTGTGCTGCAGAAAGTATTTTCCAAATATTTTAGATACAATTTCTCAACAGAATAGAACAGAATAGAATGGCATGGCATGGCAAGGAATATAATATAATATTGGTATTATATAGTGTAGTGTAATGTAGTGGAGAGGAACGGAATGGAACAGAACAGAATAGGAAAAAATGGAATGGAATGGAATAGGAATAGAACTTAACAGAATAGAGAAGAAAAGAAAAGATGCAATGGAACGGAATGAGAAGAATAGGAGCAGAATAGAATAGAATAGAAATAGAATAGAAATAGAAATAGAATAGAATAGATTAGAATAGAACAGAATAGAAATTTATATATGTATGTATGTATGTATGTATGTATGTATGTATGTATGTATGTATTTATTTATTTATTTATTTATTTATTTATTGAAGAGCCCTTCACTCCACCACTCGAAATAGAATACCTTATGAGACTAGACTTTCAATCCTGGGCCTAGAAAGTTTAGAACTAAGACGCCTTAAACAAGATCTAAGTATTGCCCACAAGATCATATGCTGCAACGTCCTGCCTGTCGGCGACTACTTCAGCTTCAACCACAACAACACAAGAGCACACAACAGATTTAAACTTAATATTAACCGCTCCAAACTTGACTGTAAAAAATATGACTTCAGTAACCGAGTTGTCGAAACATGGAACTCATTACTGGACTCCATAGTGTCATCCCCAAACCCCCAACACTTTACCCTTAGATTATCTACGGTTGACCTATCCAGATTCCTAAGAGGTCGGTAAGGGGCGAGTACAAGTGCACTAGAGTGCCTTCCGTCCCCTGTCCTATTGCTCTCCTATATCTCCTATACCTTTCTTCTATTCCTATATCTCTTCTTCTATTCTTTCATTAATATGTTCTATTACTATATCTTTTCTATTCTTTCATAGATATATTTTACTACGAGTATCTCCTCTATAACCTTCATCATGTATTTTACTATGTGTATATAGATATATATCCATTAAATCCCTCATTGTGTATTGGACAAAATAAATAAATAAAATAAATAAATAAATAAATAAAACTCTAAAAACATATAGCAGGAAACCATGAAAAAAGCAATTAAAATAGGTAGAATCAACAGAAATAAAAGCGAAGACCAAAATAGTGTCCAATCTAAAAAGGTAGCAAAAATAAACAGCCTAGTCCTCACAAATGAGATGTGGGCTCCTCCCAGTTCGGACCGGTTCTATAGAACTATTAGTAATTTGGAGGCCTGGGTTCCTGGAAGTGGCAGTGACCCAGGCCTGCCACACCTTGAGCTGATTCTCTTGGATGTGCCACGGGGCTGCTATCTTGGGTTTTTTAGTACTGTGCATGCGCAGAAGGTTATTTCCTGGAAGTACACTTCCATCACAATGCGACCCGGTGGAGAAGGTAAGTAGAACCCACCCTTAAAGGATTAAATTGTAGGCCAGAGGGGCGGTAGGGTGGTTGGGGAGAAGCTCTTCCATAACGATGGACAAGCGAGGAAAAAATGTAAAAAAGAGCAACTAAGACAATTAAAAGCCTGGAGATTAAAATGTATGAAGAATGTCTGCAGGATTTGGGAGTGGCTAGTCTAGAGAAAGGAGGACATGATAGCAATATTCCAGTATTTGAGAGGCTACTTCCTTCCTTCCTTCCCTCCCTCTCCCTCCCTCCCTCCCTTCTTTCTTTCTTTCTTTCGCTCTCTTTCTTTTCCTTCCTTCTTTCTCCCCCTCTCTTTTTCTTTCCTCCTATCTTGTCTCCCTTCTTTCCATCCTCCCTCCCTCCCACCCTCCTTCCTCCCCTCCCTCCCTTCCCCCTCCCTTCCTTCCTTCTCACCTTCTCTTCTTTCTTTCCTATCTTGTCTCCCTTCTTTCTACCCTTCCTCCTTCCCTCTTTTCCTTCCTTCCTTCCTCCCCCTCCCTTCCCCCTTTCTTTCTTTCTTTCTTTCTTTCTTTCTTTTTCTTCCTTCCTTCCTTCCCCCCTCTTCGTTTCTTTCCTTCTTTCCCTCCCTCCCTCCTTCCCTCCTTCCTTTCCCCTCTCCCACCTTCTCTCTCTCTCTCTTCCTTCTTTTCTCCCCTCTTCCTTATTTCATTCCCTCCCTCCCTCCCTCTCTCCCTCCCTCCCTTCCATCCTTCCTTCCTTCCATATTTTACTCAAGACAATGACCATATCCAACACGCCTTCCTCATTCTATTGTCCCCACAACAACGCTGTAAAGTGGGTTGGGCTGTGAGAGAGTGACTAGTTAAAGGTATCCAGCTGGCTTCCTGCTTAAAATGGGACTAGAGCTCATAATCTCCTGTTGATTGGCTCAAGGTCACCCAACCAGCTTTCATCTCTAAAGCGGGACTAGAATGCACAGCCTCTTGCTTTCCAGGCTGGTGTCATATCCTCTAGTCTAAACTGTCGCTGGAACTTCATTTGGAAGCTTTACGACAGCTGCACTTAATGATGAATGTTCATGGCTTAATTGTGGTTAAATTCGAAGGCTACCTATAGTTTTAGGTTGTCTTGAGAAATGCCTCGACCCACCACTAGAGGGCAGCAAGGGACCAGTAAATTCGGCCTCTTCAAAGCCAGAATGAAAATTTGCAAGCTGGGGAAGTGAGGATGACGAGGAGAAGAAAGAAGAGGAGGAGGAAGAAGGGTGGGAGGAAACAAGGAGTAAAAGGAGTGTGTCGTCACAGGATGGGTGAGTGTCTCTTATTGTTTTGTTTATTTTCTACAACGCGTTCTTGTTGCTTTGCTGTGAGCAAGCAGGGGACCATATAAATGTCTTAAATATGTGAATTTGCAAGACACAACGACACACCACTTAGACCACGGGTCCCCAACCACCGGGCCGCGGACCAGTACCGGGCCGCGGGGCATGTTGCACCGGTCCGTGGAGTCAGCAGCTGCCGGCCCTCATGCCGCCACCCCCTCCCTCCAGCGCTTCGCCTCCCGCCGGGCAAGAGGCCTCGGGAGGCAGGTTCTGCCGGCCACAGGACGATGGATGGGACAGAGGGGCGGGAAGGACCGAGAGGCTCAAGCCTCTTTTGGCTTCTGCCGCGGGGCACTTTTGCGTTTTTGGCTGGGGGGAGGCAGGAGGGCCAGCCTGACCCCCTCTCTCCAGCGCTTAGCTCCCGCTGGGCAAGAGGGCTTGGGAGGCAGGTTCTGCCGGCCACAGGACGATGGCGGGAAAGAGGGGTGGGGAGGACCAGCACCCCCATGCTTAATCCCGCCCCCAACCACGCCCCTTTCCGCCCCCACTGGGCCATAGAAAAATTGTCTTGCTGAAACTGGTCCCTGGTGGAAAAAACGTTGGGGACCACTGACTTAGACAATTTCATCCTGGCTGCAACAATTTTATAGAACTGACTTCTGTGATGGGTTGATGGTTCCTACTGTATAACATTCAGAACAATCACAGTTTGTTAACCCCTAGCAAGGCAGACATGCAAATGAAGGACATCCATCAACTTTTAGACTAGAATAGAATAACAGAGTTGGAGGGGACCTTGGAGGTCTTCTAGTCCAACCCACTGCCTAGGCAGGAAACCCTACATCAATTCAGACAAATCCAACATCTTCATAAAAACTTCCAGTGTTGGAGCAGTCCCAACTTCTGGAGGCAAGCTGTTTCATGGATTCATTGTTCTAAAATGTCAGAAAATTTCTGCTTAGTTCTAAATTGCTTCTCTCCTTGCTTTGTTTCCACTCATTGCTTCTTGTCCTACCCTTCGGTGCTTTGGAGAATAGTTCGACTCCCTCTTCTTTGTGGCAACCCCTGAGATATTTGAAGACTGCTATCATGTCTCCCCTTGGCCTTCTTTTAGTTAAACTAGACATACCCAATTCCTTCAACCATTCTTCAGATGTTTTAGCTTTCAGTCCCAAAAGGAATTGTGTTGAAAAAGAAGGAAGGAAAGAAGGAAGGAAGGAAGAATGAATGAAAGAAGAAAGAAAGAAAGAAAGAAGGAAGGAAGGAAGGAAGGAAGAAGGATGGAGGGAGGAAAGGAAGGAAGGAAGGAAGGAAAGAAAAAGAAGGAAAAGAAATGAAGAAACAAGGAAGAAGGAAAAAGAGAGAAAGAAAAAGAATCAAAAAGAGAGAGAGGAAAAGGAAAGAAGGAAAGAGGAAAAAGGAACGAAGGAACGAAGAAAAAAGAAAGAAAAAAAGAAAGAGCAAGTCTTGGTAAGTCATCAGCAATCAAGAGCAAGTAATTGAGAATATTTCTTTAATTCATATTCCTCACCCTGCCCCTTGAATTCTGATAGAGATACTGTATGTTATATGCCAGTTCCAAAAGCTATACCAAAATGTCCAGCGTTGTTTCGATTTTTCAGTATCAAAACAATATCAGTATCACCAGGTGGTGACAAGGAGGTGTGGTGGTGGTGAGAGATCCATCTGAGTTTCTCCTCCCATTGCTTGTTCTGCAGCTCTGATCAGATGGTTCATCTCTTGAAGTCTTAGATGTGTCCTCCTCATTTGAGAGAATTGCCTTCCTTCCCAAGGATGTTCTTCTGTGTCTTCTCCTTCTTGGGTCAGTCAACTTTGGAATGGGATGAACCAAAATCTGTTAGAATAATAGAGTTGGAAGGGGCTGTGGAAATCCTCTAGGTCCTGCTTAAACAGGAAACCTTATACCATTTCGGACAAATGTTTGTCCAATCTCTTGTTAGGCTTGGAACCAGGTTGCTCTTCAACCACTGGGTGACTTTGGGCTAGTCTTTAACTCTCACCCCAACCTACCTCACCGGATTATTTTTCTTGGGTGGGCGAGGGGGCAGAAATAAATAGCACATGGGTCCCAAATTTCATAACCTGAGGAGGTTGAAGAAATAAAAATATTGATCTTCTCTTTAACCCGCAGAGGTTCTCTGTCTTGTCTCCAGCCAAGTCTTCCAAGACAAGCAACTGATCCGCACGGAAAAAGAGGAGATTGTGCTAGCATGCACTCATAACATCACCGGCATTAGCAACATGTTTTGGTATAAGCAAACTGACAGAGCTCTGCAATTCCTGGGGGGCAACTATAATGGAAAATCTGATCTTTCCGACGGATTTACAATGGACGTGGATCAAAAATCCCGCTCTAGCAAACTTACGAGAGACAGAGCAAGACTGAAAGATGCTGGCATCTACTTCTGTGCCGTGAGAGACACAATGGCAGGAAGCCAGCTGGCATCAGAGCAAAAATGAAATTTAGAAACAAAAGAAAGCTTAAAAGCTTGTCTGCAAACTCACCATCGCTTGTTTTTTTTTGCCAGAGGGCATTATATTTTTTTGGGATTGTAGCTTCCTTATTGATATGGGTAGTTTGTCTTTCTTGGTTATAGCAGTTGTTAGCGGTGTGTGTAATCTGATAGTTCTTTTGACTTTGAGCAAAAACATGTTATAAAGTCATCAGCAGTGTTACATTCAAAGAATAGAGTTTGCCAGGCAAGAGTTGAGAGGTCGGCATCTATCGGTTCATAGTTGACTTTTTAAAAGTTGTACTTGGGTATCCCATTATTAAAGTGATTCTTGCAATCAATGTTCCCTCTAATTTTTTTTCGGTGTGGGTGGTAAAGTATAGTGTCTGAGCGACAGTCCCTTTGGGACTGGGCGGCATAGAAAAATAAATAAATAAATAAATAAATAAGAAAAAAATTCCCTTCTTTTTTTATAAAAAGAAATTAATAATAAACCAAAACCAAAATCTATTAATATTATTATCTTCTCTTTTTCCATCCCTGTCTCCTCCCCCCTTGTGTGTGTGTGTGTGTGTGTGTGTGTGTGTGTGTGAACCATTTCCAATTAGAGGTGAGCTATTGGAAATTGTTCAAGAGTTCACACACACACACACACACACACACACACACGGCTGGGGTTTTTTTCCTCTGTTATTATTTGGGTGCTTTTTACCATATGCTTTAAATCAAGAGTCATTTCTCTCTCTTTCTCTCTCCCCCTCTTTCTCTCTCTCTCTCTTTCTCTCTCTCATTTTCTTTCTCTCTCTCTATTGCTTTCTTTCTCTCTCACTCTTTCTTTCTTTCTATGTCTCTTTCTTTCTTTCTCTTCTCTCTCTTGCTAGCTCTCTCTCCCCCTTTCATCTCTCTCTCTCTTTCTCTCTTGTTTTCTTTCTCTCTCTCTATTGCTTTCTCTTCTCTTCTCTCTCTTGCTATCTCTCTCTCCCCCCCTTTCTCTCTCTCCCTTAGCAGCGGCATTGGGCAGTAGCCATGGGATGGCGGCATGGTGATCAGCTGTGAGGCGGAGCTCCGGAACGGAGGCACCGACGGCAAGGGAGCTGCGAGAGCGCTTTCTCCGAGTGCTTCGGGAATGCCTGCCCTGCCTCTACTGTAGCCCCCTTGCTGGAAGTCTGGGACGAAAGCGCTCCCAGCGAAGGGTCTGCGAGAGGGGCGGGGCGGGCATTCCCGAAGCCCGCAGAGAAAGCCCTCTCTCGCAGCCCCCTGGCTGGCAGCGCTTTCGTCCCGCAGCCGCCACCGCCGCGAGAGATTAGTCTGATCAGCCAGACAATGTCATCATAGCTGCCCCAAGTCTACGGAGAGGGGCGGTATACAAATCTAATAAATAGATAGATAGACAGACAGACAGACAGACAGACAGACAGACAGACAGACAGACAGACCTACCTACCTACCTACCTACCTACCTACCTACCTATCTGGTGGGGTCTAGGGGAAGAGCCTTCTCTATGGTGGCACCAGCCCTATGGAATGAGCTCCCCTCGGAGATCCATACTGCCTCCCCTCTCCCTGCCTTCCATAAACTTTTAAAGATCCACCTCTGCCGGCAGCCCTGGGGCCATTGATATTTTAACACCTTGCCTCACCCAATCAATGAATCCATGATGGATGATGTCTGGATGTTTTGTTAACTTTTAATTATGGGAATTTTAATATGTAATGTTATTTAGATTTCTACATGCTATGAGCTACCCTGAGTCCCAGAAAAAGAGTGGCATAGAAATGAATGAATGAATGAATGAATGAATAAATAAATAAATAAACAAACAAACATCAAGACAAATTCCTTGTGTGTCCAATCACACAATAAAATTCTGGTCAATAAAATTCCATTCCATTCTTTCCTTCTTTCCTTCTTTTCTTCCTTCCTTCCTTCTTTCCTTCCTTCCCTCCCTTCCCCCTTTCTTTCTTTCTTTCTTTCTTTTTTCTTCTGGTCAACTTTCAATATCTATTTTTTTTTTAAAAAAAATAGTCCCTTATTTTTCTTCAGGTCTGCCAAAAGACCATTGCATTTTACATTCTTAAGAAGGAATTTACGTTTCCTTTCTGTGTTTTTCTAACTTCACTGCCCCATGAACTGGTCATCAGATTTCCAGGAACATGGAATTGATATTGACGAAACCTTGTTTTCAGTACATTCTCTCCCCTAGATGGGAAAACAGTGATGCCTGGGATGAATCTCTGCTTGGAGAACTCTGACCTGGTTGATTTATAGGTGGTTGCCAGGACTTCCTTCCTTCCTTCCTTATTTATTTGTTTATTTATTTTTCATACAAATATAGTATTGTATAGTAGTATGTTTAACATAATATAAGTATAAAGTAGAGATAGAAAAGATAAAAAAGACATTAGGACAGGAACGGTAAACACAAAGGTGCACTTATGCACGCTCCTTACAGACCTCTTAGGAAAGGGGAGAGGTCTATTGTAGATAATGTAAGGCTGAAGATTTTGGGATTGGGGGAAGAAACAACAGAGTCCGGTAGTGAATTCCAGGCGCTGACCACTCTATTGCTGAAATTGTATTTTCTGCAATCTAGTTTGGAGCGATTTACATTTAGTTTTTATCTATTGCGTGCTCTTGTGTTGTTGTTGTTGTTGTTAAAGGTGAAGTAGTCGCTAACAGGGAGTACATTGTGATGCATGATTTTATGAACAACAGTTAAGTCAGTTCGGAGGTGGCGGAGCTCTAAATTTTCTAAACATAGTAATTGAAGTCTGGAGGAGTAAGGCAATTTGTTGTGTGAGGAGGACTGGATGGTATGTATGCCACAAACAGAATGGGAGGAGCATTGCTAAAGATCACAAAACCGCCATCGCCTTCCACATATTGTTAGCTTATTGATTGATTGATTGGTTTATTGATTGATTGGTTGATTGGTTGATGGGTTGATGGGTTGATGGGTTGATGGGTTGATGGGTTGATGGGTTGATGGGTTTATCGATTTATCGATTTATCGATTTATCGATTTATCGATTTATCGATTTATTGATTGATTGATTGGTTGGTTGGTTGGTTGATTGGTTGATTGATTGATTGATTGGTTGGTTGATTGATTTATTGATTGAACTTATATGCCGCCCCTCTCTGTGGACTCAGGGCAGCTTACCCGCCCAGAAGGTTACAATTGCCTTCCAAACAACTGACGCAACACCGATAGGTTTGCTCCTGAGATAAGATGGCTGGGATTTCTCCAGGCTCCCTATAGAGAGATACAGAAACTATACAGAGCTTTTCCCAAGACAGAGGTCCCTTAAGCTTTTTAAAGCTGAAAAGCATCTCTCCAGTGAAGCTGATTTGATATAAAGTCGCTGCAGATTCTTTTTTTTTTAAACAGAAATATATGGAAGCCTGTGTCGTATCTGGTCAAGAAATATCAGTTTGCAGTTCATAAAGATAGAATGCACTGTTGTAGATAGGAATCAAAGCAAGGAAACTAACCACTATGTATTAACTTGATTGTTTTTTTCGATCCATGAAAGGTAAGAACCAGCTTCTTGTATTTTTCTGTACTTTTAGCATCTTCCCATTTTTAGCATCTTCTCCATCTGTCTGTGCCTTTGTCTGCTAATAACTTTGCTTCTGTCTCATCTCTCTGTCTCTCTTTCTCTGTCTGTCTCTGTCTCTCTTTCTCTTTGTCTCTCTGTCTTTTTCTGTCTGTCTGTCTCTCTCTCACTCAGTCTCTCCCTCCATGTTTCTCTTTCTCTCTCTGTCTCTGCCTTTATTTCCCTCTGTCCATCTCTGCCTATGTTTCTGCTTCTTCCTCATCTTTCTATCTGTCTGTCTGTCTGTCTGTCTGTCTGTCTCTGCCTCTCTCTGTCTGTCTGTCTATCTCTCTGTCTCTTTCTCTGTCTGTCTCTCTCTGCCTCTCTCTCTCTTTCAGTCTCTGTCTCTGTGTCACTCTCTCTCTGTTTTTCTCTCTCTATCTCTCTGTGTCTCTGTCTCTGTTTCTGTCTGTCTCTCTGTCTCTTTCTCTGTCTCTCTTTCTCTCTCGCTCTGTTTCTCTCTGTCTGTCTCTCTATCTGTTTCTTTCTCTGTCTGTCTGTCTCTCTCTGCCTCTCTCTCTCTTTCTGTCTCTCTCTGTTTGTCTCTCTATCTCTCTGTCTCT